>NC_051162.1:55797301-56149248 GCF_013339745.2 Dermacentor silvarum
GCGAAGAAAGAATGGTGACGTACAGACGGGATTTAATTTTCCTGTGAGAACTTCAGCGGTTGTTTATGCAGTAGGCCAAAGGAAGCAAAAAAAATACTTATAGGGTCACTAAACGGAAAAATTATTTCCTCTGTATCAGTAAATTACTCTTGACCGCGAGAAGACGCTTGATGGTCCATAAAGCACGAAAAGCGAATATACGGGTGGCGACGCCGCCTTGAAGTTCCCGCACCAGCTCATCGTGACGTCATGAATTTTTGTGTCTTCATGAGTCAGCGTCTGCTAGGGCCCAGTTAATTATTTAGCGATGAAGAGCAACTGGATTGTTTTCCAAAAGAGCCAAAGTCTGAATATGGCAAGTTTCGCGAGCATTTACTGAGCCAACGCAGCCAAAATACGAAAAAACACTTTTAAATCGGCGACGTCACCCTGACGCACCGCCGTTGGGGTTTCGGCGCGAAATGCAATAAATGAGACATCGAGCTTCATTTTCGCTGCTAATAATCGACCTATTAGTGTGTAATTGCCGACAACAGTTTTCAAATAATACTTCATCAGTCTAAATTGATTTGTTGTTTTGCTTTAGTGTCCGTGTAAGCGACGCCCCTTGAATAGTTTTTGAGGCACCGTGCATGTACCGAGCAGCAAGCCTGAGACAGCGTTATAATTGTTAATTTAAATAAAATGGGGTCTTACCAGCCAAAACCATAATCTGATTATGATGCATGCCGTGTTGGGGGCGTTCCGGATGGATTTTGCCCCCCCCCCCCTCCCCCCTGTGGTTCTCTTCAACGTGCACCCAGTGCACTGTACATGGACGTTCTTGAATTCCGCCCCCACCGGAATGCTGCCGCCGCGGCCGGTATCGAACCCGCCACCTCGAACTGAACAGCGGGACGCCATAACCACTGTTGCTACCGCGGCTGGTCGTCATCGTCGTCTTCCGGTTCAGCCTCTCACGGAGAGCACCAGGGGCGAAAGTATATACGGGTCAGACAATGGACTCCTTCCTGTTGAGAGTGCGGTGTACGTGCAGTCCCCCCGGTATTAAAATAATGGCTCGTGGAGCACGTGGTCCGGCATATTGAACAACACGTGCGCGCGTGTCTCTGGACTTGCCCCCGAGCGATGACGGCTAACGCGGTCAACGGCCGGTGCATGCATCGTCGTCGACAGCGAACGCGCAGCTCTATAGGAGCGGCGAAAGCCGTTGCCCCGGGCTAACTGCTTGCAGCCTGTATAATATAACAGAGGTCGTGAGTGACCTTCGACCTTCTTCTCCTGCGTGACGCTTCGTGATGAGCGCGCCTCCTGCGTTGCCCGGAATAGAGCCGTGTGTGGCGCGAACATTTACGTTCGCGGTATACATCGTTTTTAGGCCTCTCTTGGTGCGTTTCCGCGTCCACTTTGGGAGTGTGGAAGCGCGGAAGATCCTTGCAGCTGTGAGCTGCGTTAACTATATCTCAGTCTCGCTGCGTCACGTCTTCACTGGCATACTTACGGCTCATTGGACCACCACGGCGAGTCGTTGAGGTCGCGCGGCCAAGATGGTCGCAAGGCGACCGGACGGCGACTGGCGAGAACGCCCATGTATACCGTGCGTTGGGTGCCCGTTAGAGAAGCTCAGTTGGTCAAAATTAATCCGGAGTCCTCCCCCACTACGGCGTGCCTCGTAATCATGTCGTGTATTTGGCTCGTAAAAGCCATAAAATTTCTTATTACATTTTCGCTGATGCATGACGACTTGAATAAGAAGGGGAAAAAAAAAGAAAATGCTTTGAAAGACATCACGTCACAATGACGTACACCCGGCCACAAGATATTACGGACCATGAAATCTGAGAAAAAGCTGATATCTCCGTAGACTCACAACGCAGCCTGGTATAGCAATTCGGGCCTATGCTAACAACATTGTCGTATACAGTTTTACTGCCTACTGCTACAGGCTGCTCGGGAATTGAACGTTTTCTGAGATCCCATGGTCTGTAAACTTTTGTGGCCGGTAGTACGGGCGCGGGGGTTCCAGCGGGAATTTTAAAAGAAAACAATAAGTAAACGGCTATACAGTCGAACATGGATATATGGAATCTCAAGGGGATCACAAAATACTTCGACATATATAGGTAATTCGATATTTAAAGCAAATTTGATACAAAAACTTCAAGGGGATTTACTGGTGTTCGCTATATGCATTAATCGTTATATGTGGGTTCGGTATATTCAGGTTCGACTGTATGACCTTCCTTTCCTCTGACATCAGAAACCATCCTACGATAGCTCCCGATTACCTTGTTGTCCTACAACTTCTGTCGTCTTCCATTGCCGATTGAATCCTGTTCCCAGTCGTTCTCGAGTTGTTCCTAATGAAAGCTGAACGGTTGATTAGCATCGACGGAAGCCCTCTCGAGCGGTGGACACCTTTCCGATGTCGTCATCGTCGTCGCCTTCGGAGCCGCCTCGCTATACAGGCGCTGCCAAGAATAGAAGGCTGCTTGCCGCTGTGCAGGAACAGGCGCGTGCAGCAGCTTGACAACGGCCGAGACAATGGCGCATCACGCGGGTACGTGCGTGTCTGTTCCCACGCTCTTTAGCCGTCGCACAGCACTTAAAAAGCACGGGCCTTGTTTTGCGGGCGTGCTCTGGACGGCCTTTGGCGTCTCGCCTTTGAACGCCCGTAGGTGAGTTGTAATGCGTCGCGCTTTGGGACTCACCACGGCGGCACTTTATACTATGGGTAAATGTGATGGGCGTCAGTTTTCTATTTTAAGAAAGAAAAGATGCTCGCGCATTCGGGAAAATGCTAACCGTCGTCAAACACGCACAGCGTAGCGCTTGTCTCCGCCTTCGTTTCTTCTTGCGTCCGTGTTTTGCGGCGCTATCCATGATTCGATTCCATGATGACCGACCAACAAGCTCATTTCGATCGCCACCCTCGTTAAAGAAATCTGCCGTGTTGTTGTACGGGTGTGGTCGATGGAAAATGGAACGGGCTGACCGACAACCTCTCTGCCGCAACTTTCGTTTGAGGAGTTGTTATACGGTTACTTCCGTTTTTAGGCAAGCGCGTTTTGGGTTTCTTCGTTTTTGCTTTTTATTACTACCTCTCTCTTTTTGGCCTTTGTGCCGGCACTCACGTTTTTTTTTTTTTCTTTTTTTTTGCGTCAAGTATAGCGCAGTGCTTGCGTCTCATAGCTACAAATCGCATCATATAGATGCGATTTTGCGGGATAATCGGTGTGGCGAGGTGATTTCAATTTTGAACAAGCGATTTTATGCTGCGTATTGTCTTTTTCATTCTGACTACATTACCTTGACCCAATAAGCGGCACTCGTCCTCCGTCGCTAATAGTTTATTCAGATGCATGCCAGCAGTCACAATTACGTGTGTTTATTCGACGACACCGACGCGCACACATCCGCGCTCACATCGTCTCGCATGGAGCTGTCACGTGCACACATTTCTCTGGAATGTATGTAAGCGAGTATGGCGTCATCATTGCTTTACTGAGGTACGCTCCAGTCAAATCAATTTCTCGTTCACTACGACGGGAGAAACACCCGCCGTGTTTGCTTAGTGGCTATGGTGTTGGGCTGCTCAGCGCGAGGTCGCGGGATCGAATCCCGGCCTCGGCGGCCGCATTTTACTGACGCAGCAATGCTGAAACACCCTGTATTTAGATTTAGGCGCGCGTTAAAGAACCCCAGATGGTCCAAATTATTCCGGAGTCCCCCACTACGGCGTACTTGATAACCAGATGGTGGCTTTGGCACGTAAAACCCCGGAATTTAATTTTTCATTTTTTTTTTTTTTACGATGGGAGAGCCAGTCCGTATAAAGCAGTGGACAGCGAATTACGTTCATCAGATAAGCACACATTCCGGAAAATGCTAACCATCGTCAGACACGTACAGCGTGTCTGTGTTTAACGATGGTTAGCATTTTGGCGAAGTGGTAATCAATTCAATGACGTCTACGCGCTCTGCAGAAGCAGTCTGCTCATGCAGGGACGCTAACTGAACCGTGTTTTCAATGTACGGCGCGCGTTGAGGGTGGAGCGAAGGAAGGTGCTTTGTCGCGTGTCGTCGTCGATAATCCCTCAAGATGTCCCTAATGCGGCTTTATAGTAGTAGTAGTAAGGCAAATGCGAAGGAATCATTATTGAATACTATTACAAGACGGGAAAATGAATCAAGGGGAAAAAATGCAAGCACAAACGCACATGAAGGATCAATTCAAGCGAAGCTTTAGTCAAGTGGCTTGTAACCGTACAACTAACGGTGATGCGTACGCAATTTCGTTTATTTCACCTATTGCAACGTGTGGCCTCATCTGCAACGCTTTTGCTTGTCCGTCATAGACGTCACAAGTCCAATCGCGTGCAATGTTCTTATTTTTGTGCACTATACACCGTTCGCAAGCTATGTCGAAATGCGAACTCCCAAGCTAGGAGGACGCACCGTGTGAGACATCTACACAGCGATGTATCGAAGGCGGGACGTGATGTTTGTCAAAAGAAGAATGACAATGGCAGATGAATGCAAAGAGAAGCCCGACACTTGGTCAATCCCTGTGATTAGGTATGTGCCAAACACTTTAAGCTAGGTCATCGTCAGCATCACATCACAGCAAGTACGACACAAATCAAGCTGTATTTAAGGATTCTGTATACCTCTTGTGACACAGTGGCACCTACCGAACGGCTAAATAAAAGAAGGTCAAGGATATTGTCACGAGCCTCCGGAAGTAGTCTTGAGGGTTTAATAAACCGTATAGCAGCCGGCTCCTGGAAAACGCGTCCCTCGGGGCTGGCTCTCGAGCAGGGAAGACGCGTGCGGTCTTCTTTGTTCTTTTGGGCTCGACCCACTCTTGCCCTCGACCCACTACCTACAGGTGGCAATATCAAACAATCTGTTGAATATCATGCGCTATTCCACGAAGTGATCAGTGTACTGAAAAGGTACCCGTGACCTGACAGTATATGATCAATGTTTATGTATTAACCAAATTTATTTATTACGCTGAACAGAAATGGCCGCTTTCTCGCATTGCTTTATCAGTCAGCACGCAGTGGTTCTATAAGCCCGTTTGCAGGTACTTGCAGTCGGCAAACTTATAACACATATAGGGTGTCCCAGCTAGCTAACGTTAGCCAAGCTGTTCAACGGAAAAACAAATACTTAGAAAACACGGTACAAGGTACAATTACAAGAGCCACGGTGTTCCTCTGACGACAGAACACCATGGGTCTTGTAATTGTACCTTGCACCGTGTTTTTTTTTTTGTTTTTTTTTTTCTAGAACAGCTTGGCTAACGTTCGCTGGGACGCACGGTATATTCGCCGAGCTAGTGACCCAGAGACAGCAGCAGCAAGCGGCAGTAATTATTTGCCTAGCGCGGTTTGAAGCAGTGTGACCCAGTTTTTATCATTGACCGAAGTGCACACTCAGCACCCTCTGTATACTGTCAGGCTGAAGTTTTCTCGTTTGATGAGTGCTAGCGCTATTTCTGCGGCCCGATACAGCTGTTGCCAGTCCCCACTTCAGCACACGGCCCTGCTTTGGTAATGCTGAATTCGCGTGGAAAGCCGTCTATGGCCGTCTTCACACATTTAAACCATTGCTTGCTATGACGTCAGCCTCGTGAACGCCTGGCAGGTAAACTTCGCATATTCTGCAGATTCCGAGAGAAAGCGTTGTGAAATCGGAAGGTAGTTCAAAGCGCGCTCAACGCAGGCTGATGATGTCTGTGCGCAACCCAGGCAATAGTTTGCGTTGGTCAAAACTCGCAGATCCGTTGCCGATCGCAACATTGTCTTAGCTGGGAAGATACCATTTACGTCGCTCTGAAGTCTCTTTCTTAATGCGAAAGCTTTACATGCCCCATGAAGCGGAAAATCCCGCGTCCGTTGTTATCATCCGATGGTACCAAAACACACGTGACCAAGCGATGACGTCACGCGTTCCCGGCGTTGGACCCGGCTGCGGCTCGCACTGCGAAATGCCACGGTGAACAAACAGCCACGGTGTCGGACCCGGCCCACTCTCAAAATCGGAATGAAGTGAATTAAGGTAGGTTAAGGTTGGTACAAATTACAGCAAGGTGGATTAAGGTAGATTAAGGTGGAGATTTAAATTAAGGTTACAACTTGGATATAAACTGAAGTGAGTTGTGAGACCGCGCTAGTTGGTTTTCCATATTCCAGTCCTTGTCCTCGTTGGCTCTTTTTGTTTCGTCTGTCTTTGGGCTGGTCGTATCGATAACTTAGACAAGTCCTCATTCTTTCGCGTTCAAATAACGTAAGGATACTTAAGTGAGTGTCAATTTGTGGAGCTCCACAGCGCAGCAGCCTCTAGCTCCGACGTCCGCTGAGGTCTCGTAATCAGCTGGCGCGGGCACCTTCGCGTTCTTTTCCCGTTGCTGCACGGTTCTGCAGAGAAACATGCGCGTAATTTCCGTGTCGTGCTATGCGCCGAATTCTCTCGGCCGCCCACCGGCGTATATCGTGCACTCCTGCCTTCGCGGCCGCGTTGAGTGATTGAAGCAGTTCGTTCTCCCACCTGTCCGCGCGGTGCGTCGCGATTGACGGCGAAATCCCACGTGCGTGGCTCGCGTGTACTCGCGTGTGTGTGAAACTGGCGCCACCTCTCGGCGCGAAAAGGGGGCAGACCGGCCGTCATCGAAACTTTTTTTTTTTTTTTTTCTTGCACCCGCTCCGTTGTTCGCTCTCTTCAGCGTGTACGAAGCGGAGCGGCGTTTTTCACTGTTCTGGGCTGGCATTCCTTGACGCTTGTCTTTCATCGCCGTGCGGACATGCAGGGCCTTTCGCGGAGGAAGAAATTTGGGGGAAGGGTTTTGGACACCTTTGGCTCGTGGATATGGCGAAGTAGAATAGCGGGTTTGGGAGGCGCAGAGCTGTTGTTTTAACGTGCACCGTTAGGCTTTTCGGTGAGAGTCTGTTTAGAGGAGATGTTCGGTTGTGAGAAGCCCACAGGGCTAAAGGTGTTCTAACGTCTTGTTAGTACCTTGCGAGTTTCGTCCATGACTTTGTGGCTCTTGAGATGCTATTTTTTCCCTTCGCGACGTGTTCAAAACACAGCGATAAGTTTGCAAATGACTGTTGAGTAAACTAAGGTGCAGCTGACTCAATCTACTATGCTATTTCGGCAGGCGTGGTCCTAAGAGAACGACTGCCTTGCATTCAGGAGTTTTTATTCCTTTGTATACATCATAAGCAACAGCGGCATCGTTCTTTCTGGATTTAATTCTAAGTACTGCGTACTTCCAGCAGTTTAAAAGACAGGGAAATGCAACACTAATACGATTTAGACTGCTACAATGTTCGTTTAATTCTCTGTTAATGTAAACTTAATTGGAAAGCATTGTTTACTAGCGGAGACAATGTGCGTCAATCTTTCAGAAATTTCGAGTTCAGAACGCAGCGCTGCTGCGTCAGCGTGACGTCGCGGAATTGTCGAGTATTTCCGCGTAAATATGAAGTTTTGCTATGCTGGAGAAGTTCTGAACGCTTGCTTCGTCGAGTCGTCCGGTCATACTTAGAATGCAAGTGTTTTCGCTTATCGATAACTCTCGGGGAATACTGTCGAAAATGCGTCACGTCACGCGAAGCCTGAGCGGCAGCTTGAGGACCTAGTCCTCAGTTATCACATGCAATAGATAAAAGAAAAAAGAAAATAAAAGGTGGAGTGGCGGGGAATGTTGTGTGCAGTGGAATGACGCCAAGTTAGGCATAGGCAGCGCCACCTAGATAGCACAAGGCCTGTTCACTCCGATCCATGACGTCATCCCAGCTGATCAGACTGTCATAGAATCTAATGGGGATGCTGCCGTGTAAGCAGCGGTGATTTCGACGTCACCGCTTTTGGCACGCCAGGAATTGACAGTGGAAATGCGGGCCAGAAGGCATGGCGTTATGGATTCAAGTGAACGAGGGGTGGGGGAGTATTCTGTCTGTAAGAGTCCACCTAGTGGACTGTCCATTTCGATTAGCTCTATGGAGCCAGTCGGCGAGAGCTGAAATGGACAGTCCACTTGGTGGACTCTTACAGAATAACGTGCCTGGTCTTGTGCTATCTCGGCGCTGTTGGCTTAGGACGGGCACCTCTCGGGGAACATAGAAGATTCGTGTAGTAAACAGGCTTCCGTCTATCACAATGTTCGCGCCTGTGCAACATCAGCCTGTGTAATGCTGTGTTTTCTGACTGTTAGGGAACATTTTGCACTCTTGGGCGATTATCAAGTCCGCCAACGATAATATTAATCTATATTGAGTGCTTTTCCTTTCGCTAGCGCTGCGAGCCTGGTACGCGTGTCAGCGTTCTTGACCGGCGAGGTTATTTTAGGTAGTTTAAAGTTATTGGTAATGTTCTAGGGACAATACCTGGTAGAAATTTAGGTAAGTTATGCTAATCGTTGGCATATATTGTTACAAGCCAAAACGGACGTATTTTAGACGAGCGCATGTACTACCAGCAGCATTCCCACGCTCGATGAAGCACTGTAATGGCAGCGCGCCTACACACTATTTATTATTTATTTATTTATTTATTTATTTATTTATTTATTTATTTATTTATTTATTTATTTATTTATTTATTTATTTATTTATTTATTTATTTATTTATTATTTATTTATTATTTATTTATTTATACAATACCCTGAAACGCAAATGCATTGTAGAACGGAGTGGGTTAGAAAGGAACGATAAGTGATACAAAGTAGTTATACAAAAGAAACTATGAAGGGAGAATACAACAAGGAATAACGATCAAACAAGAACCGCGGGATACAAACAAGATAACTGGCTATATGATATAGTTATAATGAAAAAAAAATGACAATAAAGATTGTCTGAAGAAAGCATGATCCGTGATGGAAACAAGATTTATTACCGGAGAACTATATAAAGCCTTCACTGAATTGCATTCTTATTCGTGCAGTTATGCCACTGCTTTAGGATAAGCCACGCTGGATGACGAGCCGAACCACCCGTATCGTGTAGCATTCCCCTGGTGGCAGCAGCGGCTGACAGGAAAGTCGCATAGATGACGGCGTCAAATTCTACTCCAGATAGTATTGCTATAAATATAGGCGTGCCTTCGGCTTCTGCGGCATGCACCCGACACTTGTCGCGTCGTCTGGCTGTTTCTGGACGGGTTGAATGGAGGGGGGAAAAGACGAGCAAACGCGCTCTTGCCTACACAGCGTTGGCAGGCGATGAGGGCGGAACGATTGCCGCCGCCAGCGCGTGTTTTTTGCCGGGTGTTCCATTTACGCTCGCGAAGGAGTGCGTGTGGCCGACGACGCAACAAAACCAAGCGGCGGCGGCGGCGGCCTCTCTTTCGACGAAGAGGCGAGGTGGTGCGACGTCTCCGTGTTGGTGCGCAGGCCGGCCCGTGGGATCTCGCTTTTATCCGCCTACAAGCTGCCTGTAGCACTGTAAAATAATTTACACCCTTGAAAGTGAGAAAAAGGGTGTAAATGTGCGTATAACGCACACCTTAACTGCCAACTAACCTAACCTGACCTGACCGAACCTAACCTAACATGGCCTATCCTAGCCTAATCTTATCAAAAGTGTGTTAGGTTGTGAGTTTAGACACCTTTTTGGTTAGCTTAGGATGAGGCTAGGCAAAGCTAGGTTAAGTTAGGTTAGGTTAGGCTAGTTGGGCGTTAGGGGGGTGGGTTATGGACACATTTACACCATTTTTCACTTTTAAGGGTGCAAATTATTTTACAGTGTGTGGTTCTTCGTTTTTGCTTAGAGAGAGTAATGCTGTGTTCCACATGCGGAATAGGTCGGCAAATTAGAGCACTGCACGCGCATGACTTTTCGGCCCGGGCCGTCTCGGGGCGTTTTTTTGGCCGGCTCGGGCCGGACTCGGGCTTGAAGCCACATGCCGGTCTTGGGCCCGCTCATCAAAGGGCCTAAGTCGGGTCTTCGACCACACGCGAACGTTCTGCATTGCATGGTTCAAGACATTCTGTACCAAGCTGAAGCGACACGTGCAGTGCGGACTCTTCGCATACCTTAGTAAAGAAAATAGGAAAACAGATGAAGTTCTAATTTCTTCCTTTTCCACAAAAACGAACATTGTTTCCGCGTTAGGAAAGTGCATCATACAAAAAAATTGCCGCGTATCTGCGTGCTTCGCTGCAAATGTCGTCGAAAGACGATAGTCTTCTGCCGGCCGTACTACATGAGTGCTGGTCTGATCCGCGGCCACCCGTGATGCTGTTCTCGTACCATTTCCGTCCTGGCATGATAAATGCAATGGAGGTTGTTTGAACAGATTTCATTTTACCGCATTATTTCATCAAGCGGCCATTTATGTTTTGCCCTGCCTCAGACAGCGCTTCCTTTATGTTGAATCGGCCGCATCTGGCTGGCATTGATAAAATTGAGGAGGCGCTGCGTGAGACATGGACGCCATCTGGCAATACATCGGGAAACATGAGCTTGTGCAGAGGGTTTCCTTCCTCCATGGCAGAGGGCGCTCGTCGGCGCGCAGTCGGGGAACGTCGTTCGTCGGCGCGCATAGCCTGCATTTTCAGCGCAGCTTAAGAAACTAGGGTCTTTAGAGTTACGTATCTATGTATTTTCTATTAAAGGAACACACCTCCTAATACTTACCTAGTGATGTTGCGCCTCAGATATGCGTAATATTTACTTTGTGATCGATAACGTTCACAAGTATGAACAGCCGTACCAGTTTAAGTAGTGTGGGTGGTAAGCAAGTGGTCCAACTTTGGCCGGGTGGCTGAATAGGGTGACACAGACAGACAGACCAAATTTTCAGCGTTTAAGTTCCCCAGGAAAGACTATCGTCTTTAAAAAAGGGCTCTTCAAATCATTCTCCTGTTACCACTTTTGCGATTGAGCTATTATACCACTCTCGATGGTATTATATGATTTTAGCGCTACTTATGCGTTTTTTATGCTGTATATATATTCTCGGGAATTTGCTTAATTATATATATAATATATATATATATTATATATATATATATATATCATGAGAAGCCGAAAAATAGTGACACCAAGGACGACATCGGTGAAATTGCTTGTACTTACTAATTGAATTAAAGAAACGATAAATTATAGGAAATGAAAAATGGATGAAAAAACAAATGGCCGCAGGTGGGGAACGATCCCACGTCTTCGCATTACGCGTGCGATGCTCTTACGATTAAGCTACCGCGGCGCCGTTTTCCCATCCACTCTCTGGAATATTGATAGTTTCGTCGAACTTGGCAGGTATGCCTATGTTGTCCTTGGTGTCATTGTTTGTTGGCTTCCCATGACATGAATTACAAAAATCAGGCCCCTCGGTTCCCTTTCTTCTCGTTCATATATATATATTCGCAAGGTAAATGCATGCCCACCAGCGAAACAATAACAGCACAGGCAATGGGCCAGAAGATCACTGATGTTCTCATTGGAGAAACCAATATTTTATTGCTGACACATACGGTAAAATGTGTAAGTAAAAATTGATATATATATATATATATATATATATATATATATATATAATTACTTACAGGCCGTGCCTGGTCATGCACACGCGGGCCCGGGCTGCACTCGGTCATGTACGCCCGGGCCGGGTCCGGGCTGGGCATCATGGGCCCGGGCTGGGCTCAGGTTTCGTAAAGCGGGCCCGGGCCGAAAGGTCAGGCCCGTGCATTGCATGCTCTACTTAGACCCACCTGATTAGCAACTCATAATTGCTCGGGCTCAATCAGATTCATGAAGTCACCGTCTCACGGAGTCTCAGAGAATGTATTCACGATATCAGATTATCGTGCACTCGTGCGTACTCAGGTACAATTGGAATCGCATGTGCTTGTGACTTTCTTGAACTTACACAAGCTCACGCAAGCTCCGATTAACGGGGACTCTAGACTCAGACACTCACCGACGCGAACTCACGTTAGCTTATCTCCGTTTACTCAAGTGTCGCTGTTACAACTACCCACAGGTAGCTTCTCTTTAAATGATTACCTGCAAAGTACACTCTTGTAGGGATGCCTTCTACATTTATAAAAGGTGTGATGGTCGACAATGTAAAAACCCTTCACTAACCTTAGGCTGCTGTCATGACACGGTTTTTTTATTCTTCTTTTTTTTTGTATTTGCAAATTTCGAGGTTAAGGTACAGTCGGTTATTGCACTTCTGGCATACGAAAAATATCAATCGTACCACTCGCGAAAACTTGGTAAGTGGGGAAAGTGCGCAAAAACTAAATACGGCAGAAAGAAGAAGCAACGGTGGCCTAGGAACATGCATGGAGTCCCAGAAAAACTCACCAGAGGAACTGAGTTCCTTCTGCGAGTTAAAAATCGCGAGCGAGCCCTGTTTTGCTACGTTGTATATTCTCGAAAGAAAAAGTTGTCTTTTACGTAGTAGTAGTAAACAACTTTATTTCGGAAGAGAGAGAGAGAGAGAAACGAGAAGGGAAAGGTAGGGAGGTTAACCAAGGACGTGCCCGGTTGGCTACCCTACGCTCGGAAAACCGTCGGGTTTCCTACGGGATGATGGCTGTCAAGCTGTGCTTGGTCGCCACCACCTCAGCGCGTTTGATGGCCCGGAGCTGAGGGTGCAGGATTGTAGTCCGTTAGGGTTCTGTCCCAGGCTTCACTCGACGGTGACTGTCCTAGGAGGTCTGGTGGGGGAAGGTCCTTGCCGCATCCCAGATGATGTGGTCCAGGGTGGCGGTCTGTGTCTTGCAGAGGTGCATGTTGATGTGAAGAGTGCTGGGTATACTATAGATGCGTCTACAGATGTACGGGGAAGGGAATGAGTGGGTTTGAAGTCGTCGCCAAGTTATTCTTGTGCTTTGTTTAGTTTCGGCGCGGGGGTGGTTCGGTTTGCCTCGTTAGTTTGTCGTGCTGCGCGATGCCGTGAAAGTTGAGGAGTGCTTCGTCTGTATTTCCGTCGTGGTCCGGGTTCTGGCCCGCCGCTCGGCATACGAGTCCTCGAGCTTGTTGGCGGGCCGCTTCGTTACCCGGGCTTTCCAGCGTGCGCTGGGACCCAGACGAGTTGGATGACAGCGGGATCTTCTTCTTCGTCGCTGCTGATGCATATCTTTCCTGAGGCGTTGCGCGCGTATACTATTTATTTCACGCGCACGCCCTTTTCTGTTACGTTCTCCCCTGATGGTATAGACTATAGCAGATAATTTCGACCGGAATGTCCGCTGCTAATAAGGCGCGAAACACGGCATACCGTAAGCGCGCTCGCCAGCGAAATGGCTGGCGCCCGGCTTACGTGTAGCCAGGTGTACATTCGTTCGCCCGCGTTCTTTTTTACAAAAGGCGAGCCGACGCCATGGCGGAGGCGTCTTCGCCGGTGGAGAACATCTGTTGACCTCATCCCGGTGGGGGGGAAGAGAAAGCAGAGCGCGCTCTCTCGAGAAGCGCGGCAGCTTATGAAAGAAAAAGAGAGGCAGGCGGTGGCGTTCTGCGCGGGGCGACGTCGACTCTGCTTCCCACTTCTCCGAAACCAAAACTACGTTACGAGCCGCGACCAAGCGATACGTGCATGTAATGAGCACGCGTGGTTCTGGGCTCAGCTTGCTTCGTGTCTTTCAACGCGGCAGATTCTCCAACGCGTGCTGGCTCGGGCAGGCGAGACGGCGTTATACGTTCTAGAAGGATGTGTGGGCTCTGCCGCCGCTGATACCGTTGTCAGTTTTTTCATTTTCTTTTTTCTAATCTACACTGCATAATTGCTGAGTTTGCGTCGGTCGTCTTTTAGTTTCCCTGTAGTGCTTATCTCGCTTTCCGTTGCCGTCGTATTCATTTCGTTGTCTTAAATGGAAATCGGCGTATATGCGTGTGTGTGTGGGCGGAAGCGGTAAAAGTAATCAATTTATTATGGGTATGCATGATCACAAGCTTACGGAGGCCCCGGGGTTAAAAAAAAAAGGAAACCTTTGGGGGGCGGGATCTAGGTCCCAAAAGAAAGTGACAGTGTACAAGCTCAGTGCTTAATTAGCAGACCAAATGGAGTATAGCAAGCGTTATGCAATAGTGAGAATTCAACATTTGCAACAGTCGATAGCGCGCATGAAGAGTATGATGGGAAAAAATGGAGTGAATGAACACGAAGACAAGAAGGAAATAAAGCTTAAAAGAATATCTACTCAACTGTGACGACTAGATATTGTTAAGCGTACGCTAGCAGAAGTGATCCTCCTGACATTCTCCGACGTTACCCCTGGAAAGGGCCTCGCTGCGTTGAACATCTCCGACACTATACGAAGGCCTTTCTCGGCCGCAAAGCGATAATTACCCGCCCCCCTACACCGGCTTTCCCTTTTATGCTGTCGTTGCAAACACAAACCTTGCTGCGCGTTTCCCGAGCGTCGACTGGTATATGCGTGCGTCAGTCACAGCGGGCTGTAGTCGACGCGGACTTTGCGCAAGGACAGCCGCGAACTCTTCTCTGCTTCGCCCGAGGTGGGAGTTCACCTACTACCCTTTTTGCACGTTGGCGGTGCTTCCTCGGCGGGGTCGTTCGCTTTTATCATTCTGCGTTGGTCGCGGCGGAGCAGAGCGAGCCAGGAAGACGACGCCTCCCCCGATGCCGCCTCGCTTGCACTGATTTCGCTGGCTGGTCTCTGCTTGTTTTTGCCCGGTTTCTCTTGATATGTTTGCACGTTCGAGTGTGCCTGGGCGTGTTAACCGTTCTGCAGCGGGCTCTGCCCAAAGCGAGCGCGATGCGTTGCTGTCTTCTCGGTTCAGTCGCCGAAGCGCGTTGTTGGCGCGTCGACGTTGTCGGTATACGAGCCGTCACGATCGTCGGTGCTCGTCGTCACTTTTCCCCGTGTTGGATTTCGCGCCCGTTGCGTCATCGCCGTAATTGTGCGATTGGACGCGACGTTTGTAACGCGACGCTTCTTGTAAGGCCGCTGTGTGTGTTTCGCCGAGCCTTTTAACGTGTGTGTGTGGGTCTGTGCTTGTGCGCGTGTTATGACAATTGTTCTCTTATGTTGGATAAGCCGACAGCCCTGGAATATCGACAGCCGTGAGTTTGTGTTGTCGTCGTGGCTCCGGTGGTCGCAGAAAGAGCTCGATCTCTTGTCGTGTCGTGTCGGCCAGCGGTATTTGGATCGGAGTGGTCGGTGGCCGCCTTTTGATTGTCGCTTTTTCCCTGCATGCTTGCATGTTTCGAGGGTGGTCTAGGTGTTCTTTCTTTCCAGCTGGTTTTTAGTGTGGCGGCCTGTCCAACGGCGATGTTCTTTGATTGGTGGCCTGCTTTCGAAACGTTTGTAATGTCTAGGCGTCGCTGTTATTTCGGCACCGAGAGAGAACGCCATTCGGGTGACCTTGAAACGCGTAGTATTTTTTGCATGCTGCAAGACACTTCGTAGTTTACTTATGACCAACTTCTGAGTGCCTTTTTGGCTGGCGTACTTAATGCAAGAAAGTAACCCCCCGCTTTAGTGCTTCGTTTATGACCTAGCTAATGGCTCATCTCTGCGGTTAGCCTGCTGCACTCATATTGACAGTCTTCGGCTGACTCATTGCAGAACGTCGGCTAATGCGATCTGATTTCGTCGGCTACTCATTGGAATGCGAATTGCACGGTTCTTTTTCGTTCAAGAATAGGCGCCATGCACGTTTTGTCGATGGAGTACCCAGATTCACGTACCTATCGAAACTGGTTACGTAGCCACCGCCTTCATCCAAACGCCCATCGGCACGTTCTCTCGATACGAAATCAAATGCAATCGAACCTCGAAATAAGGAACGCTGTTATTCCGAAACCTTTTCTACAACGAAATGAGCTCTTTAAGCACAGTTCACGCTTTACATAAATAAACCGAAAATGCACAGCCGGGTGCGGTATCGGTTGCATTGAAGAACTTCTTTGTTTGCAGCGAGCTTAGAATGTGAGCTAGCATTAACGTGTTGAAACATTGTTGAAACGAACTGGTGTGTCTACTTTCCAATCGCATACGTGTATTCACTGTGCGGAATAGAACCTATGTCTAGCCTGCTTTAGAAATCTATTGAGAGCTTATTTGCAGAGTAGGCATTGTGCTCTATCCAATTTGAATTGCAGCATTTCCTACAATCAAAATTGACACTGTTTTCCAAATTTATGAATGCTAAGTAGGCAAAGATAGGGATGTTTAAGTCTTAAGTTGTGCAGTTGTGCGACCCAAACTGCGAATTTCCTCGCGATGAATTTTTTTTGTGCTTTTGTAAAAGGTATTGGATATTACTCGCAATATTCGCTCCGAGCGAGTGCAAGTTTGTTATTTCTAGGCCCGGCTATCGTCCAACTGGGCCGACATGTAAGTGGTACCACAGGCGGCGCATATATCTCGGCAATAGGATGGATGGGTGGGCTATAGTTGATTAGGCATTTTATCGCAAAATTCGAACATTCGCACCCTGGCAACGTCCGGGACTTATACGAGTATTTAGCGGTGAAAACTATGCAGTTGTGACTATCAGAGTTGTACTTCATTTGCCACTTGCCTAGTGTTTGTGACATGAGGGACGTTTTAGAGCAACCGTGTAAAGATTCGTTATTTCACGGCGCGTGCCCATTAAATTATCCTTATTGAAAAAACGCAACGCGGCAACGTGGCAACCATCGCCTGTACACATCGCAATCCTATAAGCCTTGCGGCCCGTTTACGCAGCGATGTTTGATATGTTGTTAGCACTAACTCCGATATTGCTGTTCGTTCTGGCAATGACCCTCCCCGGAAGCGGCCGGGAAGAAATTGATGTGTGCATTTTTATAGTCGAGCTTGTTTGCTTCGCCTCTTGCCTAATAATACTGCCGAAGCGTCTACGTCGCTCGTTCTACTGCAAGCCAGGAGCACGCATTTGGCTCCTAAACGTCAATGTTTCTACTACCAGTTGCTCAGTGTCCGCGATTATTGACATTTTGAATCATGCATGCCGAGAACTACTTCCGCGGCATCCTTGACTTGGCGTTACAGCTGCGCGTGAATTTTCGTGTCTTCCAATATTGCCTTATCATCATCATCAGCTTATATATTTCAGCCTTATATTTGGCTGAAATTATTCAGCTTAGCTTTAGTGACCTTCCTTGATCAATGTGAAGTTCGCGTTAAAAGCTTACACTGCTTCTCAGTGCTCCATTTCTGACGTGAGCATTGTCGTTAATTGCGAGTATTTGTAATCATACAAGATTAACGCAACTCTCTAGAAAGCGCAGCTTCGTGCTTCTATTTTCTTGTTTTGACCGCACGGTTTGCTATACGGTTAATTAGATGCGTGCAGTGCTTCTCGGTACCCTCTGCGGTAACTTGGTGGCTGTTGCATTGCGCTGCTAAACTCGAGGTCGCACGTTCGAACCATGTCTGCGCTTCGATGGAGGCGAAACGCAAAATTGCTCGTCTACTTAGATTTCGGTGCACGTTAAAAGAATCCGAGGTGGTCAAAATTAATCTAGAGTCCCCTCCTATGGCGTGCCTCATAATCAGTTCGTGTGTTTGGCACGTAAAACCGTTGAATTTAAATAATTTAATCCTTCTCCTGCTTCACGAAGAAGCTGCGTAAGTGGCCTGTGAAATTTACTGTTGAAATTTTAGGTTGTTCCTTCAATACGCCACCACCATTTTGTGGCAGAATGGTTCATTATTGTTGCTGCAGACGTAGGTGCACCGTTTTCTTATTTCTTTATTGAACTGCGCGCCTAAACCGCCTCGTCATTGAGGTCAGCAATGAAGTCAAGAACATAAATTTATTTGGCTCATGTGGACACGTTTCGCGCATATTAGGACCATGACCATTTTTTTTTCATACGTTGAGCCTTTCCTTACTCTAATAAACAGTTAAATCTACTTGTCAGCAAACTTTCCCAACATTTATGACGTCACGGAGGGCTGATGCTTCGATTCCTCAGTGGGGTCGCCACCTACCTCTGTCTTCTGTGTGTTTTCTATTTTCTAAATCTTGGCTCATAGTAAGACCGGCCTATTCTAGATTCCAGGAGCGGAATCTACCGAGACTTATCTCAATATTTACGTTTTGGTATTCTTTTATAGAGTCTAATACGGACGTGGCTTCAGCTTGGCTGCGAACGATAGAAAAACAAAAGTGTTCTGAGCATTCTGAACTCGCCGTGTCTCTGCTATATATGAAAGTGGCTTCGCTCAAGCGTTCTTCCATTCCGCGCACCCTGATTCCCGAGGATTAAATGTCTGCGCATTGACCGAGATTTTCGTTTCTCTCGTGTTTAAAAGAGCGGGGCGAAATTTGTAGGAAACGATCGCGGGGACACTTGGCGGGCGTTTCTCGAATGCGTGGAGGATTGATTAGTTCTGCGCCGAAGATTCGCGGGTCGCGTTTTATGTATACGAGTGTATATTTCGAAAGCGCGCACATCGCCTGCATATCTGTCGAGGAAATGAAAGGTCGGAGAAGCGGGGTTTTATTTCCGCGTAGCTATAGCCGTGCGCTCCATCTTCACTCTCCCCTCTTTCCATCTCTGCGGCCGCTCGCACGTGTGCTTCCTTAATGTTTTCCTGTGCTTTGCAGGGTCGCTGTAAGCTCATTTCACATACCGTGTGTTTCAGCGAACACTTCAAAAATATTGAAACGTTGCCTGTGGCAGACAGCACAATTCTAGTTCATGAGCTCTACTCGAAGTCTACTCGAAGGGGCAGACATTACTTGCAGAAAGAAACAGATCTCCACAATCATCGACAAATTAACAAAATTCACTAATTAGGTTTTTAACTAATTACCTTGTGGCCCGTATTGCAATTTACAAATTCTAGCTGGGGGGTTCGCAAGGCGGATCCACTTGGAACGAATTTTCAGGATGACACCCGCTTCGAGATACTAATTCCCGAACTTTGCGGAGAAGTGCATTGGGTCTTCAGTTAATTTTGTGCTTCAGTGCATAGAACGACGTTTTGTTAAGAAAGTAACTTGGCTGACAATAACACGATGGCGTGTCGATCACCATCGCTTGCTTGTAATAAAACACCGGCGGGGACACGGAAATCGCAGTGTGGCTGAGCACTCCCAGCAATAGCTCGCTGCTGTGGAATGGAGTACTGCTGTTATAATCACACCGAGGCGACTTTTAAAGACGAGAGTCTTTAACCAACCAAGCTACTAGCACTGGTGGCATGGGGTCATACACGTAAACATTATACAGCGCAAAGGAAACCTCAGGCCTATTTGAGGCGAAATATATGTGCATAACCGTGATCCGCAGCGTTCATTTAATTAAGAATACACATTGGGCTGGTTTTTACGTTAGTAAATGAGAAATCAACGCGGTAGAAATGGTGTCGAACAGACGCTACGCGGTAAAAACAAGCCGACTGAAGCCGCGGCTCTGTAGCCGGCTTTGACAACAGTAATAAAAGATCCCAAGAGATGGCGCGAGAGCAGGTGAACGCGGGAAGTTTGAATTGAATTCCAAAGCCTCCATTGCATCCATCATGGCAGGAGTGAGAGGGGAGGGGAAGAACGTGAGGGGTGGGAGGGGGACAAGAGAGAGGTTACGTATCAGGGGCGGCAGAAGACTATCGTCTTTCGACGTCATTTGCAGCGAAGCAAGCAGATATGCGGCCAGTTTTTTGCTGCAGTGATCAGATTGATTCTGAGGTCGTTAGAGAGTCCCGAACCCCCGCGCTTGCTCAGTGTCAGTGGCATTGCACTGCTAAGAACGAGGTCGCAAGTTCGATTCCCAGTCTGGGCCGCCGCATTTAGATGGCTTCGAAATGCGAGAACGCCCGTGTACATCGATTTGGGTGCACCTTAAAGAAACCCAGGCCCTAACAGTTAATCCGGAGCCATCGACTACGGCATTCCTCCTACAGTCGAACCCGGATATATCGAATCCACGTATAACGAATTATTGTCTATAACGAACAGCAGTAAAATCCCTTGGAAATGTTGTTTATTTTATTTATTTTATATATCGAGTTACCTATATATATCGAACTTTTTGGGGATCCCCTTCAGATTCGATATACCCGGGTTTGACTGTATCGCGTTTGCAGTATCAAGGTGTTAAAAGCACAATTTAATACCATGTGTTCGTTTTGTACTTGAAGCTCAATCAGTCACTCAGTCACTCACTCACTCAATCAATCAATCAATCAATCAATTAATCAGGCAGTCACTCAAGTCAGTCTAGTCATTTAAGATTATTGCGGACTAGTATTTTGCTCATTCGTCTTGTTGGCGTTAAGTATGAATTGTTGTTACTTCGACAAAAGCCCTTCTACATTTGAAGGCTACTGGACTGTACGCACGCTTATGAAACGGACATTCCTCGGCGACTGACTCTGCGAATGACTGACTCTTTACTATTTTCCTTCTCTCTCGTGTTTATCTATTCTTGCCTTTTTCCCCTCCCCAAGTGTAGGGTAGTCAGCCGGGTACGTCGTTCGTCAAGCTCCCTAGCTGCCCTTTCGTCTTCGTTTCTGTCACTCTCTCTCTCTCCTCGCCCATTGGCTCGCTCATGTCAACCAGTTGTAGTACTGTCCTGCATCCTTGAGCACACGGACGCCGGCGTGCTGTACGCGTGCCCCATATTTAACTTTGTGAGAGACAGAGACAGCTGTGAACAACAGAAGGGCAAACTATTTTTTCATCTTCTTCCCTCTCTCTCTGTTCTTTTTTTCTTTCTTTTTCGTTAAGGAAAGCACATCCCAGTGACGCTGTCTAAATTATCGGCCGGGTTCGCTTCCAAAGCAGGACTTAGCAGTTGTATCGGCGGTGTCTTGGCTTCTTTGTTTAAACGGTGTGGGTTTGTAGAGGAGCATTTGATAGAAGCAAGCCTGCCTGCGTTAACGCGGTTAACATGTCTTACTGCGCCCCGCGAGTGTTAGCTAAATAGGTTAAGATTGAGCTGCTGTCTTCAATGCCGCAATTGCCTTGCCTTGAAACAAGCTGCTGGAAAATGACGGAATACAGTTTCGGTCGATAAACACCGCTCGCCATTATTTCCTGACTCCTTCTTTACGCGGTTGTTCGCTGATACTCGATGCATATGCGTCGGCGTTCTGTGCAAGTGCTATCCCGTCGTATATTCTAGGTGCGCTGATTTGCGGCAGCGTTACAATTAAAATCCCGCGCCTAGACGGGTGGAAGGCGCTGAGAAGAGTGTGTAGGGAAGCGGTATAATAAAGAGTCTGAAAACGTTTGTGAGAGGTATATAGCAAGTCCAATTTACACAGGATGTATATCGATTCGGTAAGTCGCGCTTGAAATCACGCAAGTGGCAGACTGCTAGTGGGTCTCAATTTTTACGGTTTTCCCAAGCATCCCGCTAATCAATTTATCCCGTTATTCATCGATTAAATAGTTCATTCATTCGATCGATCGATCGATCGTTCGTTCGTTCGTTTGTTCGTTCGCTTCATTCGTTTCGTTCGTTCGTCTGTTTGTTTCTTTGTTACATGCTGTTATGAAAAGTCGAGGATACATAAAGCCAGAATCTTCAGTTTGTCAGTGGTAGAGCTGAACGTTCCTTACATAGGCTTGTTCGTCAAGGCCTCCTCCCCCCTCTTCCCGTTCTCTCTCTCTCCCTCCCTATTTGATGTATTGGAGCGGGAAACTCAATGAGCCGATGCTGAGCGCGCACGCAGGTCTGCCTCGTGTGGCCTCGGGTCTCAACGTTCGGAGATTCTGAGTCAATATTTTTTTTTTTTTTTTTTTTTTTTTTTTGCCGCGGGACGCCGAACATTCATCAGTGTCGGCAACACACGGGAGGGAGTCCTTACCAAAAAAGTATAGTACTCTCGAGCGATCTTCTTCTCGGTTCCGTTCCCCCTGCGCTGTCCGTCGTGGTTCGCTCGAAGTTCTCTGCCTGCACCGCTGTGTATGGCGCCATCCTTCTCGTGGTCCTAGGACAGTTCGTCTCTGTCCTCGCCCGCATGGGTCTCGCGTTCCTGCTCGTTCCGACACCCCAGACGACACGTGAAGAGGGATATCTCGCGTCGTTATACAGGACGGGAACAGCTGTGAACCAGCAGTTTCCTTCTCTATATTTTTTCTTTCCCCGCCCTAACGGTCCTTGCTCTTGGCTCTCGCGTATAGGTCTTTTCCGAGAATAGATCCGCATGCAGTGACGTGCGATGCTGCTGGGAGTGCAGAGGTTATTTCGCGAGGAGAAGGGGAGTCCGTGCAGGGATGGGTGCGAGTTTGTGTTTGAGGGAGTGCGGTCGCGTTATACGAGGCGTTTACCCCAGATGCGAGAAACGGTTGATTGTAGCGCTGTTTTATATAGCCGCGCGGTTTGGGCTATTGCCCGGTCTCGCTCAAACCGTGCGCTTGTGCGGGAGTTTAACATAGCAGCAGCCAATCAATGGACGGGGTCGCTGTGTTAAACTTTTTTTTTTTTTGTGAACACGTATCCGAAGCCTTATGGGAATGGTCCTTATATATTTCACAGTCTGCTCTCTTACTTTATTCGGAGAACGTTTAGTGGGGCAGGGGCGTCATAAAATACATTCCCCTATTTATCGACTTCTTGCCCCGTTACCTCCACACCGCGAAGCTCTCGCCTCTGCGTGGCTACGCTACCTCTTGTCAGCTACTTGTCTGTCTACCTTCCACACACTGATTTCTTGGCACCATTTATACAAATTAGGCAAATGGGCGCGATTTCTTGCTCCTCCAACACCACTGGAACTGTCCTTGCGCCCGCCCATCTGCCTTCGTGCTCCCTGTCTCGCCGTTGGCACGTGAGAATGAATGCTCTCGTATTGGCTGATGTCATTGGTCTGTGTTATTGCCTTGCGGGCTCTGGAAAATTGCCCGGCCTGTCACTTGCTGAGATGTGTTCCGTGCGAAGCAGCTTGGTTGTTTCGCCTTCGATTAACCTCACGTAAATTTTGTAGGCTTCCCCAGCGCTGTGCGGCTTATATATGAGCCGCCTGGATGGAACAATTATTTTATCGGAAGACAAGCGAGAGTTAAATGCGCCGTTCCTCTTGCCCTTCTTCCACGACGTAGTTTCCGTTTCCGCCCGTGTAGCAGAAGCATGTGCCGCATTCTTCTCTTCCCGATAAGCTCCAGCACACAGGCACAACGATCTATTTGAAAGCACGGTTGCTCCTTCAGCTCACCTCTTTACCTAAATGCTCTATTCGAAGGCCGTTGAGCTCACGCGAACTTCGGAACAGCTTTTATTTAGTTGCTTATGTCCGTGACAACGATACCACACTGTTAAACTAAACTGTCCATCTCTCTGTGCGTTTTCGTTTCTCTTCTGTCTTTTTATTTTAATTTAATATTATTTTCCTTCTTTTTGCTGACCCCATAAAGAGAGAACCCTGAGAAGCACGTGTTCCCATATCTTTCTCACGGGGCCTTCCGCATTCTTCTGAATATGCGTGCAGTCGTATAAGAATAGCGCCGTCTTCCATCTTCAGTGCATCAGAGGTGATCGCCTTGCTCTCAGATCAACCCGAGATGGCTCTGCCGTCGGCATCTCCCTTCAACCCGTATGCCCACTAGTCGGTCTTTCCCATGCGAAGTGACAACTGCGCTCCGTCGTCGTATACTTCAACGGGACCCATTCAATGCGGACGCACAAAGGCCTCCGTTCTCCCGGAGGTCTTGATTACGCGCGATGTCTTACTGCGATTCGCTGTTATGATTTATGCTGACAGGGAACGGTTCCAGTAGCAGTTCTCTAGGGAAGCGGTGGAAGCTGTGCTCGCGCTCTTGTTTTGCTATTATTGTTTTGGTAATCCGTGGGCTGTGTTGCGGAACCTTTTAATTGGGGGATCCCCGATCACTTACGTCGTTATTCGTCGCACGCTCGACTCGGAATGTTCTCCTTCAACGTTACGTTCATTTCTTGCGGACGCATGAATCGTGTCGCATACATCTTGCAGTACAAATGCAGTAACGTCCCGATGATGCGTTGATTTGTTTTCTAATTCACCGCCGTTTAATTGGTAGCAACGGGGGTTCACTGATCTTGGTTCAATTATTGACCTCCACTCACTTTTGCGGAGTCATCTGCTCTCGTTCGCTTGCGCTCACTTAATTCACTTCTTGATATATATATATATAGTTTTTGTTTTCGCTGAGTCCTGTGTGCCAATTTTTACTGCTCGTCCCATATTGATCAATGGTATACTAGTCTTTGTTATCTGGTGAACGCTTGCTCATTTCGTACTTATTCGTGCAACATGTTCCGTACCGCGCATACAGGTATATTTAGCGTGCAGAACGCGCTTTGGCGTTTTTGCGTAACGGCCGACAAACCGCAGAAACGGAGAAGAAAATGCACTTTTCGCATTCCTGCCTGTGACATTCCGTTTCCTACGGCGTCCACTTCGAATCTTCCTGTAACATTGGCGCCCATTGCATTCCGATACAGCCGGACTGGTGTCGTTCGTCTTTCGTGTTTGGTCGCATTCGTTCACCTAACTGCTTTCAACAACCAGCGTTCACTAACACTCCCTCGCTTGCCCGCGTTCACTGGTGAATCTTTACTTGTCCATTATTTTTTTATTCAGTTTTCTTTGCTCGGTGCTTTCCGCTGGCCGTTCGCTGACTTCTGATCGATTTTCTATCATCATCATCACCATCAGCCTATATTTATGTCCACTGGGGGACGAAGGCCTCTCCCTGCGATCGCCAATTGCCCCTGTCTTGCGCTTGCTGATTCCAACTTGCGCCTGCAAATTTCCTAACTTCATCACCTCACCTAGTTTTGGATCGATTCGTATGTCGGGTTCCAAGCAGCACAGACTCGGCTCTAGCGTGCGGTACTAACCTAACATAACGTAACCTAACCTAACCTAACCTAACCTAAGACCATTTTACCGTCAACTGCGGAAACACTTTTCTTGCAGTCCCGCCAGCGCTGTTCTTGGCTTGTCGCGGTTCCATCGGCAGCAGCGTCGTCAACTCTAGCCGTAACCCGTGCCGGGGGTGTGTTCCGTTATCCCGATCGAGGAACTGTGTCCGTTGCTTGAGTTTCGATAGCGAGCGGGTGTCGTCGGGCTGATCGCGGTCGCCATGCGTTGGTGGTGCACGGTGGACGAGTCGTACGCCGAGGACGACGTGGAACACTTCGAGGCGGACAAGCGTCGAGCCGCCCGTTGGCTGCGCGATGTCCTCCGTAAGTGGACCAGGCCTGCTGGTTGTGTTGTTGGTGTTGTACGTGCGACGTGACGCGAAGAGACGCGCGAAGCGTTGACCAGCACAATCCCAGTATAGCCCGCCGAGTATGACAGTGACTTAATAAAAATCGGGGCTCTCGATTCACCTTGTTCGAGGTCTTTGCATGGTGAAAACCCCACTTCTTGATGAATTGGTATGTTCACGTGTCATGCGGGTATTTAATTATATTTAGATGTAAAGTGTGAATGAGGAAATTGTAGAAGCAGCAACATGAGAAACTCCCGATACAGTGTTCTGTTTCTCAATACGGGCTAAAGTTTCTCGGAGAGCACGAGTTTATTGTCGAGAAGAGCAACAACAAGGAGTGTTGACTTCATTCGCAGGAATACATTTTTTTTTTTTCTTGTCGAGAAGGATAGAAGGCGGGTGCTTACACATTAATTACCGAGCCTATAGCTGTCTATCGAAACAGCGGATAATTTCCCATGTCGTATATTCTGTCTCCAATAAAACTTGTTGCTGGGCGAGTTGGGTTCATGCTGGGAGGAAATACATAAACTGCGCAAAATACAACACAGGAACGTAGTAAGGGACGCGGACAAGCGCTTGTGGTAAGCGCTTGTCCGCGTCCCTTACTACGTTCCTGTGTTGTATTTTGCGCAGTTTATGTATTTCCTCCCAGTATTCTGTGTCATTAGTAACAAATCGCTTTTTATACAACAGAATTCACACGTAGCGTGCACTGTGATGGGCCAACTTTCTTTTGTTTTTTTCGCCAGTACAGAGTAGCCAACCGGAGAACCTACTGTTCGGGTTAACCTACCTGCATTTTCGTTGCTCTCTATGTGGTTGCCGAAATTGCCTTGTTTGTACTTTCTTTTTTTTTTAGGTTGTACATATGCTCAGTTAACCCGGGATTTAAACACCTTCCCTTTTGACGAACATAATTTCCCACGCGATGAAGACACGAGAAACGCAGCAATCACGCAACAGCGGTCAAACGTGTTTTGCGATGCATTCGGCCACATCCTTCCAATGCGCATGGCAGTATGAGTTTACAGTTGCTGGAAATCACTGGAAAATCACGTCAGCCTGCAACTGGCACGTAATTTTTCTGTTTTATAATCTTGTACTGCGTATCACGGGCTCGCTCTTGTGTTTTTTCGGGTCAGTGTAGGATGTCAGCGTGTGAGTGGCCGAAAAGTGTGAAAACGTAAAGTAGCTGGAATTGACACAACCGCGGCAAGTCCCTCCACACTGGGGGTTCGTCAGTGCACGTTATTTTGTCCCAGTTCTATCTGAACCAAATGGCCTAGCAAGAATTAGTCCTGTCGCGATTCCCCGTTTATTGGTCCCATGTCTTGCAGGTTGGCGACGTACAGGTTGACGTGACCAGGTTTCGTTACAGCTTTCGTTGTTACGCTGGCCTGTTCCTGGATCGACTGACCCGGCATACTTTGTGTTCATCTCTCTCGCAGACGTTGAAGACATCACGGCAGAGAACTTCCTGGACAAACTGGACAATGGCGTAGTCGTCTGTCGGCTAGCCAAGCTGATCCAGGCCAAGGCGGAACATTGTTGCCAACTGAGCGGCTCCTCCAAGGTCAGTACATGATTCGTATTCGACCGCGTCCTACTGCCAGATAGAGGCGGAATGAAAACGCGCTTGTGTGCTTAGATTTACGTCCGCGTTTATGAAATCCCAGATGATCGAAAATAATATCCCCTTCCCCCGCCATATTTTACTACGGCGTGCTTCATAATTACTTCGAGACGTTAAACGCCATAATTTGATATGGTTCGATCTTCCGCTGCACACTGCGACAACCCGCGCCGTGATTGCTTAGTGGCCGAGATCGTGTTGCACGAGATCGCGGGATCAAATCACGGCCACGGCGGTCGCATTTCGATGGGGGCGAAATTCGAAAACACCCGTGTACTCTGATTTAGATGCACGTTAACGAATCCCAGGTGGTCCAAATTATTCCGGAGTCCCCTACTACGCCGTGCCTCATGATCAGATCTTGGTTTTGACACGTAAAACCCCATAAGTTAATTTTAATCGCACCGCGACATATGCGGGAGTCTATCGAGGTGTGGCGCTGTCAGAAAACATAGCTGCCTACTGGACATTTTTTTTTTTTTGTCTGTTTGAGACTTTTATGCCGTAGAAAATTTTGTACTGCGATTGGTAAACTCAGTAGCACTGCGTGACATTAGCTATAAGCTTGGGTTTTGGCTGTATAATCCGAGGAGAAAGTGCTCCACTCTAGAGCAGTCGGCTGAAATCTGTGGCCAACAAGCGCTTGCTGCCGCGTATATATACCATGTGGTGGGAACTTTGGGTGCCAGCCATGCAGCTTGAAAGCAAACCTGAGCCGATTGAGAGAGGAAACGTGAAAGGTGATACATTCGGGCATAAAGCAACAGCAGATACATCAGACACAGAGAAAAACAAATGTACCGCGGTATTTCTTTCCTTGTTGCAAGAACAAAAAGAAAACAAAAGCAAAATTGTGAAATGATAACCAGATAACCTAGAACGCACGTCCATGCGCAGAACCGGGGAAAAAAGCACTAGTGGAAGTACTAGCGAGAATACTTAGGAACAGCGCAAAAATAAAGGACATGATTACACGACACGAGCGCGGTATGTTTCTACCGAGAGAGGAGAAAGTGCAGGGAATGACTGGGAAACGAGTTTATAGCGATTGAAATATTTGTATTATTTATTTATTTTTATTATTTTCATTTATTTATGCATTTATTTATTTATTTATTTATTTATTTATGCATTTATTTATTTATTTATTTATTTATTTATTTATTTATTTATTTATTTATTTACTTATTTATTTATTTGAACTGACTACACATAACCGACTTGGGACAGGTGCGGAAGTTTCAAGTCCTGCATATGTGCGGTAGAGATGATTTACCTTCGGATGGTGACCAATCGTGCAGCCACATCCTCTCTCTCTTTCTCTCTGGGTTGTTATAAGCTTTCTCCCTTCCTCCGATTTTTCCACTGCTCCTGCTGTCGCTGTTTTCCACGCCGCGTGGGGAGCTGGTTAAGAGTGTGCATCTACGTGGCAGGAGCGTGGCAGAGAGGAAAGGGGACGTGAGACACCTGTTTGGACCTTTCCATCGCGTCGCCGCAACACCCTCTTGACTGCTGTAATTATCCGCGACCATCTGTGAAAGCATTGCAAAAACTATAGCGCTTTGTACTAAGGTGCAATAGAGGCTGTTAGATACAATGGTAGAAATGAGGTAGGGAGAGGAGGCAGAGAATGGGTAGAACCGATGCAGTCCATACATGAGGGAGGGGGGGGGGGGGGGAGAGGGCTAAAGGCGACGTGAGAAGGCGACGGGAGAAGGCAAGAAAACGCTACTACTACAGGCAACGACGGTGGTGGCGGACAAATGGAAGAAATTTAATTTCAAGGTAGGCTACGATATGTTTCTGCTATTTGAGAAAAATAAAACACCGTGTAAATTTGTCAAGCAGACAACTGACGCAGGGCCTGCAGACGCAGAGCTGCACCGTAGCGTCAAGGCGACGACGCTGCGGAAGCTGCCGCACCTCATATCAACACTTCTGTGCGCGCCGCGCTAGCTTTGCTACATGCTTGGCGTTGCTCGAGGTCGCTGGTTCGATCCCGACCGCGGCAGCGGCATTTCGACGGGGGCGAAATGCAACAAACGTTCGTTTACTTGGGTTTAGGTGCGCGTCAAAGAACCCCAGTGGGTCGAAATTACTCGGGGAGTCCGCCGAAACAGCGTGCTTTATAATCCGATAGTGGTTTTTGCACGTACGAGCGAAAACAGCGCCTCAAGCAAACGCGTCTCTTTGTGTGATGCGTCTACTACGCAGACAAACAGGAGTGGTGCACGTAAGGTAACGCTTAACATCAACTCGCGAGTCTCGTCTTGCATTAACCGCCGAAGAAATTCAAACGTTCGCCGTCAACAACACCGCTCATTGTCACTCAAAGCGAAGAACACTGAAAGCTTCGCTTACATCGATTCCCACAGTGCGCGTGATTTTTTTCTTTACCTGTCTGTCTCCCGCTTACCCGTTCCCCAGCGCAGGGTAGCAAACTGCATATCTATTTTCCCGTTAACCTCCCTGCCTGTTGTGTATCATGTCTCTCTCTCTCTCTCTCGCACTCAACCAAGCGGCAATGACAGTACCGCACGACCGTAGACTAAATATAGTGGTCTCACGACAGCAACGCCTGGTACGTAGCTGTCGCTTGTCTGACGCGCTGTGGAAAGATTCAAACGGTGCGATATTTGCGCGTGTTACGCAAGTTAAGCAGATTTCGAGAACCAATTTATACGGACAGTAGCGGCTGCGGGCGATCGTCTTTCATTGCTAAAAAAAAAAAAAAAAACGCGTGGCGCTGCGATATTTGTGCGTGTGACGCAAATGAACGGTTCTCTTTAGAAAATCAATGTATACGGACCGTAACGGCTGTGGGCGGTCGTGTTACATTTGTAAAAAAAAAGGCGTGGCGGAGGGTAAGAATGACGCGGTATTGGCGATGGTGCAACTTGCGGCCACAGCGTAAATCCAAGACAGATAGGGCACACCAGTGGCAACAAGGAAAAAAAAAAACAATGAGAATGTAGGGATCCCAGGGTCTCCATGTTTTGTTAATTACAACCACATTAAGTAAAGAGACTATATGTAGAGAGAAAAGTTTAATAGTGCGAAATGCAAAGAGGTCGGCCTGAGGTGCTATCGACCAAAACAGTTTACGGACCAAGGGATCTGACAAAATGCTGAATATCTCCGCAGCCTCAAAACACAGCCCGGTATTCGGATTTCCAGCCTGTACTGGTATATGCGAAGAACATTGTGATGTACGGTTTTACTGGTTACTTTAAAGGCTGCTGAGATCCCGTTGTCCGTAAACTTTTTTTGGTCGATAGTACATTCCTCTAGCCAGCTACTCTGCGCTGGGGGAAGGGCAAGAAGGAAAGAAAGAGGCGCATGATGGTGGCGATGACGAGAGGTGGAGGATGTAAAGCATGTAGCAAGCAAATTTGGTCTACTCAAAGCCTACATGTCCATACCCGTTCTTTTTAAAAAGTCCTGAAGCCAATAAACTGTGGGGGCAATTAAATGGTGTGTATAATTGAAATGGTACAAAATAAACGAGAAGAGGAAATAAAAGTTGGCGAGAAAGATGACGGGCCGTAAGGAGGAGCTGAACACGGCGGCTCCATTTTTCGCCGCCATGGCCGTGAGGAGACGCTGGCTAACACTCCTAGGGGCTAACCTTGTACGCACATCCTCTAGAAAACGAACGGGGGTAACGTAATCGGTAAAGCACCGCACCGTAAACGTTGAAGCTGTCGTTGCGGCTCCCACCTGTGACGAGAAGTTGTCTTTCCGTCCCGTTTAATTTCCTCATTTTCCTTATTATGCCTGAAGTTAACTTATACATACGAATCCATTTCCTCTATCCGTACTCTGACCTAATTGTCGGTCGTTTTTACAGTGGAAGCTGTATATGGCTATGTTCTGACCAAAAGTGCGTGCGTCGACAGGGTGTGTAGAAAAGTCGCGTCGACAAAATTGAATCCGCAGTAGCCTATGTATGTAGGTTCCTTAAGATAAGTGTCAAAACCAGTGATGGCTTACCATTACGTCACTGTCTACCCACTAATTCACCAATTGAGGTGTATTAAGGAGGATTAGGGTTGATTAAGGTAGATTAGGGCTGCGTTAAGGTGGATTGAGGAGGAATAGGGTGGATTAAGGTCGATTGAGGTAGACTAAGGTGTGTTAAGGAGGATTAGGGTTGGTTAGGGTGCATTAACGTGGAATAAGGCCGATTAAAGAGGATTGAGGAGGACTAGGGTGGATTAAGGTAGATTAAGGTAGACTAAGGTGTATTAAATAGGATTAAGGTGGATTAGGGTAGCTTTATCTTTATGCTTTAATTGCATATATATAGTCATACATATAATTTCGTCATTTTCGAACAACATACAGCAGCTTGGCGGGTATTCTTTATTCACTGAGTGGAAGGGCACCAAGTTTATTTCTTCATATGGTTCTAACTAACAAGAGCAAGGAACTCGAAGCCCCCTACGTACATCGTCATGCAATCAAAACGACAGCATCTCTCACCACACCCGCGAACCGAGTACAATCTAACGCATTTGTATTGCGACGAACAAACGCGCAGCCTGCTATAAGTCCGTTCAAACCCGGGTTCCGAGTGCGCGCACTACGTTGGGAATCGCGGCTCATCTGAACAGGAGTGTGTGCCAGTCCTGGCGTTGCGCCGAGAGGTCCTTGACACTACGACAAACTGGGGTTCTTTCGTGTTACTCCCCCCCCCCCCCCCCCCAATCTCCAGCGCTCTCCACTCTCAGAGTTTTGTAGAGGGCTACGTCGGCGTCTCTCCTCTCCGTGCTCAGCTAGGAGAAGAGATGCGGCTATGTGATAGAGAGCGCGCGAGGCGGCGGCGTGCCTCGCTCCGTCCTCGAATCGTCCATCACTGGGGATGTGGAGTGCCGCGTACGGCGTAACAGCTCTCCTCCGGAGTTTCTAGCTGGCTCGCTTCGCGAGTCTATATTACGCATGCGCCTTTGCTTTTTTTTTTTTTTTTTCGTGGAAGGGGAGTTGTAAAAGCGGAGGTTAGTGGAGTGATAGGCGGAATATTCCGCTTAGAATAATATTGTGACTGATAGTATAGTGCACACCTATCTGGCGAAATGGAAGTTGAATGGCCACACGCGTATTCAACGGGCGTTTGCGGTTAAGGATATGTAAGGAAGACAAAGCTGTTTCAGAAGTGTTCAGCGGGTAGCGTTACTTTGTTTTTGCTGTAGTGGACTTTTTCTTTTTTTTGTGCAGTTGTTCTACAATTATTTAGCATGTATTCCCATCGGCACTTATGAACGCCTGCCGGTGTATGCGGTACCTTGCGTTTCTAACCATAAGAGAGAGAATATGCAAAGTTTATGAACCTGGGAAGAAGTTTGGCGATTAGGAATTTTCGGCGACGAGCTTGGTGTGGTCGAAGTCATCGTGTTCTCACAGCCACTCGTTATATGATACCTGACGAGGCAGAGATGGAGCGTAGCCATTTATCTAAACAAACGTCGCCTGTTGATCTCGGTTTTGGCTCGGCGTTCAGTTGTGGGACGATTCTTCCCGGCTTGCACATCCGAGAGTTGGCGAGCAAATTTTGTTTCGAGCAGGCACGCGCGGACATGGTTTTCACATGACAGGTGCGTCTTTTTATGCGGAACACTTTCATTTAAATCGAACTGTCATGCCTAGTCCCCAACCGTTTTCTTTTTCATTATTAATGTTAGGGTACATGTTATTGCAAAATTGAAGCCGAGGAGTAGTGAAGCCATGCCTGCTTAGCATAAATTCTAACACTAGCACCACTTTTGAGACATGCGATCTCAAAGTGTCCTAAAATAATGCTTCGCGTTCCAAGTATGATCGTCGCGAATTGTTACAGGCAAGATTTTGAGAAACTGTTAACCGGAACGCCAATGTGTTTCGTTGCATACCTTAAGGTCGCATAGTGATCCTATAGAGTTAGGCTATCCGTTAAGCACACACGACTTCATTACTCGACGGCTTCAGTTTCGCGAAAAATGTGCCCCAAAATGAATAATTAAATTGTAAATTAGTACACTTTAGGTAATTAGCAAAATTATCGTCGCAAGATTTCTTGCTGCTTTTGTTCGCTTAGCCACGTAGTCTATCTTGAAAAACGGCAGCGGCCTAGGCATGCCACTTTGTTTTACAAAAGGTGTTTTGTATGAAAAGAAACGCCTGCTGTACTTTACACGCGACTAATGAAAACATTAAAAACCGCGGGATAGTTTATGAGGCACATGTAAATTTTCTTCAGAAGCATTTCGCTCGTCTTTTTCTTTCTTTCTTTCTACTCTTTTCGCGGCAGCTTTTGAGAAGAGGGACACACTGGTAGTGCCAGTATAAAATGGAGCGCTTCCATGTAATTTTACACAGAACAGTGGCTTTGTATTGGGTGTCGACCTGCGACTATGCACTTAAATACCTTGTCGACACTTAGTGGCGCCCTCTGCGCGATGGTACGCAAGGAAGCAGAGTTCTGCAAAAGACAGGAAAGAAGTTCAGTGGATTCATAGCTGGTTTTGCGGTAGCGCGACAACACGGAGGACAAAGCGGCACATAGGTTCTTTCCATTCATTACGTACTTCTTCTTTTTTTAATATTGATATGAATAAATAGGGAGGTAGTGGCACCGGCATATTGTGCCGGTTACGCCTTTTCAGATGGGTGACATGCATCGCGTGTTGTCACAGAATATCACAAAAATCACATATTAGATATAGCAAAAGACAAAAAATGCACATTATAAAATGACACCTTATAAACTGAAAAAAATTAAATTATGGGGTTTTACGTGCCAAAACCAGTTCTGATTATTTGGCACGCCGTAGTGGGGGACTCCGGAAATTTGGACCACCTGGGGTTCTTTAACGTGCACCTAAATCTAAGTACACGGGTGTTTTCGCATCTCGCCCCCATCGAAATGCGGCCGCCGTGGCCGGGATTCGATCCCGCGACCTCGTGCTCAGCAGCCCAACACCATAGCCACTGAGCAACCGCGGCGGGTTCACCTTATAAACTGACTTATGCTAAGTGTCAGAAATACCACATACACAGTACAAATGCGCAAACGGCAACGTACTTTTTTTTTTTTTGTCTTCGTGTCGTCGCGCTCCCGCAACCCGCTATGAAGCAGAGTACTCAAACTAGCGAACGTTTTTAATACCGGGAAGTTACTGCTTCCCCTTATCAGTTAACTTTCTTGTTTTCGTTATTATGTAATCGTCGCCCACGATTCTTTAATATGCGAGGTAGCTTACACTGCGCGTCGGCTTTTATAATCTACGTCACTAACACAATTCAGTGGCGATCTCTGACAGTAATCCGTACATAACCATGGCCAGCGCTCCTCGTTAGCAGTTCTGCTCACCCTCTGGGTTGTTCAAGACGGCTGCGTTTCACATTAAGCGAAACCACCCTCGCTTTCCCTTTACTGTATATCGAGTTCACGCGTTTCGCCAGTGCGCACATGTATACGCTAAGCCACTACAGTTCTATACAAGAGCGCTTAAAGGGTTCGTTAAAGTGGACCAGGCGTTGTCGTTATACTGTAGTTCGGCTTAGATTTGAGGCCCCGTTGCTATCTTTAGCCACACGACGCGCTATGCCTCGCTCCAAGAAGCTAGCTACGCCGCAATGCAGTGGTGTAGACACGTGTAGCTGCAGTCTGCGCGGCCGACGACGGTACACCGCCGCTGGTCGGGTCACTGGGGCGATCGCGCGCGGCGGTTTGGACATGCTGGTCATTCTGCCCTGTTTGCACAAATATGACACGGTACGTCGGAGGAGATGACCAGCCTGGTGATGCCCGCCTCGCGATATATTCGGAGCCGTGCTCCAAATGTAGTTTACCGTTTTATTATTATTATCGTTTAATTTTTTGCCCTTCAACACGTTGCTAGCTTGCTCACTAGATGACAGCAGTGCAGGAAAGCCAGCCTCGCGTTGCCGTGAGGAGAATACGGGGGGGGGGGGGGGGGGGTTGTGTCTGCGAGGCAACGGGTATATAAGACGGCTGGAAGATGTTGGACTCAACGGAACGCAATACATGCAATGAAGCGAACTTGTATAATATAGCTCAGTGGCATAAAAGTGCTCTAAGGTTCTTGGCGACATGTGCTACCACCACCTCGGCAGTTTCAAAGAGCATGCTTGATCATGATCAGCGGGGCAGATACAAAGACGAAATAATGCAGTGGCACACAGCGTACCGAATGGTTCTCTATTGAGTTATTCATATGATATAGTGGTAATGTGCAGTTCTGCTCGCGTGCACAACGGGCCGCTGCGTTATCGCATCGGTGCATTCGCAGTACCCTTCGCACATGCAGATAATTATACGGGGTGTTTCAGCGAACACTTTCAAATTTTTAAACGTTCCCTGTGGCAGATAGCACAATCGTAGTTCATGAGCTGGTCTCCTCGAAGAGGTGGACATTACAGAGGTTTAGCTTGTCCGGTAATCGAGTAAACGCAGTCGGACCAGGCGTTGGGGCGGAGGCGTAAACGTGAGCGACCTGTATGGTGCTGCCACCTGGTGGCGCAGAGCTCAGATAAAAACAGCTAATTTAGCGGTGAGCAAGTGTATTCTACTTTGTTGCAGGTGTAAATTTTCGGCAACAACACGATTAAGCCACTGCCGAAAATTTACACCAGTGGAGAAGTAGAATACACTTGGTTACTGCAATATTAGCTGTTTTTCTCAGTTTGATCTCTGCGCCACCAGGTGCGAGCACCATACAGGCCGCTCACGTTTACGCCATCCCCCCAACGGCCGGTCCGCCTGCGTTTACCCGATTACCGGACAAGCCCTAGTTTAGCGTTTTTACGCTCCGCTTAGCTGCTGAGCGGAGCGGAAGCACGAATGCTCATGCGCCCTCCGGTTAGCCGCAAGCGGGCTAGCGGAGCGAGAAACACGGTCCGCTTACAAGCTGCCTCAGCGGAGCGCGGAGCGTTGCTGTCGTCTTTCGCTAGCGAGGGGGTCGATGCACGCGCCCTCTCTCGCGCGTGCATCGAAGCACCTTACATCGAGGCACTAGTCGTGTGAGCGCGAATAACTTGTGTAGTACACCTCCAACTGGTTATTTGAAGAAATAAAGTGAACAGCACAGCTAACAAAAACGTCGCCAGCGCATTGGCGTCAGAAAGGATTCGATTGGATTCGGAATGCAACCTCGCTGGCTATCACGTGGCGTTCATCAACTCGACGCTTAATTTTCCACTCGATAAAATGTACCGGTAACGCATTACAAGCGGCCGTCTATATACTTCATATAAGTTTTATATATCCGTCTTACTTTGTAAAAGTGGCAAAACGGTTTTTTATTTTGTTTCACTGCGCTGAAATTGGCCAGAGGGCGCTGCAATTACGAAAAGACAACTAAAACGTGAAAATCGCCCGCCGCTCCGTTGTGGCTTAGCGGGGCAAATCGGAGCGGAGCGGACCGTAAGGACGCTCAACTAAAACACTCTTATTACTTGCGCAAAAAATTGAAATGCATAATCGACTAATTAACAAAAATTTCCTAATTAAGTTTTTAACCAATTACCATATGGCCTTCATTGCAATTTACAAACTCTAGCCGTGGAGTTGGCGAGGCGGATCCACTTGGGAACGAATTCTCAGTATGACACCAGTTTCGAGATATGAATTCCCCAACTTTGCGGAGAAATGCATTGGCGTTCCAGTTACTTTCGTTAACAAAACGTCGTTTTATGCATTGAAGCCCGTCCTACTGCGCTCTCGGTGTACCGCCCGTGGAACTTGCGAACTGCACTGGCCTGGGCCTTGCATTGGGCCGGAGGACCTTGCCCCCCGTGGCTGTCTGCGTCAGCCTCAATCTTCATCTCCCTGCTCTCGTTCGGACGTCGCTTCGTCACCGGCCAATCGCGGTTAATCAGTGACGCTCCCGTTTCCTCCATCATATGCACCGACTAAGTGGGAGAATTAGTGCCTCGTCGCGATATAAATATATACGCGACAGCGTGGCCTTTCCGGCCGTCCATCCTCGTCTGACGGGACGTGCGTCGATGCGAGTCCGCGTGACGCGCTGCAATCCCTAATCGAGTTTAGGCTAATCCGCCGCGCCCCGAGAAAACAGCTCTTGCCTTCACCTCCTCATTTCCTGAGGCTTCTCTTCCGAGTCTGACTCGTATATTGACGCTGTATATAGCCTTGACTCTTCTTGCGTTGTTCACTGCGGCGTCGTACTGATCTGATTATTGATTATTTCCTCCTTCTTGGCTGTTCTTTTTCATTTTTATTGCGCTAAGCAGTTATGAGCTAGGTATTGATGTATCACTGTCAACATCACGTCACCATGTGACGTCACGCGAGAAGCCTCTGAAAGGAAAGTAAAGGTTATAGGATGAATTTGACCGCTTGCAGGGGGCACACATTGACGACAGCGCACTCTGGTGTTCAAGTGAAGACCGATCTTGACCATTATGTGTAGCATTCGTTAAGTTATATGACCGCATTTGCAACGTCGTGTGAAAGCATACAGTGGAGCTGCTTATAGCGCGCAGCCATTGAATCTGAGTCTGTCTCTCTCTCTCTTTTTGTGCTTGCCTAATGGAGAGATGGGGGTGGTTTGTACTCTTTGCTGGCGACGTGTATGCCCAGCGCAAGCTGGGTTTGTATTATTTATTTATTTATTTATTTATTTATTTATTTATTTATTTATTTATTTATTTATTTATTTATTTATTTATAAATACACCACAGGTGCGAATCGGAACATGGAGTGATGGAGGAGGAAGTACAACAAGATAACAAGATTACATAAAACATAAACAGGAACAAAGGAACGTTATTAGTGACTACAAAAATTCTGTACAATACCCAACACCACTTTTACAAGAAGTGTGAGTGCAAATTCTCGCGGAATGTTTCATGGTTAGTGATGGACACCAGAGGAGCATAACGGCCGCACGCCCTCGAAACATCCACTGTCGGTAGTTTATTCAAGCTGCTCGTTCGAGCGACGAGAACTCCTTCCAAGTAGCGAAGCGGTTTCCCGATATGTGGTTCTCTCACGGGCTCCGTGTAGTTCCGTGTGGCCGTATACTACGACGCCGCCCACAAAACTCTTTCCCAGGCGCCAGTTTGTTCGTCCCCCCTTCAGCGCCTGCCCAAACCGAGCGGTGTGTGTCCGCGGAGGCGGCCAGCTTCAAAGGCGCGAAACAAACGCGCTGTCATTGTGCTGCCAGATGCCTTTTTTTTTTTTCTTTTTTTTTTTTTTTTTTTTTTTGGCGCTCCTATGCTCCGCCAAGCGTTTCGCGGTACTTCTTCCTGCTTCCAACGCGATGAGCGTGGTTGTTTCAGCGGCCTCTTAAGTTTGTGCTCCGGCCTTTGCGGCTCAAATGACGTGAAACAACCGACAGGGCGCTTGTGTCCGTGCGAAAGAGCTGGCTTCTTTTTTTTTTTTTCTTTCTTTCCGGAAGAGGCAGTGAAGCAGCGTCTCGTGGTAAGAAGTAGTAATTTGTTGCATTATTGTAGTAACGGTGGAAACGAGGAAGACAAAGAAAGATTGCTGCTCCTCGTCAATCCGCTTCGTGGCTAAGAGGTAGTGCAGCAAAACTACTGATAGTGGCGCACTGTCGATATTGTAAGATCGCACGACGTACCGAACTCAAGCACAACAACATAACCGTGGTGACGTTTTCTTCCTGTTCCCAATTACGTGAAGAGAGTGAGTGTTACTGATGGTCAGTTATCGCAAAATTTCTGGTAGTGTATCACGAACCAAGGATTGCAAATCTATCGATCGCCATTTTCATTAGCGAACTACCTCAATACGATCGATAGCGCTTGCAATTGATGGTATCGATAGTCAATTTACCGTTAATTTTGCATCACTTGATTGTAGGTCATGATTTGAGGCTGCAACAGCAGCAGCACCGTAACTGTCCGTCATTACACTCTTATAAAAAAAAAAAAAGGTGGTAGTTCAGTTACTACATAGTAGTCACACCGTTCGTTACCTTGGTATAAGTGCAGCTGGTAACGATAGAGTTAGTAACGTTACTGAGGAAACAAGTTAGTCACTGTTGCTAGTTGTTCTGGATCAGCTACCAATTCCGAACGCAGTTAGCGCCACTGGATTAAACGTTTCTATATTATGACACATATATCGGACCCACTCTGGAATACGCTACACCTGGTCCGATATATGCAGTAGATGTGAGAACATTTGTATCAGATGGTGCTAACTCTGTTTGGAATTAGTAGCCGAGAGCCATTAGCAACAGTCACTACCTTGATTAGTAAGTTACTTTGCTAATTCTATCGTTACCAACTGCAGTTATACTAAGGTAGCAAATGGTGTGACTGCAATGTAGTAACTACGCTACGACCTTTTTTATATATAGGTTATAACTACTATAGTCGGATACAACTCAAGTCTGCAGTGAAGCCCCGCCCACGCTCTCATAACCGCCAGCCACTGTTCCTCCGCGAGGCTGCAAATAGTTCGTACTTCAAACTTTCCCTGTTACCTAAATAAGGTTATAACCACAAAAATAAAGTTATAAGCGCGTAATTTTATACGTTTTCACTCATATATTGTAGTGGAACCTACAAGTACGGCGAGTACAGTCGTATCAAGTACGACGCCATTTTGAAAAGCTCGCGCGACGACGATGTTGTTTGCTTCTGTGATTGGCTGGCGGAGTCGCACAACCCCTTGCGGTGCGTGTGTCTTTGTTGCCAACTGCTGCTTTTTTAAGTTGTATCCTACTATACGACCTTGTTTTTTTTTTTAAGAGTTTAAGTGTGCCACCAGCAGATAGGGGAGGTGCAACAGGAGTATAGAGGAGCGAGGCTGTTGATATAAAATAGTAGATATGAAGAAAGCCGTAGATACTTATCTACACTGCACGACTAACTAAATAGTTCCAGCAATGTGAGCGCCCGGTATTTCGTTTTATTTCGAATAATTTCAGCTCCTCAGTGTACACCTGTAAGGTACTCTGAGAGATTAGATTGCCTTTTTCAAGGTATAGCCACGCATTGCAGTGCGGTTTCTGTTGTATGCAGTCGCGAGCAAAAGTTCGGGGACCACGCGGCATCAGCAAAAAAAAAAAAGTTCAATTTCTTTCACTCCGGGACGTGAAATTGCTTGAATACGTTGCATTTCGCGAGCGAGCGCTTGTAGGCTGTACCATTTGTATTTCCGCCAGCAGGCCGAGGCTGCGAAAAAGTAAGGGGAAGAAAAAAAATTCATGGCACCATTGTCCTCTTACGTTTTCTTCGCGAGTGTGCGTTTCCCAACGGCGACTTGAACGTCATATACGACTGGAGCCTGCGTGTGTTTACGATCGCGTAACGAAATTACGTGCCCGAGTATATGCGGAGAAAAAATAGCCACTCTCAAACTCTTTGTATTAAGGTAAAGCGGTGTTCATATTGCGCAACTTGGAAAATACGCGTCAATTCTACTCCTTACGCAGCGTCCCTTTGTTCTGTATGTTATTTGGCGTCGCTTAATCGTTCAAACTCGCTTGGCGGGAAGGCTTGCAGGTGCCATATGCGCGAGCTGCTAGATGTGATCCCGGCTCATTTCGCGATGGAGGTCACGCCACCTGTGTGATCATCTGTAGTCAGCAGTCGCTCCTTGGGGGTCACCACTGGTGGCCAGTGGTGCGGCCTGCGTGAATAGCTTGTGTGCTGTTGCTGATGTTGAAACGTTTTTCGTTAACAATAAATAAAAAAGAATGAATGTACATTAAGAGTACGAATGACTAAGAAAAAAAATACTTGCGCCCTTTTTTACACCTTCAACAGCAAAAAAAAAAAAAGAATACGATAAAGTAATTGCGGTCCAAAGCGCAACAAATACTGCGCACTCGATATCCCCTTGGCACCGCAAAAAAAGCAGGAAAAATGAACTGAGTTTTATACAACTGTATCACCGTTCTGCGTCATTTGTCGTCGGCAAAACCATCTTTTTGTGTCTGCGTGTAGAAAGGCATATGACCCGTGCATAACTCTTCGGTAGGAAAGTATGTCATTTACGCCCAGCCATAACCCAATGACAAAAGGGGAGCTTCGTGGCTTGAAAGGTTGTCTCGCTTTCTTTTTCTTTTTTTTAAGTTCGATGCCGCTCTCGTCATTCACTTCGTTTTATTTTTCTTGTGGTATACTGTGTCCTTTCATGGAAGAATCGTGTGCAGCGGTACACTTTTGTTTCCCTACAGACTTGATTTAGAGCCGTTGACTGGCCCATTCCTGAGTGTCCGCCCGCTACACTGGATAATGCAAACAAATTCTACAAACGCCGTTACGGGAACAGAACAGAAGGAAACGCTTAGGAGCACTCGTGGAAACCGCTATAGCGCTTGCGCAAACACCGCGGAGGGTGAAGGTATAAATCACGCTTACGTAAACTTCGGCGATATATGGATATACTTGCTGCTCGCGAAGTACTCAGACCTCCTCAGCCGTACCGCAACGCCGTCCCCCGGTACACTGGGTTCGCGTAATAGCAAAACACCCTCTATATAGCGCGATGTGCAGTAAGTAGACAAAAGGAAAACGAAAAAAAAAAAAAAACTATACAGAATCAGGAGTTAGGCGATAAGGAGTTGACTTAAGATTTCCCAGATGCCCCTACATGGCTCCATTTTTTTGCCGGAAGAGGAACACGCCTGCTTTGCCCTGGGTTTCAGAAGTGCAAAACAGGAGAGGAGGGGGGGGGGGGGGGGGACTGAAAGAACCTTCGCTTCGCTGCGAATACCGCGAAAGCAGCGACGCCATCGCGTGGAAATGTATGGGCCGGGAACGGACATACGACACGACGAAAGAAGGCAAGTCCTAGAAGCGGGGGTGAGAGCAAATATATACGCGCATATATACACACACACAACGCCAAGCGTACGGTCTTCTACTACGCGAGCTTAACGCTCGCTGCTCAGTAAAGTGCTCTGCCGTTCATTTTCGCCGCCCTCACTTTCGTGGGCCGTTCCTGAAACTTTAGCGATGGTTTCGCGTTTGAGGAAAAACAGATTCGGGGCAGCCGCAGCTGTACCAGATGGGCGTGGCCGAGCATCTGCCATCATGTGGCATGCCGATAAGGCCGGCGAGGGGATTTTTTGGTTGCTTTCACCTTGGGGTTTGCTCGCTTATTCTTCTTTTTTTTTTTTTTTTTTCAAGCGTCTGTGCTGGAGCGCGCTTTTGGCCCTGACTTCGCTTCTTTGTTCTTAATATTGAGTTTTACATGTATGCGAAGGATACCGATCTGTTTATTGATCTGTATGCTTTTTTTTATTTACAGGAAAAAACTGTCATAATAGACGAAGGACACGAGAAGGGAATTCAGACCACAACGACTGGACACCAGTCGCCACCACCAACGACACCAGTCGTTGTGGTGTGAATTCCCTTCTCGTGTCCTTCGTCTATTTTGACTGGTTTTTCTAGTAATTTATGTTCCAACTGACTCGAATTTTGACTCTCCTGCCAATTTCTTTTTTTTTTCAGTTGGTAAAGATTTTTGTGAATAGACTTCATTGGGTATAGGTCATCACTATTAGACCGTATTGTTCCTTTGTTCTTACAAACTACTGCGTCCCACACAGGCCATTCACGTATCTACAAATAGAATTCTGCAATGTGACGTTGTGAAAACGTCTGCCCACAACACCGAGGAGTTGAATACCTCTCAGAAATCTCCAACATTCTTCGCACTTTAGTGTGTGCCCTTTTGGTGGGCGTGAGAATATTTAAGTGTCGTTTTGTGGCGCCTTCAGCTACGCTGTTGCTAGACCCAGTGCTACCATTTATTGCGCTGGTTCTTAGAGATAGACGTCTAAGTATACTCGACTGATCAGTTATCGGTTATTTGCAAATAAGTATACATTACTGCAGAAATTAGCAATATATTTTAGCTTACTCGCGAATGCCTTTATGGTTGTGCTGCTATGCCCGGGGTCGCGGGATCAAAGTCCAGCCGTGGCTGTAGCATTTCGACGAGGGCGCAATGCCAGAATGCCCGTGTATCCTGCATTGGGTGTACCTTAAAGAACCCCGGGTGGTCAAAATTTATCCCTAATTAATCCCCCATTACCGTATGCCTCACAATGATATGCTAATTTTGGCGCGTAAAACCCCAGCACTTCATTTTAATTTTTAACGCCTTTATGGAAATCACACAGAGGAGAACAAAAAGTACGAGCCAACATGCTGACCCCGTTTCCGAGTGAATGCGACGAGTGTTAAGATCTGACAATCCGATCACTTGAATTATGCAGCGGACGTCATTGAGAATGGAAGCGCCTCATTTCCTCATAGAGATGTTGGGAGTCTGCAGCTTGCCACCCCCCTTCCCTTCATTTTGCCCATCAGCGGAAGCCTGTTCTCTACATATACCAGTATTGAGAGCACACTGTGTGCGTTGTTTAAGAGGGAGCGCTAGCTCGGAGTTCCTGTGTTTAAATACATGGGAGCGGAGAAATCTTTTTTTGCAGTGCCGCACTTGATCGGGTTTGTTGCATATAAAACAATAAGAAAATCTAGCACTTTTAGGAAGTGAGCTTATACCATCAGTGTGTTTGATAGTAACTTCTTGAAAATTGCTAAATAAAAAAGAAAATGAACTGAAGTATGAAGTTTACTACTCCAACCCAGCAATGAAATCGATATCACGATTCTGCAAACGACACATATCAAGGCATTTATAACGAACAAAACTAATTTATTAATTTCTTCTCTCTGTAATATACCGCTCTGAAATATACCGCAGATTTACTACGGTGTTAATGGACGCGAAACGAGGTGAAGTATAAGACCGAGACAGGAAAGAGACGGGCCGGCTTTTCATGTCCTTGTCTTACTTCACTTTGTTTCGCGTCCTATCACACCGTAATCAGCACGAACCAGCGAGCCTAGCAACGCATTGCGATACCGCTTATTTGTCAGCAGGAATTTTTTGCAAGACCCTCGTAAACGGAACAACGTCACGTAAATTGTACGCTCACTTATCGCATTTGCCCGCTTGAGATGCTCTAAAAGGTGCAGTTTGCGTAACCGCGATACCTCGTTTGTTTGTTTTTTGTTTGTTTTTTCCATTTTTTCTTTGTGCAGAGTTACGGATCTGTAAGCGTATGGTGCTTTTATTTTTCTTTAAACGTCGATTCTTGGAAATTACCATAACGAAATTCGAGGTCCTAACCGTCTTTTTTTTTTCTTTCTCTAGAGTTGCTAGACTTACGCTTATGCTTCAAATACCGCGAATATAATTCAGATCGGTCCAGCCGTTGTCTCATGAAAGCATTCTTGCGTTTTACATGTCGTCGAATAGGAAAAATTGGAGTTGGCCGCAAGCTAATCGCTTCCTCTTAAAACGCAAGGTGTACCTTTACTTGTCAGCCACGAATATTTATACGTTGGCTGCCACCGGTGTTTCCAGAGGGCAAGAGTGAATTATTTCTGTCTTCTTGGCTTCTAGGCTCGTAGAACACACTTGTCTCCAGTAGCTGGCTTCGAGCCCTTTGTGTGACAAAACCAGGAAAGCGACAACCGACCACTATTCGCTTCAAGTTCTAGCCGGTGTATAGCATGTGACAGCGCATGTCAAAACTGGCGTAGAATATGTGGCATGTAGTAAACGTGCGCCATCGTCAATTCTGTGGCGTGGCCCTGTCGGGAATTCTAGGCGAGTTCTTAGCATTGGATCGTTATAATCGCTAACTTTTTTTAAAACAAAGGTCATATTGAACTGTATGCAAACATGTAAATCCATAGCCAACGGCTAGTGTGAGTCCATCCAATATTTACGCCAGGGAAAACACAAACACGGCATAAAGTGGCTGCACACTACAATACTAGACTGTAGCAAAGAAGAAAACTAAAATGAAGTGTTGAAAAATAATTATTGTGGAAACATGGAAGTTGTGATTGTAATTAAAATCAAGGGGAAAATTGGTGCAAGGAATAAATTCAGCACTGGAAAAAAGGAATCTTTTTTTCTGCATATACAGTCGCACCCAGATATATCGAATCTGAAGGGGCTCACAAGAAAGTTCGATGTATAGGGATGTCGATATATAAAATAAAAATGTTATACAAAAATTGTCGAGTGGATTTTAGTGCAGTTCGTTATACATAATAATTCCTTGTGTGTGGATTAGATGTATCCGGGTTCAACTGTAATATTATTTGGTGGCCGTCAAAAGTTACCTACGTAGAAAGCCTCGTATGTTTAACCACGACGACATAAATCATGAATAATGATAGGAATAGTTGCACCCGCCGCGGTGGCTCAGTCAGCTATGGCGTTGCGTTGCTGAGCCACGAGATCGCGGGATCGAATCCCGGCCGCGGCGGCCGCATTTCGATAGAGGCGAAACGGTAAACCGCCCGTGTGCTTGCGTTCTAGTGCACGTTAAAGAACCCCAGGTGGTCCAAATTAATGCGGAGCCCTCCACTACGGCGTGCCTCATAATCAGAACGGGTTGTGGCACGTAAAACCCCAGAAAGACGAAGAAGATACGAATAGTTGCGAGCAGTGGTGTCGCGTATCATTAAAGCTGCTTAAGACTCTGATTATAAACGAGAATACACTATATAAATTGCCTGGGGCATCATATAGAGCTGGTCCTCAAAGGCGATCTCTTCCCCACCCTTCCTTCGGACGCTTATCCAGGAGCTGCGGACTGTAACGGACAGCAACAGCTGGTAGGCACGTATAGCGTGCCTGCTATGCCCCGTTCGCATTACTGTACGTACCCCGGCAGCTGCTCCCCTCCACCAATAGGGCTCCGCTGACGCGCGGCGTCAGCCGCCTTTACGATGACGACGATGCCAGACACGCTTCCTCGCCCCCGCCATATTTTTATTTTTTTCCCCCTCTCCTCCGTCGTCTCCCAGATGGCGTCGCCCCAGTCTCCACGCCACCGTCATCCGTCTAGCTGTTTATAAACACGCGCACCTCTCCTCCACTTCCGAGCCCATAATGGCCCCCCCTGTGCAACGTATACCTCCTCTACTCGCTTCTTTCTCCGGCTCGGGCCGCGCGGTCTGGAACCCCCGTGCCCCCTCCCCCAAACCCGGATGGTTTCTTCTCCGGGTGATCCCAGGGAGAGGGGAGTCGGCCACGTGGGCCCAGGATGGGCGCCCGGGGCGTCGGACTACCGCGTTCTCCGGTTCTTCTCCTCGTCCGTTGTTCCCTCGTTAGGCTTTTCCCGGCTCGACGGTCTTTTTCTTTTTGCGCGAACGTTGACTTTTGCGAGACGGACGATGTGTTAGTTATGCACACTTGCCATCTGGTTGTTTGTGCAGAGCGTGTGACGGCCTGGCCATATGGCGAAGGGGGGAGGAGACGCTCTCTTAATTTCCTCCCAAGAATAAGACAACAGCGGTGGAGGCCTTTTTTTTTTTTTTTTTTTTCTCCTCTTGCATGACGGGCACTTTATATTGACAGGCATGTAGGAGAGAGAGAGGGCATGCCTGCCTATAGGAAGCGCGTATCGTCGCTTTTGATATCTTCGTTATCTCTCGCGGGAACAGCAGCAACAACAAAACAAAACCCGAGCAGGCTTCGTACACCTCTTTGAAATCCTTGTTAAACCCTTGAATTTACATACAGAGATTCAAGGGCCCTTTAAAACTCCTTGAAAATAGGAGCGCTCCTTAAATTTCTTCAAAACTGCGGTTAGGGGCGACTACCGAACATTCAAAGTAACAGTTCAAAGTAGCAAACTTCGAATCGTCGGTATGCCGTGGACATTGTCATCGGGAAACGATTCTTGAGGGTCCCTAAGCAGTTGGTCTGGCATGTCCACAGCCACAGACAACAGGCTTGTTCAAATCGTAATTGCGATCGTAGTGCTAGACAAAGCCAGATCAAGCAACCAAGCGGTAGAAACATTTTTGTTGCTTTTCAGTTCGTTAACATTGTAGCCATCATGGTTCCGTTTTCGAGCCGCGGACTCTAGAAATGCCTTTAGGAAAGTAACTTTCGGGCATTTGGCTTTAACGTGTAAATTATCTTTGGGTGAATCCTGACAGAATACTAACCGTCAGTGAGTGAAGTGTGTGATGGGCCAGAAGGCGACTGGGGCATCGTTACAACGGTAAAGGTGACTTTCCACCAAATGAAGCGACCTAAATTGCTTGACGCTTTTGTCGAACTGAGTAACACTGTTAGCTGTAAATATGCGGCTCAGAAGAAGATAATTTAAATATCTTTTAGCAAATGTTTATGAATAAAGTGTGCTTAAACGTCCTTGAATTTTGATCGGCAGCAACCTTGAAACACTTGAATTTTCATTCAATTTTGAGTCGAATGTTCTGTACGAACACTGCCGGAGGATCACTGTCTTTGTTAGCCTCTGTGCTTCCACTCTTTTGGTTTAGGTGGCTAAGAAGGAAAAGCGCGTCATCGTAGCAGGTACTTGCCATAGGAAGTTATCGGCGAATTTTATTGATCATGCAGGCTATAGAGGCTTTTCTGTAATACGGTCTTACCGAAAACGCGCGCTTGTCGGCCAGCCGGTATTCCAACCCCCGCCGAGAAACGCTTTAGGAATGTTTGTCAAACGTCCGGGGAAGAATCCGCCTCCACACACATACGGGGTATGCCAACTATCATGCAGCAAGATTTAGAAATATGCAAATGCCACGTAGCTGGGCAGAACCAAGGTAATGCTGTTTGCCGTCGCTTGGAGATACTCAGTATTTCTTTAGCATTCCGCCTAATTAGATAATTAGTTGTAAATAATTAACTTCTCAAATAATATAATTACATTAAAGGTGTCTAAGAGAAAATTGCCTAGCGACATGAGAAACTACCGATACAGCTTTCTGGTGCTCAATACGTACTACAGAAAACTGTTTTTCCGAGCGTGAAAGCAGCCCGCGAATACACGCAAAGCGCCTCGAGTGGCCAGTCGCGCGGCAAGTTCGTTTGCGGAACGGTAACGCTATTTCCCGTAACCCCGCTATTACGCTAACGTTGAACTAAAACTGTCTAATGGCCCGTTCCTGGGGCGGACGTCGACGTCGGCGTAACCCAGCGAAGGAGCACAACAGCGAAATACGAAAGATCGAGACGCGAATGGCGGAGACCAATGAGAGCGGCCCCTTCAGTGACGTGCGCGCGGGAAATGCAGACCCGCCCGACCGCTCCTTGCGTACTCGTATCTGGTCTCAGCCGGACCGCAAGGTTCGTACTATCGTCCGCTCGCGTCAGCTAACGCTCGCGCTTGTTTGGTTTGCTTGGTTTGGTCTTGGCGCTTGTTTCAATTGCCATGGTTTGGGATTCTTTCATAATCTCATTGTATGTGCGACGCGAATTGGGTAGTACTTTCTGGAAGCCAAGCGGAAAAAAGCGATTACAGTGGAACCTTCGAAGAGTCACGTATAAAAGCCGACGCGCTTGACCGCAGATTTGATATACGACGATCGCCGATTCTGCTACATGTCTCTCTCAAATTGGTTGCCTCAATATATCGCGAAATGAAAGCACGTATGTAGCTGCGCTCAAATTTCGCATTGGGAAGTATATCGTAATCGTCGGTAATTTTTTTTTTTTTACTTCTTTCCTTTAGAGCGGCTTGCTGAAACATTTCCTTCGGTGTCCAGACGCCAAGGGCACGAATATCCCAAAGTAGCCCTCCCCCTCTAACGTCGTCGGCAAGACGCCGTCCTCCCGTCCGTTTGTCGAGTTTGTGCGGGACGAGATTTCTGCGTCACCGATGTGGCACTCTCGGTGGTGTCCGGAAAACGAAGCGCCCTCCGAGAAAGAGGGGGGTAAGAGTGACGGGGATGTGTATCTCTGTTTACGGCGTGTGTGTGGCGCGTCCCCCGATCTGTCCCCGTCTCATTCCTGCATCCCACTTGACGTCTGGAAATGGCTCTTCCGCGGCCTGTGGCAGCTAGCTCACCGCTTCGAGATTCCGTGCAGCACTGACTATACCTGGAGGAGCACAGTTCGCGACTCAGTGGTCCTTATGCACGGGTGGTATGCGTGTTGGTAACCAGCGCGTTGCGCTGGGCCATTTTGTAGAGCGGAGCAGACGTTCGACACTTCTTTCTACGCCTGCGTCTAGTCCGTAACGTTATTTATTTATTTTATTTTTTGTTGAGGAAGATCAATATAGACGTGAGTATATGGCGTAGTGTGAGGCTTTGCTGCGCACGGTACGTGTTTAGTTTCTTCGCACTTAACGCGATGCCGAATCACGCTAGTTACAACCACGCAGGAGACGCAGGCAAAGTGGCCAGTCACGAAATAACTTTCTCTTGTTCGTTGCTGGACATGTATGTTTCTCTTTCACCCTGTCTTTGCAGAGCCGCTATTGCTAAATTTCACGAAGTATCAGTGCAACGCAAGATTAAATGGCGAAAGGCGAAGCCAATCTATGCCCGATATGCAAAGCCAATCCATGCAAGCCTCTCTTCTATCCTGATTGTTCAGCTCTCGCACCTCCTTTGCGGGGACAATGGGCCACCTAATCCGTTAAAAAAAAGCTATTTATCCAGGGACGTGCGTATTTCGCTTAAAATGTTCGAAAAATTGCTTTGCGCTTACTGGCGCGCTCTGCTTGCAGAATTTTCGCAGAAAGATCGCCTTTTGGAGTCCACGTCGTTCAGCGAAACGCTTGGCACAGTTAATTGCCTGCTTATTAAAATAAAAAATTGAAAGTTTCCTTCCTTCTATGAGAATGCAAGCAATGCCCAGGCGGCGCTAGCATAAACTTGTGTCGCCGCCTGCCAGGAACTGCACAAAGTAGCCGTCGAGGGAGGTGTGCCGCGTGTGGCCCACTCCTCTGGAACACGCAGCAACCGTCCCTGAACGGGTGCTTTATGCAGCTGCTGGAAGGCGGCGACACAAGTTTACGCTTGCGCCGCGTCGCGGCAGCAGTTTGCATCCTCGTAAATGAAAAGGCGACTTCGCGCTTTTTTTTTTTTTTTGCCAGACAGTTAACCGTGCCAAGGGTTGCACTAAGCGACGTACACCCCAAATTGCGATCTTTTTGCGGAATTTGAGCCAGAACAGTGCACCAGTAAGCGCAAAACACCTTCTTCGAACATTTTAAACGAAATGTGCCCGTCTCTGTGTACTAATTTCGGATTAATCTTTTTAGGCCATCTTTGGTCGGAACATGGGCTACGTTCATAAACAATAGTAAATTGAAGTTTGTCCGCGCCCTACAAGCAGTTCAGACAGGGAAAGTATCAGTATGGATCATAATTTGCGCCGTCCGATTGCAGAATAAAATGCCTGCCATCACAGCGACTCTAAAGCAAGGGGAAGGGCCCGGGTCAGTGTGAATTTAATAACGAATAGCTTAATCGGTCCTAATTCGTTCTATAATTAGACATTAGACAGCCTTAGCTTGGCCGTAAAGATGATTTTTTTTTTTTTCGGATTACCCGATTACCCGGGATCTGTGCGGAACCAACGACGTTGGTAGCCACATCACGTGACGCATTGTTGAACGAGAGAGCACACGAAGATAATACTGTAGTGACTTACCGTATCCAACCATACTGCTAGTGAACAGCGCTAGCAGAGACGTAATCGCTAACGTGGAGTGCTTTTATAATTTTTCTTCGACGAAAACACTCACGCGACAAAAAAAAATAAAAAAAAATAGTAAGTGTGCCAAAACATGTCGGTACTGGCCTTGCTACTGCTGCCCACTGCTTCAGTGATGTGTAAACAGTAAAAACACGGACAAACAAGGGCACTCGATTTATTTATTTATTTATTATTATTTATTATTTATTTATTTATTTATTTATTTATTTATTTATTTATTTATTTATTTATTTATTTATTTATTTTGCATACACTCTATCGCCTTGGCATGATAGAGGAGAGTGGGGTACATGGCGTAGAACAATAACAAGATTAAAGGGACACTAAACGCAAATATTCAGTAAGGCTAAAGCGATGGATTAGTGCTCGAGAACGTTCAGTATAATCTCGAACAGAGCTTTAGTAATTGAGAAGTTGAGGTAAACGACGCGCACAATTAGAGACTCTCCCGGGACATTCAAGGACTAGCCTGATGACGAAGGTACTCCAGCGGGACTGAGGGGTCCAGTTCATCGCGCGGTTTTCTGTTCTCTAAATAAAGTTTACTATTACTTCTACTTCTGCTCATTATACTTCCGTCACTACTACTCAACCACTTGTAATAAAGACTATTGTATTGCATTATAAGAAGAAAAAAATGTCTACTTGTCCACTTCTGTTTGATTTTTTACAGAACAAAAAGCTACTAATTGACGTTACCCTTGACAACGACGCGGGCGGTCGAAAGGTTTCGTTTTCTGCAGTCTGCGTGGCCGCCCGCAATTTCGCGTTTCATTAGTTTCGGTATCACGTAGTGCTGCGCTGGCTTTTTTGGCAGAGAATGTCACTTCCATGTGGTGTCGTGGGATTCCTGAACGGTCCACACCACTTGACCAGGAGCAGCTCCAGCGGTGAATCTTGCCTCGGTTTCTCCATGACCATGCGTTTGCTTTCTTGCATAGAAACATTAGCCCCATCTGTTGGACGCCGTTTTAAAAGGGATCAGGACCACTCACTCACCGACGGGAGTAAAGGGCAGTAATGGCGTATGCAACATCACCACTCCCCGCTCGGGGCGGTCGATTTGAATTGCGCTAAAGGTATTCGGACCCTCCAGACGTAAATTTGCCGAAAACGAAGTTTCGACAAATTACATCTGCGATGTTTCTGGAATGGTATTTTACCAGTCCACGTCGGACTTAGTATTTGTATTTAATGTCCCTTTAAATATTTAAATTAATACAATACTAGCGACATTTGCGTTCAACATATTTGCCATAACAACGAGATAGACAAATATATTCCCCGTCGCCTTATCTCACCCGGGCATCCCTTAACGTGCGAATAAAGCTCGTGAACTCTGCGTCCCGGATAGCCTGGCTATGCCAGCGTAGCCTCCGTAACGCTGCACCGTTACCGGCCAAGACAAGACGCGCCCAAGAAAGTAGTGGCGTGCTGTGCGGGGGAGGGACGAGAGGGATCAGCGTCGCGCGCGCATGTGTGTTTGTGTTGTGGGGGTGACGGCGGGATCTTTCTCCCTCTCCCATCTCCTTGACGTCGTCATGTGGGGTAACGGGATGGTGAGGGGGGGGGGGGGGGTAATGGGACGACTACGCGAGCAACCGAGCGGTCTCTGTCGTTCACGCATTGCTGCAGACCCTCTCGCCCCGTCCCTCCACCGCCTTTCCGTTCTCCGAGCCTCTAGCTACTCATCTTCATCGTCCTCCTCGCGCGTGCGTTTTTATTCCCGCCAGCCGGGGTCTCCAGAGGTCGCTGGCCTCGCCCTGCGCGATCCGTTAGAAGCCGAGTGCGTACGCAGGCCGTTTCCCGCGCGAACGAGAGGAACCCAGCGTGGTTTCGGATTCGGCCGGTTTCGTACTGTTTTTTTTTTTTTTCGTGTTTTCCTTTCTCTTTTCTAAATCCCTGTCGCCGACTTGTTCTCTATATACAGTCTAACCCGGATATATCGAATCAGAAGGGGATCCCCCCTCCCAAAGTTCGATGTAGAGGTGATTCGATTTATCAAATAAATTATATATATACATAATCTTTCAAAGGGGATTTTACAGCAACTCTATATACGCACTACATAGTTATATGTAGGTTTGATATATCCAGGTTTGACTATATAGCGATTTTCACTTTCTCCGTCGTTGTAACAAACAGAAGAGGAAGCATTGAAACGGGCAATTGGCTTGCCCATGCGCTTATATAGCGGGCATACTTAGCAGCACGCTAATTGCGCCTTGCCGTATTAACTCAGAAGTAAGCCTCTCATAGGGTTGTCCAGAAGCATTCGTGGGTCCTTCAGGTGGCTGTGCAGTTCTCTGTGTAGTGTAGCTGTGTAGTGTTCCAGGATTGTAGGGTAAGGGTGTTTTCTTCCTGAAACCACTCGGGTGTCTCTCAAAGAATCGAGGAATAGAGGGCGCATTACCGCTGTTGGGAGCAATTCAATCGAGCCAGTCGAAAAGCCTGGTGCACATTTCTTTATAGCCCGTTCTAAGATGCTCTTCTTCATTACTTCTGAACATCTGGGCGTGGGATCTGGATATTGTACAAGACCGTCACCCATCGGCGGCGAGTTGTTTTTATTTTCATTTCGATTTACCTTATCATTTCTGCAATTCAATTATTAAGACCACGGGTAATCTCCCCTATGCGTTCCTTGTCTTCATCGTCTGTTCGCTTCGTGTGGTGGCGTTTAACAACAACAACAACAACAACAAAAAAAAAGATCGAGCCACTCGGTTCCTCTTCTCGTTTGTGCTAGACCTCGCTTAGCGCAGTTGTTGGCTAGATTCTGACCAAAAGTGCGTGCTTTGACAGGGTGTGTAGAAAAAAGTCGCGTCGACAAAGTTGACTCTACAGTAGCCTATGTATGTAGGTTCCTTAACATAAGTGTCAAAACCAGTGATGGATGACCATTACGTCAGTCTACCCACCAATCCACCAATTAGGTGTATGAAGGAGGCTTAAGGTGTATTAGGGTGGATTAAGGTTGTTTAAGGACGATTAGGGTTGATTAAGGTTGATTAGAGTGCATGCATTAAGGTCGACTAAGGTGGATTAAGGAGAATTAAGGTGAATTAGGAGGATTAGGGTTGAATAAGGTGGAATAAAGTCGACAAAGGTGGATGAAGGAGGATTAAGGTTGATTAAGGTGTCTATGTCTTGATCCTCTAATTGTATATATATATATATATATATATATATAGTCGTACTTATATATAATTTCGTCGCTTCAGAAGAACACATAACAGCTTCGCTGGTCGTCCTTCTTCACTGAGTGGAAGGGCAAAAGTTTTTTTTTTTTTTACCTTTCTCTCACGTTTCCGCTATTATACTACTGAGCAGCGGTGAAGCGTTTCCAACTAAACGACATCGCTCCTTCCGCGGTTGGCTTTGGTAGCTCCCAAATTGTAACCAACCCTCGACGTATAGCCGCAGCTTGCACCCTGCGCGTGGGCCCCTCTTAGACCTCACCGACTCGGTAAGCAGGGCTCAAGGCCGTGGAACGCAAGGCCGAAGACGCGTGTCTCCATAATAAGCGTCGCGCCGTAGCGTCATCTGATCGCCGCCACTTTTGCTTCGTGCCTAACCGCAAGGCCGATGCTTTTCTTCTATATCTCGCGTGGGCTTCGTCCCGGGGCTTCCTCTCTCGTCGCTGTCTGTACGACGTCTGCGCGTTGCGCTTGCGCTGCTTTCTGGTTCTTTTCTTTCATTTTCTTGTTTTTTTTTTTTTGTTTTTAGCTGCAGGGACAGCGTGTTACGTCTTCGCTTTCAGCGCTTGCTGTCGCATGCGGAGCTAAATATAACGGATCTGGGCATAGCGCGCGGTTGCCGGCGTTTCTTGCTCCTAGTTTCGCTTCTCGCTATTCCTGGGCGCTCCTTTTCCTGGGAGCATCTGCTGTACCGTCTCGCTCTTTTCTTTTTTATCGTTTGGTTGCGAGTACGTGCGTTCGTTCTCGCGATCCCCACACGCCTTCTCACCTAGCTGTTTCTCTCACCTAAACGAGCGTACACTCTTACGTAAATGTAGTACAGTCGAACCCGGATATATCGAACCCCTATATAACGTATTATTGCGTATAACGAAAAAGCAGTAAAACCCCCTTGAAAGTTTTTTGTATAAACTTTTTATTTTATATATCGAATTACCTATATATCGAACTTTTTGTTGTGATCCCCGTCAGATTCGATATATCCGGGTTCGACTGTATAGCTTTCATAAAATGGCATTTCTCACATTTTATTAATTAGCGGCGTTCATTGCCTAGTAACGGCAAGAGCCGTGCAACATTGGGTGTTCGTGATTTTTTTTTCGTTACAGGGACTGTATGCACAAGTTCAGCGCTGTGCGTCGGGTTATGTGTACTATAAGATGACACTTGGGACCGGCGATTATCGATTGTTCGCTTCTGTAAATTATGATCCAATTGATGTGCCTTTAGCATTTCCGACCTAACTAGCGCATTTACGACCGTTGAGTGAAAACAACTATCTTCAGTATATTATCCAGATTGGTTCGTTTGTACTTCTGTACTCTAAAATCATGTACCTTGTTTGCCAAGCCCGAGGGTACAGACCCTGTCAAGCCTGATTAATGGCTTTTTGTCTGTGCCCACCAAGTGTCATAGATTTTCATTGATGCTGAAATAAAATGATTGATTTATTGATGCCGGACGTTAAATTCAAGCTGCGCTAGATATTGTGTCGTTATTGAAGGTAAAAAGTGCCGACGTGCCTTTAGAAGTTATAATGTGGCGCAATTTCTGAAATAGTATCCGCCGTGTTATCTCAGCGGCTATGGTGTTTGTCGCGTGATCAAATCCCCGCCGCGGCCACCGCATTTTGATGTGGGCGAAATGCAAAAACGCCCGTCTCTCATGCATTGGGGGCACGTTAAAGAACCCCAGGTGGTCAAAATTTCCCGAGTCCCTCACTACGGCATGTCTCATAATCATGTCGTCGTTTTGGCACGTAAAACCCCAGTGAATTTGAAGCAATAGCGTACAGTTGATGTCCCTGAAGCGATGTGCGGCGAAGCGGCCATACAGAATAAGATGGCGACCAGTACGTTGGCCTGTCTTGGTCGTTTTTCCGACATTGCTGGAGCTCTATAATATCATGATCTTTCCTCCGTTTAAGGTTGCATTCACCACAGGCTCTTCGTGACATACGCGCTATTTACTTGCAAACGTTCCATATTTGTGTAATACCCTACTAAGCGTTCTGCATTGCGAAGATCTTTCGTGTTGTATTCTTCGCAATGCGTCACGTAAATCTAGCTTTATACCGATAATTTTGCTTCGTATCTTTAAAACATTTTGTTTTGAATCCCGCCTAGCCTCGATCTAAGATTCCAAATGCATTTTTACACGTTTTCATTGTGTGCTGTGCCCGATAAATAATATTCAAATCATTTGCCAGCCGTTTCCCGAAGCACATATATTTCAGCCCAGTTTCTCCTGCCGAAAACCCCCGATGGTGAAGGTTAATTTCACCGTAATGCCGTCATTCGCAGTCTCGTGTGTTATAAGTTCTAATGTTGATTAAAACCTCCACTGTGTGTCGACTTCTCATCGTGCTCGATGTTCACTGAGTGTTTTATTTTATTTATGAGCGCACATTGTTTCTTTTTCTTGCTGCTTGTCACAGTATATGTATGCAGATTTACTTCTTTTCTTTGCTCTGTGATAATATTTCTTTTTCTTTGTTTTTCTATATCTATAGAGGCAATTTAGATTGTTAAATGATCACCTGATGTTAAGCAATCTATGTTTGCCTACTTCTATTAGTGTCTGCGTGCTGAACTGTATCTCGGAGCAAAAGCCTCCGTCGGCTGTATAGCATTTTGCTTCGATTTCAGGTTGATGTACAGAAAGAAATCAATAAATCAATTGAATTCAATTTGTGTTGTCATATATTGCATTGACCTTACTTCTCTTTCCCTTTCGTTGGCGCAGGTGGTACCCAGCTTCGAGTTCAAGTGCTGGGAGAATGCGAAGTCCGGCACCTTCTTCGCGCGAGACAACGTCGACAACTTCCTGCGATGGTGCCGCAAGTTCGGCGTCAACGAGTCCGTCATGTTCGAGTCGGACGGACTGGGTGAGCTCGCGTGTTCCCTTTTTAATTCCCTTCGTCGCTTCCCGAAATAAGGAAAGATGCGCGACAATCAGGCAAGGTATACGTTCCGTAACTGTGACCTTCCGTCGGTGATTTCAAGCAATGCTGGAGATGTTGAATTCGTGCGCGGCAAACGCTGAGATGAAAAAAAATTCACGGATGATTACGATACTCCCTAATGCAAAGTTTGAGCGCAGCTCTATAGGTGTTTTCATTTCGCGAAATATTGAGGCATCGCATCGATCACCGAACCGACCGGCGGAGCCGCGGCGCCCGGCGCTATATATAGACCGGTCAACCGCAACCGTAATCTATATATAGCTTATGTAACCGTAATCGTTACCGGGAAACGCATGCGGCGAACGCTATGCGCGAAGGTGAGATTTCTTGTTGTTCCTTTATTTTCCCCGCACGGCCGGCGCCGCCGCGGATGCGCGTACGTGAGCTCCATCTGGTGGTGGCTTCAAGGTGGCTTCCTCCGCGTTCGCTCTTTCATCCTTCCATGTGCTCGTTCGCTTGGTTACGCCGAGGGACGCCAACGCTCAATGCAGTAACGGGCGCCCAAGAGTTGCGCTCTAAAGAAAGACATGCCAAAATGGTGGTCACCGCGGCAGGAGGAAAAGAAGGAAGACACACAAACTTATCGACGCATGCTCAAGGGAAGGCAGCGCCAACCCGTCGATTATGGACACTTGCGGCCACGCGCGACAGATAACGGTTCAGGAGAAGCGTGACGAGTCTGACAAGACGTGCCTTCCTTCTTTTTCGCCGCTAGCGTGATAGTCGGCGTATTATTTTATTGCGATAGCAATTATATGGACACTTGAACCGGATTTCTGCCGTCGGCGTCGTCGTCGCCGTCGCCGTGAGGTTCCCTATAGATAAAATCTTCGCCGCGCGCCGTATGCCCGAGAGGAAGCGTGCGGAGACGCGCGCTATCACGGAGAGCGAACGCACTCAATCTCCCACGCGCAAGCATGGAAGCAGGAAGCCAGCGCCGGAGGGAGGAAGGGGGGGGGGGGGCGCTTCTCTGCCAACAACCGCGCTCGTCGCTCGCTCGCACCGTCTCTTATCTCCACACGGCTCTGACCTTTAAGTGCATTCGCCGCTCAGTTTCCGTTGAAGCGATAGACCGCACGTACCTTCGCCTCTGCGGCGTATCCGCTTGCTGCCAGAGTTTTGACAGGTCGTTGTCTGCAGTCATTCAGTGTGATCTATTCATGTTTGTGCGCGCTCACAACACGCTTGTTCATTCAGTTAGTAATAGTCGGGCCACATTTTCCAACGCACGCTACACATGCAATGCTGCCCGGATCGGCAGTGCAGCGCTACAGATGTGTCCCTTCGCACGCGCTGCCCACGGGAAGCGCTTCTCATCAACACCACCGTTTCACACGCGCCTTCTCGTGGTTATCGAGTCTCTCTTCATGTCGGTCTACTTACGCCGCAGCACACCTGCTTACTTAATCAGCTCATGTTTACTACAATTCATATTGCTACCAAAGCCGCTCACCTTACTTCGTATGACATTGCTGTGTTGCTATCGCATTCATTGCTTCGCCCTTAGGGCGAAACTGTGACATTTTTTTTTCTTTGCCCTCCTTTTTTTTTTTTAATATATGATGTTTTGAAGATGTTCGCGCTTTTAATGAGCGTCGCATACTCTTTTGTTTACATAGAAATGCATGCAATGAAAACCATAGAAGCAGGAAACTTACATAAAGACACACTCCAAATTAAAATCAACTCATACAAACAAGTCTAGCGCACATAATGAAAAGTGAAGTCACATAAATGAGTTTGACTGACCTTCTTGCTCTAGTTGTGTCCATGTATTGCGCGCGTACTTTTCCGCGGAGTGAAATAAGTAATCGATTTTGGCTTCACCATTGGTGTCACGGTAATCGTAGACGTTGTAAACTGCGCTGTTTCGATGAACTATTGGAATTTTATCGCGAAGTCAGCGCGTAGTTCTGCCGTCAAATTACTGCTTCGCGATCACTCAAAAAAATCACAGCATATCCACGGGGTGAATGATGATGAGTGGGCGAAGCTCCGGAGGGAATCATCGGATCTCCCGCTTAAGGGGACGCTAGCACAAACGCGTTAGAAACGTGCAGTACTCTCTAGTAAGGGGGAGCGGCCACAGCGTCTTACGCGGCCATTTACACATGCCGGAACGTGCACCGCGTTTGCCGACGCCATCACATGACTGCTGAGAGAGTATACCCCCCGTATTCATAAACGCTCCTCGACTTGAACTTGACTTGCCACCGCTTTGGGCAGCGCGTTCGAAACGCGTTGAAGGTAAGGCGGAGAGGCCACAGCGTCTTACACCAGCTTCTTACACGGGCCGTAACGCGCTAGCACAAACGCGTTAGAAACGCGCTAGAAACGCGGCCTTTCGTTAATGTTGGGTCAACGCCTCCTAAAAAGTCTATTTAGGAGGCGTTGGTTGGGTATTTATTGCCATCGTGGTGCGTGTGTCCATGTCCGCTTCTTGGCGTAGTGGGCTAACGCCGCGCTCTCGGAAGCGAGGGGTCCCTGGTTCGATTCCGCGCTACGGACACAACTTTCGGAATTTTTTTTCTCATTTTTCTCAGACTGGTTACACACTACTGGTTACACACTACTACTACGACGACGGGGACGGAACGGGTGCCGCTATAAGGAGCTTCGCCCCTAAAATGCTCGCTTTTTTCAAGCAAAGGTAATTCATTACCTTAGCAAAACTAACTGGGATTTGACCAGCCAGTAATGTGATCACTCCAAGACTTTAGCTCACTTCTTATGAGCTCGAGTCGAACCACGAAGCGTCCTTAAACAGCCTTTGAGTGAGCAGGACAAATAGTGTATGCAGTGCCTGCAACATACCGGGTGTTCAAAATTAAGCTTTACGGGATTTTTAGAAATCGCCTGTGGCAGGTAGCATAATTCTTACCGTTGAGTTGGGTTATTCGATGAAGCGGATATTAGTAGCACGAGAAATTGAAACGCATATTCAAATTATTATCAAAAATTTACTAATTAACTTCTTAGTAAATTACTTCACGACACGTATAACAATTTGCGAATTGTAGCCAATGAGCTTGTGTCCCCGAGTACAACTATTATTTTGCCTGCCTTCTCCCCCCCCCCCCCCCCACCTCGCTTTCTATTTTTTCGAAGTTATATTAATTATTTGTCGTCGGAGTTAACTTTCGTTGCTTGCGTAGCCGTCCTCTTAGTGACCTGTTTTCCCTGGACCGTACTCAAATAAATGACAAAGGGCAGAAAGCTGGTTTAAGCAGCCTAAATTAGCGCGGTTATCTACTGTACCTCGGCGGGTGAAACGCCAGCGAACCCCGGGCCTAAAGTGACACTTTGCGAGCACAGCCGAGAACGTGGAAGTGAATTCGGGCGCTAAGATTAGCATCTCTCCGGATTCGGGTTCCAGCTTAACAGCTCTTTTGTTTATTCGTTGGTTACCTGCCGGACATTTCTTTTCGGGCGCACCAACGTCATTAGGGACAATTTGTCTACTTCGCCCGGCTCAGGTGTGACAGATGACCCTCCCTTTATTTTTATTTTTTTTAAGAGCTTCCACTCTGTCTTAAGACAAGCGCGTAAAACGAGGTGTTTCTTGACGAATACGCCTGGCGGTACGCTGTGGCGTGCTGACAAGTTGACAACGCCTTTTTGGCAGTGTTCTCAAGCTGGTTCCTCCAGCCTTACTTTTTTGTGTTCCGTTGCATTTCTGTTTTTCTTTCCCCGACGATCGACGACACGTTGTTAAAGGCGAAAAAGAGAGGAAATGGGTTTTCATTTTTTTCTTTCTTTCTTTTTTTACCGACAGTACCTACATCCCACGGCCTGTAAATGAGTGCCTCAACATAGTGGTTTTTTTTTTTTTTCTAAGTACATTTTCGTCAAGCGGCAAAAAACTTTGAAGACTTATTTGACGGCGAACATTCCTTGTACTGAGGTGGCGCTTTATTTTACAACTTTGTTAACACACTTGAGCTCGCTGTCAGGGAGGCATGAAAGTGCTTCGCTTGCGCACTGTTCAAGGCCTCGTCATATTTGCGCCTTTGTGTATATCTTGTTATATATCTTTTTTTAACTTTTCATTTTATTTTCCTTTCCAATTACGATCCCTTTATGTCTTCTTCCCTTCATCTCTCTATCGGCCTCGGTTCATGTGTCGACCTCAAGTTTTAGATAATTACGATTCGCTCAGCAACCTTTCATTTCTTAGAATCCTTTTATATATATATATATATATATATATATATATTACTTTGGCTAAGGTTGGAAAGTTTTCTTAAGTATCGCCGCAGAGTAAATTACGTTTAGCTCTGTTAGTAAATTAGGCTTTTGTAATGCAAAAAAAAAAAGAATGTAATGCTTACTGTGAGAGCAGGCACAAAAGAGAAAACATACGGAAACAAAAGGCGGGTTGCAGAACGACCTTAAAGTTTCCTCACCAACTTGTCGTAACGTCATCTATTTTCACGGCGTAGCTAGAGTTGCCTTCAGAATGAAAATGTGGTCCTTTTTTTTACTAAGACAAAGGAACAAAAACTCAATCTATCAAGTTTAATAACGTTTCCGTCGCCGAAACAACCCATATGCTTCTAAATATATTTCTAAGCCATGGCGCCACACTTGCGTACCAGCGCTGGGATTTTGGAGCAAAAATCAGAAATTAGAAATTCGGGCTTCATTTTCTTTTGCCTTTTCTTTACTTTTTTTAATTAATCAACCTATTTCCGCCAAAAGAACTAAAATGTGGTTTTGAAAGAATACTTCAGTTAAAACAGATTGATTTGGTGTTTTGTGTAGTGTACGCCAACTGGAAAAAAAATCGCTTAGGATAAATTGGCCAAAAGTGATTAACATAGTATACTACGTAATCAATCTTGGCAAAGCTGCAGGGTTCGTAACGGTCTATTTTGTTTATTAGTTGTCCTTTAATAGAATCTAAACAGACGGACGTGTACACCTCCTGGTTAGCGGATATGACGTAAGTCCCAGAACGTCCCAGCGCGCGCCACGGCCCGATCTCGGAGGTCATGCTGTCACTTCCGGCGAGTAGGAATAGCAGCCTTTTTTTTTTCTCTCTCTCTCTCTCCTTCCAATATCTGTATCATAAACGTCAACTTTTGCGAACCATTCCTGGCGTATCTACTCGTGTTTCAATCCCAAAATTTTGCGCGGAGGTCGCTTTATCACTATACACTTTGTTATACGATAAGCAAAATGAGAACAAGATAAAAGCAGGAGCCAACGTTTCCACAAATTTACTTGTCTTTTTTTTTTTTTTTCAAGGCGACTTGTGCCCAAGGCGACATATGAGAGCTTATGTCGCCTTAAAAAAAAGACGATTCTACTTGTCGAAACGTTGACTTCTGCTTTCATCTTGTTCTCATTTTGCTCATCGTCTTGAATTTGCATCTCCCCCATTCCCCGTGTTTATACTTTTTTACGTGGCCTAAAACGTTGTTGTAGTTGGCCTTTAAAAGCCCCCTCACCAGGTTTAGCCAGTTTAAACAAACAAGCGTTGTGAATGCATGACGGGCTGACGATCGTGTCTGCAAAGTATTGCGGCGCCACGCGCCGGGCGAAAACAGCTGAAATTTCAAACCGAACGCCTCGCGCCATCCCCATCGTGGAAGCCCGCTCCCGCCAGAGAGTCACGGTCACACGCACAAATTCCCCTTCTCAACGCGTGTTTCGACATTCACCGGGATAATCGTTGAATGAGGAAGGAAAAAGAAGGAAAAAAAAATCACCATCCCCGCCTCGCGAAAGTGGACCTCCAGCGAAACAGTGGAAAACCGCCACTATAACTGCTGAGGGGGGCATCCTTTGTAAATGCGAAATCATTCTATCGCCCATGAAGCGCAAAATCCGGCGTTGATATCCAATGGTTCCAAAACCCACGTGACCAAGTGGGGACGTCGCGTGATGACATCACGTCAAACGTTACGTTACGTGATTAGGTACGTTACGGTACATTCGCGACCTGTCTTTATTCAACGCGAGTGTTCGTTTGTTTCTCTCGTTCTCTGTGCGTGCGTGATCGTGACCACCGGCCAGTGCTTCACAACCAGCCGCGGTCCGTGGTGCTGTGCCTGCTGGAGCTCGGCCGAATCGCGTCGCGGTTCGGCGTCGAGCCTCCCGGCCTGGTCCAACTGGAGAAGGAGATCGAGGAACAGGAGCAGCAGCTGCTGCAGCAGGAGGAAGACGCGCCGGAAGAAGCCCTAGGCGCCGAGGCCATCATCGTCGTGGGCGACGAAGAGGAGTCGTCCTCGGCCTGCTCGTCTCCGGCACTGTCCCGGGCCCACTCGTGCCTGTCGGACGACGACGTCGCCTCGAGCACCGGCGACCAGCACGGGTAACGATAGCTCAGCACGATGTCTTGAAAGTCCTGTCGCGTAACCCTCTGTTCGCGTGGGACTTGAACCAGCGAGCTATCGGGCACTCGAGGCTTAAGCCTTTCAGATGCTGCGTACACAATTGGGTACCGCAAGGTAGTGCATCAACAGCAAAAGCAGCCGATGAAAGTAATGATATATTTGATCTTGAAAAGACGCTTGAGGTGTTTTTGCTCGGTGTCAGTTATGTTGTATGTAGCGGATTCACATTTTTTTTTCATAGTTTTTCGCAATGTCATGCGTCCAGGCATTGTTTTTTCAAGTGCCTGGATAAGTGCTTTTCGAGGTTTTCAAAACACTAAATAGTTTATATTCTCATATTTAATGTACCTCTAGTGAGTTTTTGCGTGGAGTCCACATTTTGTAAACTCGACAAAACTCACTAAACAATTCAAAATTCTTAATCTTTTCTGTACACTTTCTAGATTCTGAAGATGCAAGAAATGTGATGAAAGAAAGCTTTCAATGAACGGCATGAAGTGACATCTGAAAGGGTTAAGTCGTCCTCAGATTGTATGCACACTTGCGCATGATGACTCCCGCACAACTCGAACCTCGTTGCAGTTGAGGTCACTTCCACACCTATGCAACACTGTACGCAGTTTCGGTGGATTAAGGTGGGTTTGGGTGGATTAAGGTTGGTTCAAATTGGAGCAAGGCGTATTAAAGTTTCGAGTTTTAATTTAAGGTGAAAACTTTGACAAGTCCTCATGCTTTCGCCTTCAAATCACGTGAGGATACTTAAGGGACTGTCAACTGTTCTTCCTCGCATAGCGCTGTAAGAAATGACCTCTAGCTCGCTCGCTCTAAGGTCTGCGACGACAAACGGCGGCACGGACAGCGCCGTGGAGACCTCCCTGGAGCCCCAGCTTCCGGGCGCCATCGCGGACGTGGTCGACGGCGTGCCCATCAACGGTGCTTCGCGCACTAAGAACGGCCTGGAGGAGGACGACGACGACGACGGCCGGGACTCGGGCCTGCCTCACGAGGGCGGTGCCGAGGACTCCCTGGACGGCTCCTCGCTCAACGGCACCTCGTCTACGCCGAGCCCGCCCCCGCCGCAGCCTCCCGAGCCAGTCAAGGCCCCCAAGAAGCCCGAGAGCAAGAAGAAGGCCCCCTCGGACCTGGACCGGAAGGTGGGTGCCGAAGAACACGCTGTCTGGTCTTTAATTAGCGATTAGTGTTTAGATTGAAAGGAGTACGGACACTTGCCGTATTCACGTGATTATGAAGTGCCCTCGATCGTCATGCGCGTGCAATGTTTCGTGACCAGAAATGAAAAGAGCAATACCGAGCTCTATGGTAACGGACACCCCTTTTTTAAGACTCCTGGAAAGCCAAAATGCGATGCGCTTCTTTCTTTCCTCACCAGACTTTTATGGTGATACAGGAAGGTGATTTATGCTTTATATATATATATATATATATATATATATATATATATATATATATATTGCATCCTAGCCACAATGGACGGGCTCGTGCGGGAACTTGATCCGGCGACCGCAATACTGCAAAAGGACGACCCTCGACATTGAGGGGGCGAATTCGGAACTCACCTATTCCAGTTTTGGTCTCATGCTCGAATCAAACGTGAATGTCACGTTTTAGTAAATATTAACAGGAGAAAGCTCTGAGAACTGAGTCACGGTACTATCGAAGTTGTAGAGTCACTACTGCGGGCGTCTCGCGCACTTGAAAAAAAAGATTACACTTATCAGATGGTTTAATTTGATGCTAAAGTTGGTCTCCAAATGCCGGTGCTGGTGTCATCGACGTTACTGCGACGTCACGGAACGGAGAAATATAAGCTGACATCATGCACCAATAAGGTACGTCGACCAAAAGAACTTGGCCAGGTAGCTTGGTCTTGCTACATGGCGAGTTGGTCTTGGGCTATGCATGTTGTTCTTGGCGCGAAGTACAGAGGGTGAGCAAGGGAACAGGAAAGATGCCGAGGAGTGCCAACTACCGACTGTTTAATGGAGGACCGAGATACAAAACGAAGATTTCCACGCACGCGCAGTGCAGATCATGCGTGTCGTAGAACACGTGATTCTCTGCGTCTTTCCTGTTTCGTTGCTTCATGCTCCGAACTTTGCGCCAAGAACAGCATGTATATAGCAAAGGCATGATGGCGTTGCTCATGAAAAGGAAAAGAAAAGAAAACTCAAGACGTGGGTGCTGCGGTCGTTTCTTCTGGCTGCGCTCACGTGTGGTAGACTCGATGGCTGAAGGAACGGAGCAAGCCATAGTGTCGTGACGTCGTGATGCATACTCCTCCTGGGTAGGTCACCGCATTTCGTTGGTGGTGAAATACAAAAACAAAGCTTAAAAAAAGAGAAAAAAAAAACGGCCGTGCAAGCTAGATTTAGGTGCCCGTTAAAGACCCCCATGTGGTCCCCCAGGACGGCGTGCCTCGTAATCAGATCCCGCACGTAATACTGGCACGTTATACCTTCGAATTATTTTCCCCTCCTGGATGCCGAAACCGAAACTGGCTTGTAGAAGCAAGTATTCCAATAGCTTAATTACTTCACTCTGAAGCTCGTCAATATTATCCCCCTGGGCTGTTGGAGTCTAAGCACATTCATTTAGCGTAGCAAACGTTATGCCAGTACTTCATTAATTTCGTTCAAGCCGACAGTAGGCCGCACGAGGCGCCATTGTTTTCAAGTATGAAGTCGTGGTTTCCATGATCTCGGAGGCGCAAGTCGCCGCCGCCATGGCTGCGACTTGCGCTGGCTTGCGCTTTCACACTAGAGCTGGATGCTTTTGAAGGACTAAACGCTCCGACAAAACTTCGACAGTGTAGGCGATAGTATTTGCACCTGCTGTGTGCGAGACGGGCACGCAGCGTCACGCTATAGTAAGCGCAGCCATGGCTCAGTGTCTCTGAGCCTGTGTTATCTTCCTATGGTGCTGCCGCGAGTCTTTTCTACCTTCTTGTACTACCACGTCGTAGAAACAGGCAGGATTCGACTGCAGGAAACGCCATCGCAAACCCGGAAACAGATCTGCATTGCCCTGTTTCTTTTTTTTTTTCTCTCTCTCTCTCTCTCGTTTCCTTTTCCTTATTTTCGTCTTTTTTTTTTTTTTTTTTTTTGGCGCCGTACCTATCTTACGTGTTTGCCTCGGGTACACCAGTTCTTTCTTTATTTTCTTTCTTTTTCTTAGATATACACCGAGTAAGTTTTCACCGCATTAATGAGGGCCTCCAGGTTATCTCAGGGGTCATTGCGCAGCGTATGAAAGATGAGACCACTGACCTGTACTATGTTTAGATCAGTGGATAAGACAGCGCAGTCTTCAGTGTGCGAATGATGACCCCTTGACTCGAAGCACTCCGAGTTGCATTCGCAAGCAGATGAGGACTTGTCGGTCGACAACTGTGCTTTCTTTTTTCTTTCTTCTCTTTTCAGCACGCGGTGACGTTTTCGAGTCATTCTTGTCTCGTGGGTAAAGCGAGTCGCTTACTGTAGAGTAGGAACCAGGCGAGGTACCGCGGAAGGATTTTAGTAGTCGGCGTTTACTTCACGGACAAATGGGCGGCTAACCAGAGCGTATTCCTTCGCTTCCGTTTTGGCCATTTCTTGCGACGCAGGCATGATTTGTGATTTCACGTTTGCTTGGAGGCCTACACCATCTACGAAACATATAGCGATGCGAAATTGTGCTTTTGAATTATTGCGCGTAAAAGGCGTTCTGCTTTATGATTTCCCGTTCGCCTTTTATTTGCTCTCGACTATGTGCGCGCGAACAGTATTTTCCAAAAAAAGGCGAAGCTACTGGTCGTATGACCGGCTTACTCAACGGCTGCACACGAAACTACGTAACGCAAAAATATTTCTCACGCGTTGCGGTTCATCAGGATTTCACAAGATGTCGCTGTCAGTGCTCTTGCAGCCTTCCACGTGTCCAGCGTTCTGGTATTGCGTGTACGGACGTGATATACTCTTTAGGACCCACTAAATTTTCGTGTCGCGCAAGCGTTCCGCCGAACACCGTCCTTCTTGGTTATTCGCGGCACTGCGTCACCTTCCACTAAAACAACTTAACCGCCTGGTCGTTTTCTCCTACTACCTCGTGCCTTAGTCGGCCTCATGCTTTTAAGCTCAAAGGGAATAACGCCACACGTTTTGCTTGACATTGGTTTCGATCATGTGATGTGGACTTCACCGCAAGATGAACGAGACGATGAAGCAAGCGGGCACCACGATGACGAAAAAAAAATGCTTACAGGCTATTTACACCATAAGTGTCTCTGAGAGTCTCTCAATTCTGTGATCTAACAGGTCTTAACTAACCCTTCACGGTCTTAAATAGTCTCATGCGTGGCGGAGACAATCACCGGAGCTTTCCGGTGAGAAGGTCGTCAAAAAGTGAGCGCGGCTCTTTGTCGGTTGGCGTTGAGCCGTGCTCCCTCATGGGCTGCAGAAGATAGCGCCAACCTTTCCTTTCTGAAATGAACCACTTAGTAGTTTGTCGGTCCACGACGCCGATGGCCGGCTCAAAAAAAGAAAAAAAAAAGATGTTATTTCTTTCACTCTTTCTTATTTTCTCTCTCTCTCTTTTTTTTTTTAATGCACTGTGTTGGTTTCGGCGCTTCGCGATTGCCCATTTGTTTGTGCCTGTTCTGATTTTAAGTTTTGCTCTTGTTGCTTCTTGTTCTTTTGTGTTTTTTTTTTTTTTTTTGTTCCTTGCCTGTCTAGTTTTCTTTCTTTTTTAGGTTTAACTGTTTGCACATGTCTCTCGTTCATTTGCGCATGAATTCTGCGCGCATGTGTGCAATGTCAGTCGGGAAGTTCAGCGATTGTCCCTTTTCCTTAGATTTCCTTTTTTTTCTTTTTTTTTTACCTGTTTTACCATTCATACTGCATTACCAACATGCCCAAATCGCCACCACGTTCAACCAAATTCTGCCCTTTTTCTGTCCGATAAACACTCTATACATTGTGTACACGGGTCTCTGATTTGGATCATTCATAACCGGCGGATACTGGATTAAATACAGTGCAAAATAGACAAGAGAACGAATCAGAGATAAAAGTAAAAAAGCGCTCTCATCGCCCCGTGGCTCACAAAGAGGATGACGCGACGATCGAACGCGGCTGGGAAAGTGGAATTACTAGGCCCGGAGTGAATCACCCGTGTGCGCTTGCCCCCGTCCCTAGACTACTTCTATTTTCTATCTTTTGTTTTTTTTTTCTATGTTTCTTTGGTCTTTATGTTCAACCATAGTTCCCTCTGCAGGATTACAACGGTTTCCACCGATTGGATGGAATCGTGCGCGCGCATTCTCCGAAGAAAACGCGTCTTGATCGTTCGAAGCTCGTTGGTCTGTACTGCCTGGGCGTCGGACGCAGTTTTTTTTTTTTCTTTTTTTTTTTTTGTGGTTGAATGTTTTGCAGCCGTGTGTAGAGACCGACCTTGGAAGCGCCCGTCGGTGGGTGTGATGCATTTTACTTTATTCCGTCGCGCCTTTCGGCCCCGATGTCTGCGGCGCGCACTCCGGCATCAACAGTTGTGTGCAGCACCGGTAAAGCTGGGTCACCCAATAGGACATAAATCGCGCACTGTAGGCAAACAGCGCGTTGTTTGTCTTGAGATGATGACGATCACTTCTAACGGAATCCCCTTTAAATCGAGGTAGCGACCCGTAGTCACTTAGCCTTGTGAGCTGCTTACGCGCTATAATATCGTAATATAGCACTCTGTCTGATCTGCCCTATCTCGTATGCGTTACCTAGCCTAGCAGCGTCAAAACAAAGAACCTATCTCAGTGTGACAGCGACAAAAGAGCGTTTATACTCGGTCCTCGAACGTGAGTTGAGACTTAGCGAGGGCCGATTTTACCAGTTATTTCGTGCTGTCACTAAGGAGACCCAAGTATCACGAGTGAATTAGGGCCGAAGCGGGCAGCCTGAATGCCGCCATTTTCTTGCACAACAGGGTATATACGCCTAGGGACAAACGCGTACAAAGCGAACAAAGAAACTTCTCTGTAGTACCTATAGGCAAAGGCAGACATACAAGGAGCAAATTCCGCCAGGTTTTTCTCTCTCGCACCCTCTCGTACTCGCGCCTGCGCACAAACGGCTGGCGATTCCTGAACTGAGACACTCGTCAGGGTATTCCTGCTGAGCGTTCCGGTAAACTTATGGCGGAGTCCGCTAAGCTCCGCGCATGCGCAGCCGCAAATGTACGGTAACGCTCACGGTATACGACAACGCTCTGCTAGAACTATCTATGAAGAGTAGTACTTATACGGACTAGCTAGAACTCTTTGTCATCGGCTTACATTGGGAACGAACACGAGTGCACCGAACTAATCGGGAAAGTGTGCGCAAGCTTTCTCAGACTTCGCCGGAAAACTGGCGGTGCATTTCGCATTGCCTTTGCGAATGATAATCGCCGAACTCTCCCGCGCTGTTACACAGTATTCCTTGCCCCCCCCCCCCCCCCCTCCCTTCCGGATGTGTCCGCTTCCGGTCGCCTATTCGCGTGCCTTTCCTGCGGTCCGAGATAAAAGGAGATGCAAATGCTCGTAGTTAAAGGAATGGGCGCGCCCTCTGGGCTAGGAATTCCTCTCTTTCGTCGCCTTCCACTGTATTATTTGATGCTTATACGTATACGGTTTTCTTTCTTTTTTGTTTTGCAGTACTTTCTTGTTTCAATTGTCAAGGTCCTGTGTGGCATGTATTTGCTTCTAGCGCACAGGGATGACACGTCGCCATCTTTTTAAAATGTGTTGTTTAAGTTCAGTGTGAGGACCTCAATTTCTGAACTCCTATGAACTTTGTTCTAGAGTAGCTGTTTGAAAAGAAAACATTGTTCGGGCTTCACCTGCATCTTTTATATATATATTTATTTATTTATTTAAAAATACCTTACAGGCCCCTAGAGGCATTGTGTAAGGGGGGAGACTACAATCAAGGGTAACTTAAACAATAGGTAAAATACACATGAGAATGCATATACAAAAATTGTATATATATATATATATATATATATATATATAACTGTTCTTTTATAAATTCGTATACCTGTGAAAAGAAGAAAGAAAACAATAAGGGGCAGCGAGTTCACTGGTGCACCCGGAATAGTGGCCCACCCGCATCGAAACAGCGATGTAAAAGTGCAAAGAAAACAATTAATGCGGGAGTGGGCCCTCGTGGTTCTCTTTTGAACAGACATTTACAGCTAATTACGCTGATCACCGACAGAAAGGGTAGACTGTGCTGGTGTGTTCTAGCGTCACTTCGTTTCACAGCCACCGTTCAATTAGCGTCCTTAAGCCGCTACGCGAGCAAGAGTTTTCTTCAAAACCGCAGGTATACCCCATGATTTCAGCCGCGTAGATCGGCCTTTATAGTTTGCCGGTAAGCCCCGCTTCTGCGCGGAGACATTTTAAACGCTGCCCCGGTAGCCGCCCTCTGCGTCATAGGGTCCAGCATCCCGTGGCCAGCGAGAATAAAACAGAAACGACATTAATTAGCGCGTGCCGCCTGAGGCGTCGGCGTGTCTGCTGCAGTGTGATCGTGACTCATAGGTGGTGCGAGAGAAAAAAAAAAATCAACGCACGGAGGCCGCCTGGCGGTCGTAGCCACGCGACGGTGACCCAAGAATGCAAATTACGCTCGGTCAAAGAGATCCGAGGTTCAACGTAATTCCTGGTCCGACAAGCCATGACGTAAATAAATCCGGACGCCGTCCAATACGGCGCCGGGACTTTGTGTTACAGGAGCGGGGAGGCATGACGCTTGCTGATTTGATTGCGAAGCCCCGAGCGTTTACAGTCGAACGACTTTGTGTTACAGGAGCGGGGAGGCATGACGCTTGCTGATTTGATTGCGAAGCCCCGAGCGTGTACAGTCGAACTCGGATATAATGAATGTGAAGGGGATCAAAAAAAAGTTCGATATATAAGATAAACATTTTCTACAAATTTTTTTTCAAGGGGATCTTACTGTCGTTCGTTATACGCAGTAATTCGTTATATGTGGGTCGATATATCCGGCCTCGACTGTATTCCTCTTTCTCACACTTTAGTGTAGTCGTTTTCTCTTTCCTCCTCTCCTTTTCCGCGGGACAGTTCACGAGTCCACCGGTAGATGAGACAGTTAGGAATCTTTGGAATGGCAGTTAGTTGAGCGAGTTGGTAGGGATTCATGTCACTGAAAGGTTAGCGTGCTAACGCTGATGCAAGTGAGAACAAAACAAAATGCCCGCTTAGTTCCTACTTGTCACCCGCCGCGGTTGTCCAGGGGCTATGGCGTTGGTCCGCTTAGCTCGAGGTCGCGGGGTCGATCCCTGTCGTGGTGGCCGCATTTCGAAGGGGGGCGAAATGCAAAAACGGCCGTGTGCTTAGATTTATGTGCACGTTGAAGAAGCTCAGGTGGTTAAAACTTATTCTCAGTCTTCCACTACGGCGTGCGTCATATAATCAGATCGTGGTTTTGGCATCTAAGGCTCAGTTTTCTTTTTTTTTTTTTTTCCCCTGCTTGGGTCCTTGTTGGCACGCTACCTTTCGGTACCATGAAGTTAGAAATGCCGCGGCTCCAGTTTTCTTCCTTTTAAACAATATGGAGCTTAGCTCGTCTGTAAAAAGAGAGAGAAAAATGTGTTGATGACGGAGGTGAAGGTATAGTGGGGAGTGAACTCGAACAGCAAGGGCTATAGAGTCTTTGTTATTCGAGTTCAAGCATTGGGGGAGGCAGAATTCTCGAATGCTGAATAAGCAGGTCAGAAGTTCTAGGCCCACCTCACAGCTTAGCTGTGCTAATAAATGCATCTCTCTCTTTTTAACGTGTCCGTAAACTTCTTGCCGTTTACGCGTTACCGGATTACCGGAGCCGTGGAGTGCAGTAGCAAGGCAGACAGCTACATCTTGTGGCGCCTTGTTCAACTACAGTGCGTTTGGAAAAGTTTCGTGTCACATTGATGCTCTCGCAGAAGGAAAACTGCTAAATTGCGACACGTTGACGATTATGTAAGGGTGCGCGAATAGTGATTTTTGAGACCGAATCGGATACGAATCAAATAGTGCCAGAAGTGAATCGAATCGAATATTTTCGAACTGTGACGCAATGTTAATTTGCAGCTACTTTTTTGTTGGCTCCTCAATGGGTCTTTTTTTTTGTTTCTTTTTGTTCGTGTAGTTAAAATAGTTTTATCTCGCCTGAAGAGTCAGGAGTCAGGAGAAGACCGTTTTGCTCCACACAGGAAACTAATTATTACTCATTATTCAATTACTAAATGGAACAACATGGGTCCTTGCTCACCTAACTGCTTCCTTCCTGATTCTCGTTTTGTCTGGCGCTAACGTCCTCATAATGAATGGTTATAAACAGACTGTTTGTCAGTTCCGTTGCCTAAATATTTCCCTAATGTTAGTCGATCCATTCGTTCTTTAACTTAGCTTTTCTTGCTGCGCTATACGTTGGGAAACCACTGGCGCTTTTTCAAGAAATGGGTCAGCCGTTCTGCGCCGATGTGTTCTACGTCTGAAACGTTTCAACTAATCCACTGCCGTCGCATTATTTTAGATCGTTGCTCTTGATTGACGCCGTTTTACGGAGAGTGCAGCAAGTACACAGTATGCGACAGGAGCGCAATAACGCATGTTGTTGTTCGTAAAAGCACTGAAGTATGCTATATAAACCTCGACGTAACTCTGCCGCACCATATGCCGACCGTACGAAAAGAAACAAATAAAGCATTTCGGTTTGTGGTAAACCCAGATTCAAAACCTGCACCATATCGAAACTGGCCAAGTTTCACTTCGCGCTGCGCGAGCGATGCTGAGCAGTGTGGTAGAAATGTCTAGTGTGCAAAAATGTCGCCGTAGACAGATCGTTGCGTTTCCTGCGTAGCTGAGCGAAAGACGGCGCAAATAGGGAGTGAAAATGAGGTGCGATGCTTAATGAGGAATGGGAACCATTCCCGTGGCATTGGCTCAGTCAGCTGTTATGGCTATAGCGAGCTGTATTATGGCGACGGCCCGCCTGCCGTTGCTCGGGAATGGCGGCGCGAGCGCAGCACGGTGTCGCCATCTCTGTGCAAAAGGAAGAAACAAAGGCGGGGATCCTTTTGGCGGATGCAGCTGCGCCGGAGCAGCAGCGATCGATGACGCCAGACAGTCGGGAGGATGAGTGACCTTGGGGAGTGCGGGAAGGAGGGAAGCGAGGGGGAGAGCGTCGCGACCGCGCCTTTCCCCAGCCACCCTGGGCCTCCGCGCCGATGCGCTCCTATACTAGTGGTGCTCACCTCAACAACCCCCAGCACTGCGCTTACGTAATGCGCCTACGTAATGCACCGAGGTTATTCGGCACTGATGTCTCTCGCTGGGGAACGGGGCACCACTGCTTCCTGGCGCACCCTAAGTTCCCTATTTGTCTATCCCCAAGGCCTCAGCCTGTCACTGTTGCTTTTGCTTGCTCGCTGATAGGCAGTGAGCTACTGTAGAGCACTGCACGGGCCGATTTTTGCGGCCCGGGCCCGGCCCGGGCCCGTTTTTACATTGGGCGGCCCGCCCGAGCCCGATCAAAACTTTTATGGCGAGACCCGGGCCCGGCCCGGGCCCGGAAATCATCTACGTTACCCGCCCGGCCCGGCCCGCCACCCCTTTACCTAAAGCCCGAGCCCGGCCCGAGCCCGACTCGATCCCGGCCCGAACCCGGCCCAAGACCAAAAAATACATGTTTTTCAGAGTTGAGAAGCCCGAGAACAACTTGCAGAAAGCCCGGCCCGGGCCCGCGTCAAAAAACCCGAGCCCGGCCCGGGCCCGGGTCAAAAAGCACACGCCGTGCCCGAGCCCGGCCCGAGCCCGTGAAAAAACTCCTCTAACGGGCCGGGCCGGGCCCGGGCTTTCGGGTAAGCCCGAGCCCGTGCAGCGCTCTAAGCTACTGTACGGAAATAACGAATTCACCTGTATCAGTTGCGCAGTGATGAATCTGCAGTTTGTCCCACAAGCTTTCCCTGGACAGTGTTTTACTCGCTGGAGTTCATGTGTGTCATATCTCTTAAAGTATTTGTCATAAACAGTTCATTATGATAAGTAAGGACATGCTTGAAGTAGTAAGCAAAAGCATTTGTTTTGTTCAGGGTAGTTATGATGTACTGTGACACAGATATGTAGTCATTTATGCAAACAAGTTGACAGTTCTGAAAGTGTGTTCTGCCACTGTTCGTCTTTGTTTTCTGTGCTATTTTACCATCAGAAATCTTATTGAATTAACCCCCAGTGCTGCATGCTTCTGCTTACTTTCAGTTTGGTAAGATGTTAAATTGCAGGGGCTAGTCAGTTTTGCATAATCTTGTTCGTTAACTTCTTGAGCTTCAAGTGCTACTAGTGCCCCAAAAAATCTCCTGCTCTCAGAATGCAGCAGGAATGGCCTCTTGGAGTTGGCCACTTTTCCGTCACAGAAATTTTGCTCAAATAGCTCGGGAAAATTGGGAATAGTCGGGGAAATTTCAGTCATTTTAAAGTTTCTTCACCTCTTCCTCGATATTTGGTGTTTATCTTTGCTTCCTTGCCATGTAGATTTCTGAATATTATATACACTACTTGAGGCACTGGGAATGTGTCCAAATAGACAACTTGCGGTTTGCTGCTGTCTGGCCTAGTAGACAACTTAGATCACTGGGTATATGCCCAGTTATGGACAATCCCCCAGAATAAATGTGCAGCTGTGACGCGAGAGGTATGAAGCACTAAATGTATTCCAATATGCATCTTACATCTCCATCTATACACCCTTTATCAGTATCCTTCCCTTTACAACCATCATGCATGGCCATCTGCCTTGTAACCCAGAGAGCTAAGAGCAACAGGTGTGAGGCTGTGCTCGTGTCATCCGCGGCAGCTGCTACCTTGCTAACTCAAACAAGGCTCGCATCATTTAGATTCCAACACTGAGTTATACCTGTGTGTATATGTTAAATACTGCTTCTAAATAGACACTTAGAAATTAAGTTCATTCATTCATTCATTCTTTATTTACAACATATTTTACAAAATATGAAAACATTGCTGGACCCATAGCCATTGGCTAGTCCCGGATCCATAGTCAACTTAGGGTAAAAAACGCAGCACGCAAGCAAACTGAAACAGCGGACATAATATATAAAGTAGTATTAACATACATAACTCATACACAAAGGTAAATATAAACTCAGTGTTTTATCCTTCACGCACGCAAGCAAACAAAACAGACATAATACATAACAATGAAATTGACAAGCACAACTTAAGCAATTGACATGCACAACTTAGGCAGGAATGTAAATAAAAAGAAGTGTTTTTTTACTGACAGTATTTTTCAAAAAAGTATTTTCTCACAGCAGACCTGAAGTTACGGGCTTCTTTTATGTGTATTGGCAGAGAATTCCAAATTAGTGCACCGTTAAATTCCACGAGCCTTTTCCCGTACAGATTATGACATGGAGGCAGATTAAAACACTGATTAGTTGCAGTTGTATTTCGTAACAGGATTTTAAACAAGGTAATTCGAAGGACTTCAGCCAACCAAGAGAACAGGCTGGCTTCTGGAAGGGATATTTTACGATGGGATCATATCCATGTCATAAATCAGGTAATAGAGAAATCTTCGGAGTACAATCAATCTCTTTATATGGCTTTCATAGATTATGAAAAATCATTTGATTCAGTCAAGATACCAGCAGTCATCGAGCCATTGCGTAATCAAGGATTACAGGAGGCATACGTGAATATCTCTGCAAATATCTAGAAGGATTGGACAGCAACTTTGGTTCTCCACAAGAAAAGTAGAAAGATACTTATCAAGAAAGGGGTCAGACAAGGAGACGCAATCTCTCCAATGCTATTCACTGCATGCTTAGGAAGTATTCAAGCTCTTAGACTGGGAAGGCTTAGGAGTGAGGATCAATGGCGAATACCTCAGCAATCTCCAATTGGCAGATGACATTGTCCTATTCAGCAATAATGGGGGCGATTTACAGCAAATGATTGAGGACCTTAACCGAGAAAGTGTAAGAGTGGGTTTGAAGATTAATATGCAGAAGACAACAATAATGTTCAATAGCCTCGCAAGGGACCAAGAATTCAGGATTGCCAGTCAAGCTCTAGACTCTAGAGTCTGTAAAGGAGTATGTTTATCTAGGTCAATTACTCACGGGGGGCCCTGATCTCGAGAAAGAAATTAACTGGAGAATAAAATTGGGTTGGAGTGCATACGGCAGGCATGGCCAAATCATGAATGGGAGCTTACCACTGTCATTGAAAAGAAAAGTGTACAATCATTGCATTCTACCGGTGCTAACATATGGGGCAGAAACTTGGCAGTTAACGAAGAAGCTCGAGAACAAGTTAAGGACCACACAAAGAGCAATGGAATCGGAAAATGTTGGGTCTAACGTTAAGAGACAGGAAGAGAGCGGTATGGATCAGATAACAAACAGGGATAGCCGATATTCTAGTTGACATTATGCGGAAGAAATGGAGCTGGGCAGGTCATGTAATGTGTAGGGAGTCGAGAACGGCAGACAACTAGATGGGGTGATGAAGTTAGGAAATTTGCAGGCGCTAGTTGGAATCATCTAGCGCAAGACAGGGGTAAGTGGAGATCACAGGGAGAGGCCTTCGTCTTGCAGTGGACTTGAATAGGCTGATGGTGATGATGAATTGGAAATGGATCATTAGTTTCGATAACACTATGAATGACCTACAATTCATACAATGCATGCACTGGCAACACATGCAATGAGCTATACAAGTATGTACTGGATTGTGTACACCTAGAAGAAGTGATAATTCTTAATGTGCATTTTTGCAGACAGAATACAGGATCAAGGTAAGTTATAGAGGTGTTTCCCCATGAATCAACACAAGTTGGTTGTTTCGACCTATATGTGGTGATGATTAACAGTGAGTGAACAAGAGAAGCTTCAGGCTGGACCCTTTGTTTCGATGCAGGCACTTCTCTTTGTCATGGCACTTTCTTCGTTACAGAAACAACTACACTCGTTGCTGTCAGTGTTCTGACAAACACAAGCTCTGTTAGTCAAAACGTTGGGTCTGGTTAGAGGCTTCCTTTCTTGACCCGTTGTTAATCACATCGTCTCCATCTTATGAATCCTTTGTCTTGTATGAATTTCTATACTGTGTTAGATGAAAAGCCATGCCCTAAACCATAGACAAAGCTTTCCTATGTGCCGACATATATAGAGTAGTAGCACAGATAAAACTCACAACACTGTCTCTTGAATTCCAGCACTCACAGCTTGCAGTGTAATAGATTTCATATGACAGACATGTTCATTCTCCTCTTTCGCTTGGCCTATTACAGGTCCGCAAGATAGCCAGTCGTGTGTGCCAAAGCGAGACCCAAATCAAGCGCATCTCAGAGGGCCGGTACTGCATCGGGGGTCGCATCTACTTTGTCAGGGTGAGTACTTTACAAGTAGAACATGCAACCATGTATGTCATGTCACATAACTGTAAGAGCAAAAGGATTTGACAGATGTTGTGTGAAAGTAATTGACTGCGTTTGTAGGAAATAAGTTGCAGTCCTTCGTTCTATATGAATGCATACAAAATGTGCTGAAACGAAACTGCTCGTTAAACAGAATGCATACATAAACATTGGTTTTCCTTCGTGTTGTTCTTAAGTGCCAAACCTGGAATGAGTGACTCGTAAAAGACCTACAAGCATGATTTGACCTAGACGACATTGATCGAAACTGTGAATTCACTCACACCAGTGCTTTTGGTGCACGCTAAAGAACATTAGGTGGGTCACAGTAAAGCCACAGCTCCCCACTGCGGCGTTACTCATGAACCACTGTGAAGGTTTGAGATGGTAAAAAAAGTTTTCAGACACTGCTTAAGCTTTTTGGATTCAGTGACCAACAAAGTACAGCGTTTGTCTTTTTTTTTCTAAGCAAGGGCCACATTGTTTCTTGCATGATGCACGAGAGGAAAGTTCAAATTTGCTACCTGGTATGATTTATCTCTGTTCAGGTAAACTGAACCATGTTGCTGGAGAAGTGTCAACATTATTAGTGATGGATAAGGATAGACTGGCAATCCTGTTGGTTGATCGTTTTGTTGCTGTGCTTTTTAAGTTTTTCTTGAAAATGTTTTCAACACTTGCAACTCTTGCTCCTCTTTGATAGGAGCATGTGCATCGGTGTAAGGCTGATAAAAAAAATCTGCTGCCAACTTACTCATTGCCTGTGACGTTGGCCATGTAGCGTTAATATTTCCAGTGCATACCTTAAAGGTTGTGTAATAGATGGGTAATAGATAGACATTAAGCGGAAGAAATGGAGCTGGGCAGGCCATGTAATGCGTAGGATGGATAACCGGTGGACCATTAGGGTTACAGAATGGATACCAAGAGAAAGGAAGCGCAGTCGAGGATGGCAGAAAGTCAGGTGGGATGATGAGGTTAGGAAATTCGCAGGCGCAAGTTGGAATACACTAGCGCAAGACAGGGGCAATTGGAGATAGCAGGGAGAGGCCTTCGTCCTGCAGTGGACATAAATATAGGCTGATGATGATGATGATGATGAATAGAAGGGTGATTTCAGGTTGTAAGTCATTCAATGGCTGCCTCCTTCGACTGTAACATTGGCTTTGCCGCATAGTAAGCCTTTACGCAGTGAAGCGCTCTTTCTGTGTAACGTAGTCTGCAGTGAAGCAGCTCTGCTGTTGGTAGAATGCATTGAGAACTTTGTTATTATTATTATTTTTAACAGTTTACATTATGTCTTAGCAAACATGATAAGTTTATTCTTTTGAGTCTTACACATTTGTCGAGGCCATGCGTTGAGCTTGAGAAAAATATCCACCAATGTTTTCTTATGTCTTGCAGCAACATGATGATTCAGGCTAGTTGGTTGATGTTCATGTATTGTGAACATGCTGTCATGTCTATTCTAGAGAACAAAACAGCCATGCTTACTCTGAGAGAATGAGCTTTACTTTTTTTCGCTATTTTACTAAAGTGGGCAGGTCCTTTCTTGTCATGTTCTCTTTTTTATTTCCCTCATCTGTCATACTGAACTGTTTGTGACACGCATTGTGGGAGGGGTTACTAGTACTATAAGAAGAGATGTAGTGCAGAGCTTGACAAAAATTTATCTGGTCGGGTAACATGCTGATGATATAGTTGCGGTCACTGATAACCAAGTCAAGGTGAAAAGACAGACCTTTCGGAGCCCATATGGGTTCCTTCTTCACGCTAACTAGTGTGAACTAATTAGTGTGAACAAGGAGCATGTACTGGCTCCAAAATGTCTGGTATGGTTCTTCACCTTGACTTGGTCAGGGACCACAAGTATTTCATTATTTGAAGGAATCTAGCATTGTAGGCCTTCTAGCAGTTGCCCCTCCTGTATGCCTCTGTGCAAAAAGCAAGTTCATTTGGTTACCACACACATGCAACCCATGTTTTCCAAATACACAGAAATCTCTGCAACATCTGCTGCCTCCATAATAGAACCCTCGGAAAATGCCTGTCACAAAGTACACCTTGTAGAACAGTCACATCTGCGGTGAGAACATGAGAGATTCATAATTATGAGTTGTGCAGAGTGCTTTCGCAGGGCCTAGGCAAACACTCTGAATTGCCACCAATATGGTACTTTTCATCTGCTCATCAGTGGAAGCAACCTTCAAAGACTGCCTGTGATTGCTTTTGTAGTGCTCCCACTCATTCTTGAATCCCTTGCACTGTGAAGGCTACGGCAGAGTGGGGCATGTCCAAAACAGTCGCCTACTGAACGTCACGGCGGCGTGCAGATCAAATTTGATTTTGGAGGTTCACATAGACGTCACTATTTCCGATCTAGGCATCTACGACACGCCAGACGAGCCAAACACGGTTGTCCTCACTGGGCCGCAGTGAGCAGGCTTGTTGCACCAACCCGCTGCGGCCGCATATTTAAGCTATGTAGCAGACCGCAGCTGCATGCAAGTGTAGTGCATATGTGCAGAGTTTGCTTTGTACACAACAGAGTTGGAGTGCGCGCTCGCGCTCCTGTGCCGGCCATGCTACGGGGTGCGGACTGGCTTTGTCCTGCTCCAGCTTGACCGACGCGGAGTAGCCACATACATATTATGCATTTCGAAGCACTGTCATTCGCTCAATATGGAGGCAATGTCTGCCAAGCCATCTAGCCAGGAACGGCCAGGAGTGAGTATGTGCTGGCAAGCGTACATGTGGTCTAACCTTAAGTTTCATATGATTCGAGGCTAGTTGACTGTTCAAAACTAGTCAAAATTAGCAAGACCCAACAGCTACGACACCTATGAGCAAGGGGGCCAAAGTTTATTTCCTACGCGGGCGGCTGCGGTCATGCATGAGCAGATGATAGTCGGCTTGTTCTGGGAGTACGATTCTTATTAAAAATCAAAAAGCAAACTTTCGCTTAATTTAGCCTGTTTATTAAACGGCGTCATTAAATATACACATTAACGGTAGGAAAAAGTGGAATGATCCAAACACTATTGACTGATGTCATCAATCAGCCATTAACTACCGTCTATGGGAATGTTGCATATGACGACATATGCGAGGTGCCGCAGGCTTTGAAACTGGTGAGAAGAAGGCTGTTATATCCACAGTTTCAGTTTTGGATTGTCTTGACCACTAGCGCCACGCCGCTCCCAACATTGCAAGTGCACTGCACCGTGTTCCCTTTCCCCGCTTTTGAAATAAACGTCAGCCTTCGTTTGGCTCTCATCAAAGGAAGTCCTCATCTTCTGTGTCAATGCGCGCCCAAGCCGTTATGCCCACTCCGTATACCTCCCTCTTGATCGGCTTTGACCTGATGCCATTTCACAACAAAGGCCTCATTTGAAAAGAGATTGTTTGAGAAATATGTGACTTTGCACTCTGCTTGTGAGCTCCACGTGCCGTGCACAAGTGCAAAATTTGACTGAGATGTTCACAGCAGCGTAAGCTATCCATGAACTGTGTTTTTTTGCCAAGACCGAGAGGTTGTTCAGGACCCCTTTAAGTATTGCCTGTTACCACTGCCCGGTAGTAGTCACAGCCAACATGCTATCTCACTTGTGTGCACCTTTTGCTTTTGCTTGCATAGCTGGAAGCTTTAACTGCACAAATTCAGACTGGTTTCCCATATCTGTGCTGCATACAGTTTATCAGCTGTGATACAGTTTTATCAGCTATTTTAACTGCTGTAAACATTCGCTTACTAACTAAATTTAGAAGCATGGTATCATGTGCGCGCAGGCAAACATGAACACACCTCACTTGATGACCGCAAACACTTGCTGTCAGAACACTGGTGTGACAATGCAGCGAGCGAATTCCCCTTTGTGCTGTCTCGCACTTCAACGCGAACTAGGCGCACGAGAACACAGTGCACACGAAGCCAGCAGCTATCTTGGGTTGCCTAGCCTTCAAACCTACTGTAGACTAGCTCCAAGATAGGGCGAGCGCATCCGCACTTTGTCGTGCTATGCACAGCCACAGCTGGAGTATAGAAGAGGAGATGCACCCTAACCTGCTCCGTCCCCACTCCTAGCACGCACACATCTCCCCCCCCCCCCCCTGCGTGCACGTGCAGATGGCACTGCATCATGCCAGCAACAGCTTCGGCTCACCCTCGCATCTGCAGCATATGGCGTGTGGCCGCAATCTTATCGCACTTGAACTTTATACGGATAACTGTGGAAATTCGCCTGGCGTACCCATATAAATAAAACAACAAAATACGTATGAGCATAAACAAGAACACAGAGAAGTAAATATTAGCATCGAGCAGTGGCATCATTATACATTTGTAGGCCATGAAATGTGAATAGTAATGCATAGACAGTTTTCACTTAGTAATTCAAACAATCTGTCTGTGCCCCTGGGTGGCACAGACACGGAGTGGCCTTCGCTACCCAGTAGATCCACGCCCACGATACCATGCCGTAGTGTTCCTCTGCGTCAAGAAGTGGATTCTAGGGCTAGTAAAGCCGATAACCCTATAGGCAAGCAATGGGCTGAAAAGAATGACCAAGAAAGCGTTGAAAAAATGCTGAAATGCCTGCTAGAATCAATGCGCGTGATTCTCTGTGGTCTCCAGACTCCGGCCGCTAAAAGCGCCGCGCATGTCCTCGCCATACTGGAGCAGCTGATCGCTGCTCTTTACATAATTTAATTACCTTGCTTGGCACCTGTGGTGCTCACGCAGGAGAAGCCCATACACAAGCTTCTTCGCGGCGAGTTCTTGTGAACTTTCAATTGTATTCGTGACTCCGTCCATGCTGTGGAAGGTAGATGACACGTTTTAATGACCTTTTTGGACTTTGTTGATAGCCATGTGGATGCTGAACTTGCATTTACTGTTGTACATCCTTCTATGTCATCATCACCCCTCATCCAGCCTTTATGTCCCCGTTCCCCCCTCCCCCTGTGCAGACTAGCAGGCTAGAGCATGCTAGCTCAGGCCGACATCTCTGCCTTCCTTCAAATAAATTATCTCTCTCTCTGTCTGCAAGATCATTCCAGTGTGATGTTTCTTGGCAAAGCCGAACAATTTAAAGCGTATAGTAGCTCCACCAAATGTGAGCTGATTATGAAGGTGCCTGCATGAATGTAATGGCTTTTCAAGTGGATTTTGTGTGCACCACCCTCTATTATACGTCACTCGGCAAATATTATTGCATCTCATGGGCCTGCACCTCATGTGATCACAAAATGAAGGTACGCACGTGCAAAGACAGTTTAAGTATAAATAAAAGCCCGTGCACCACCCTTATTCCTGAGGGAGCCCCTCGCATGTTAACGAAGAATCAATGTCACAAGTATAAACGCCTCTTATCCGACGCACTGCCTGCAACGTCACTGATTATGGCGTGCGACTTCAGTAAACTACAGTCAACGTCCAATTTTTCGGACTTCTCCCTATAGGCCGCGAGAACTTGCGAAAAATCGGGCAGTCAGAAAAAATGAATGCATACCTTTTACTGCCCCCAAGGGCTCAAATCGCCACAGACACGTCCGAAATAGCTCTGAAGGCCTACCAGTACACTTATTAGGGGTATCGGTGCTGTGGTTTGGAGACTGCGGGTGCACGCTTGGATATTTAAGGAATACATATTATGTCCCGTGACAATTGCCCCTTCCCAGTCTTGGTATGCTGTCACTGAAATACATCGCGTATGCTTCACCGCGTAACAATGCTGTATTGAGGCGAAGCTGACTTTCAGGAACCGCCATTCTGCAACGCACCATGCTTTCTGAGCTTCGAAGCCATTGACGAGGATTACAAAGGCGGAGTCGGCGCCATTGCTAACAGCGACAAATTGTTTTAATGAAAAACACGGCACCGAGCGGCAAGAAGCCTAATAGCGAACGTGGAAGCAGCTAGGCCTAGCGTTGCCGCGGTGGTGGCTTTGCTGCCAGCGTATCTGCGTGAGATAGCACCGGTTCGAGGCGGTGAGATAATCAACATGGTGGCGGTGATGGCTTTGGTTAATGCCGTTTCGGACCTGCAGTCATGGCAAAAAGTCTGGAACATCGGACGGCGAAGGTGTTTTGCATCCGAAATTTCAGATGATGTTATACATCGACTCTACGGGGTACGTGGCGGTGCCGTGAAGGCTCGCATCCGAATTATCTGGCATGTCCGAAAAATCGGGCGTCTGGAAAATTGGTTGTTGACTGTATTGACCACACAATGCACAAAGCTGTCATTGCAAGTCAGCCATCCAGCAAAATGGAAAGAGAAGAAAAAAGGGGAGGGAGGGGCTGAGTCAGAAACATGATGCGCTTCCTCGGTTCCAGTACAGCATAAGGCAAAAAAGGAGTGGCGCTTGGGTACGCTGGTCGAGGCAAAGGGACAGAGTGACTATCGGTAGGGAGGTCACCTCCTGGCAGCTTAGCAACATGACATTTCAATTTCTCCCATTACTTATAATAACTTCACAAGCACTGCGATCGCGATGGTATGGATCCATAACTTTTGATTGTGCAAGAGAGACTAAAGACAAGGAGTTACACAGGACAAATGCTACTGACAACTAAGGTTTATTCCGTAGTGTGCAGTTTGTTTTTCGTCTTTCTTGTGCGCTCTTCGAAGTTATGAATCCTCTAATAATATACTAATTTAAAAAACTCTTGTGATGGAACACTCCCTAAATGGCTGTTTAGAACTTCCAGTTCATGACCGAAATGTTTAGTGGGGTCTGGTGAGGGTCTCTTGAACAGAAGGTTCTGTCCTATAGAGGTCTTCGTCCATTCTCTTTAGAAGTGGACCCTGCATTGCACAGCCGTTCTGAGCTGGGCTAGTTGGTTTACGTTCATTGTGACAAAACAGCGCAGATGACGAGACCGGTGAAACAGACTAGACACTGCAGTGTCAATACTCGAGACAAGACGCAGCACATTGTCTTGTCTCTTTCGCCCGTCCCATCGTCTGCGCTATTTTGTCATGATGGACTATATATAAATCGCCTGTCGTTATTTTTGGACTTGTAAATGGAAAGTGAGCAGATATTGACAACTTGCTTTCTGCGTACTCATTCCAGCTGCTCAAGGAGAAGCACGTCATGATCCGTGTGGGCGGTGGCTGGGACACCCTGGAGCACTTCCTGTCCCGGCACGACACTTGCAACGTCATCCTGCTGAACCGGCGATCCTCCACGGCCTCGGAGGATGGCTCACACTCGCCCTCATCCGCATCGCCTTGCTCTCTCCTCAGCGGCACGCCGTCGCCCCTGGGCTCAAGCCAGGGAAATTCAAACCCCGCCGGCATGGGCCTGTCACGGCCCAGGTACCGAAGCCCAGCGTCCAGCGTGTCGCTCAGTGCCATCAGTTCACTGTCCAAGCAAGTGGGCTAATCGTGAAGTTAGGACGGTGTCGCATTTCATTGGCCGTAAGCAATGTGAAGTAATGCTACATGGGAACAGCCTTCTTCAGTGGGTTTAGGTGGATGGGCTGCAAAGCAAACATCCATGCAATCTTTAGATGCAATCAGATTTGGTGAAGAGGAAAGTTTGTGGGATTTTGGAAGGGGAACTTGTTTCGGTCAAACAATAAGAGCGTTGTAGCACACAGGATTCATTGACATGCTACAGTGGTCCGAGGAACATGCTACTGTTTCAATACATCTCCATTTGTCACATCGTGAGAGTGGATCATAGAAGCGAATTGCAATATGTGACACATTTCAATGTTAAGTGTCGAGCTCTTTCGTGACATGCACATCATCAGCAGGCCTTTATGGCTGTCATCAATTCAAAGCCATGTTTTAGTTTGCTGTCATAGAATCTTGCCTTCATCAGACACACAAAAATGTCAATCCTTATTTATCGTACTATTTCTCATTGACAAAAAAGTCATGTGTAGTCCACTCCAAAACACATTGGCACTTGGTTGTGTAAATTGAATTTCGGACATGGTAATCTCAAAATACATTAAACATCAAAACCTACACATTTCATTTCACTGGAAAGGCCTTTGTCACAATAGTTTAACCGCTGTAAGCTATTATTACAATCAGAATTCATTGGCTAAATAGTTGTGCTTTTAGGCATCCTTTTGAAGTTTGGAAATAATCAGTTTTTCATCAATCATTTATTTGCGACCATCAAGAACTTTATGCCCAAATGGGCAGTGGGAATAGAGGACAGGGAAATAGTTGAAAACTGACTTTGTGCAGCACAATAGACAGAACGTCAAGGAACACAAACAATGTGAACAGCGCCTGTCTACATCATTTGTGTTCCTTCATGTCCTGTTTATTTGAATTGCACAAATTCGGTTTTGAAGAACAATGTACCAACTAACTCATGAATGAATTCTTTTGGCAGGGCAATACTACCTTTGTGAAAAAAGCTGGAAATGTGCATGGTACTATGTTTAGTATCACGAGACATTTCGTGCAGATGACGTTTTTATCTTTCAACTTTTTAACTCGTTATTCATACACATTGTAATTATCTTGAACAACTGCTCAGTGGGCCATTATTCTGAAGCTGTATGCATAAATTCAGCTGGGAATTTGCGAATTTTCTGCTTTTCTGGTGGACAGTCATTAATGTTAGGTGACATTTGTTAATTTGGCCTGTCTTCTTTCATGTGCCTTTATTTTAAAATTCAATGTTCACCCATTCTCTGTGTACATTTATAGTAATGGTCTTTTGAACTCAAAGCAATTTTGGATGAACCATTCTTAAACCTCCCACTATGACAATATAAAAAAATTTCTTCTAAATTATGGTTCGTGAAAATTTTCACTCATCTAGCTAAATAAGGCCACATTGAGTCCACTACATCTCGACATATACCATCATCAGATTTATCAATGTCACTTGGAAACAAACTGAAAGTGCCATGGGATAATGCATGGATTCGTTTTGCTTGTTCCTATTTCTTTCTTATCATTGACTGCTGATGACCTGACCAGCTGATGCTGGTGATAAAAAGAGGTGCAGTGCAAAGAGCATTAAAACAAGACGACATTGGAATTGATTTGTTACATCATCCCAGCCTTTAATTGTTTAAATGTAGGTGAACTAGCAAAGGTTCAGCTCAAAGCAAGCATTTTGACCAGGAACCTTGTTTTTGTTGGCGTAACAGCTTTATTGCAACCTTTGCAATCTTTATCGCAGATGATGATTGTCAATTATTTAAACTTCACAGTGTCACTACTCACTGCTACATGGCTCAATTCCTTCCTCTTGACTTCAGGTAAAAAGGTCATTCTGCACTCGGATTTATTTGTTTGCACCAATTAAACAAGCAACATTGCCATGCTGCTATTATTAGATAATAGCGAAAGCTCTGCAGTGTTCTACTTGTGACGCCTTATGCCAAAACCACAACTACGATTACGAGTAAGCACAGGGTCAAAACTAAGCTCATCCATGGCACTGCTAGAAAATGCAAAGTACCGTTGATCTGCTGAGCTTGTCCTTGGTTGGTTTTACCAGAAACTTGTGGACAAACCCAGATCATCCAAGGCACATACGAGGCTAAAAGGACGTTAAAGGCAAATAATAAGTCAAGCTAAAGTGATAGGTTAATGCTCAAGAACGTCCGAGGCGTTAATATTATTGAGAACTGAGCTTTAATAATCGAGAAATTGAGGTTAATGCAGGACACGATTTGAGACTCCACCAGGACATTTAAGCACTAGCCAGATGAAGTAGCGACTCTTCATTATAATTCTGTCACTAATACTCAACTATTCATAATAAAAAAAGTAATTGCATTGCCATTATAAGACAGAAGAAAATGATACTTTTCTACTTCTATTCAATTCTTAGAAAAACAAATTTTTTTGACTTTACTCTTAGCCACGTGGATGGCCAAAAGGTTTTGTTTTCGCTCGGCTATGTGCCTCCCGCACTTTTGTGTTTCAATAGTTTCATTATTGCGTAGCGCTGCACTATTTTTGCTGGCACATGAAACTGTGTTAATGATTCAGCGTGCGCTTTCCCTTCCTCTTTCGCACTGTCGGTTCGGTCCTGGCTCAGTTTCTAGCCGCGGTATTTCTTTCTGCACAAGAAAACGTAGCACCGGCTGTTGACCGCTGTTTTACTCGCCGACAGCAGTAAAGGACAGTGATGCATATGCAACGTCACGACTTCCGAATCAGGGGCGGATGATTGGAATTTTGCTAGAGATATGCAGACCCTTCAGACGCAATTTTTTTAAAAAACTAAGTCTTATATTGGCACGAAAGAAGCTCTGCAAGGCTTCTGGAATGGTATTTTACAGTCCCCAATATTTGCCTTTAGTGTCCCTTCAAAGTAGTACGGACATGCTTCTCTGACGTTACGCAATTCTTTTTAACAACATGCGGGTAAAAGGATGACACAGAGCACGGGTGAAGTTTGCGAAACACTTATACGATACTTTAGTTAGGTGCTAAATTTGCTATCGAAATACCAGACCTCACGTAATTGACGTTATAGTGACAGAGATGAATTTGCTTACCTCACATATGAAAGAGGATGGATATGATCACTTTGCTCGTTAAAAAGCAAGCAAAGTTGCTGCCCGCATTTTTTCTTGCTTCGCTCACATGTAGCAGCTGCAGCGATTACAGGAACAAAGTGAGAAAGGGCATCATGACATCGTATCACATCCATTGCCTTGGTAGCGAAACTAGAACTAGTGTAAGGAACAAGTATCACGGTAAATTATGTAGGGCTTTCTGACACTTCCCAACTTCTTTTACTACGATTTAGAATGTTTGGACCTTCATTTACTGCGAAAAAACTTAGCTGTGGGAAATGTCATGTCCGTATTCCTTTAAACCGCATTAGTTAATAACAAAAATGTATTTTAACACAGACGTCAAGACTGGATGTTTCATAAATATGCTTTGATACACATTTTTTGTTAGAGCACGGAAAATGACTAATTTCTTTTTTATGCTGTCTTTATTAATTCTCTTCCCCCACTTTTCTCGACAAGGGTGAATCACGCAGTCAGGGTAAGCTTCCTTGCATTTCTTTATTGTCATAGAAAGACGTGTATATTTGATTTTTGTTTTCATCCCGCATCGAGTACACAGCTAGTATGTTACTTCTTCATTCAGGTCGACATGGCATGCTCTCTAGACTGAATGTGGCGTTTTTATTCCTTCTCTACAAATCTAAAATATATCCAAATACATTCTTTGCAGCAGGAGGCTACATTTAAGAGTGCTCTGTGGACAGAGGAAGCGAAAACCCATACACCTCAACATTTACCTGTATTAACATTTGAAAACCACTCTTTTGTGTAAGGGCACATATGTTATTATTATTATTGTTGTTATTATTATTATTATTAATGAATACCCTGCAAAATGTTATCAAATGTGAAAGTCGTCTTCCAAAAGGGAGTAGATTGATCAATTGATCACACTAAAAATACAGAATTATACAATCAGCAGCATTGTGTCTTTACACAATCGCCTAAAGGAATCCACACATTAGAAAATAATTAGAGATGGGCAAATATCAACTTTTTCAAATTGGAATCGAATGCAAATAGTAAGTACTTAATATGAAATAGTCAATCAAGGACGCCTATACACTTGCAGCAGGAATATTTATTTCTTTATAATTACGCACCACCCTGCTTGATTAGGGTGAAAAGGCAGCTATCAGGGACAGAGGATCTATTTTAAGCACAAGATCACGCTTGTGATTTAAAGAACTACATGAATAGCCAGACAGCAACTTTAGAGCCTGGTTACAAGCAAGCTTTTCAAAAAAAATGGCTGCTGTATGCCTAGGTTTCCAAAAGTGCTAAATAAATGGTCATGAGATAAAGATCAGAAGCTGTCTGACAAAAAAATAAAGCTTATAAGGGACTTGTGTGCCATATAATCATGCAAATGAGCCCATTTTGAGGAAAACATTGTAGGTTGTAGCGTGAAAGATAAAACTGCTACATGACTGGACTGCCACGAACGCAAGTTGGCAAGCTACACGCAGAAAGCACAGGTGTTAATGTAGACTTCTGATGTGCAGTCAAAAATAAAGCTTGCATTACCCATTTTCTTATGGCATTGCATTGAAAATGTTTGTCCTTGTCTCACTTCTGCACTTCTGGTAATTAGTTTAGCAGAAGGAGAACAGTAACCAGAATTGTAACACTCAGTTGGTGAAAATTATTTGGCTAGTTTCAAATATTTGGAAACACCGAATAGTTTCTTTTTGAATGTGGACACGAATTGTTAGTGTATAGTATTCAGTTTGTACTGGAAGTTCTGTATATTCACCCACCCCTAAAAATAAATGTCACTAGGTGTCAGTATCAGTTTAAGCCAGCAAACAATATGGTTAAGCTTTAGCTGTGGTTGCATGTTGGGCATGTTACATCACACTAAAGGCCTTTGGCGTGGTGCACCATGCACAGGACACGAAGCACCATGCTTGTGCATCTGTGTCGCTCTTTTTGTAAACTGTCGTGTGTGCTACGCCTGAGGCCTTTAGTATTAAGCATCGAGACACTAACTTCCATGGCACCTGCTTAAATGTCCAGCTCAACAAAAGGTGCCTGTTAGAATTGGACACTTCTTTTAGTACTAGTAGGAATTTCGCTCAGCTAGTAGGAGGAAACTTGGAGAAGCGAAACAATCTGGAGAGTAAGTTGCTGGACTTTGTTGTTTTTGCTGAAACGAGGTGCGCATACTGAGCCCATCTACCAGTCTATTATGAAGAAGGCTGCTCCCACACTTTGCCACTGGCCTGAAAATTGAGGAGCAAAAAACTCAGGTGCTGTTCGAAAAAACTGAGGAACTAACCAGCTGTCCATTGTTGTGCTTGCAGTGATTTAGAAAGCTTGATTTGTAAAGTGCATTTAATTTTTTTTTTTTGTTTTATTGCATGGTATGCTGTCGCTTATAAACTGTTTACTGTGACGAGTCTCTAGCACGCCATGACCTGTGGTTGTCGTTGGATGCTGAAGCCACTAACCGCCCCGGACTAGCAGATGTACCATTAGATTCAGAGGGTGCAAGCAGTTTTTTCACTCCGCACGGACTCGGCTGTAATGTCTTTTTGCAGCTTTTCAGAGGTTTAGTTCTTTCATGTCTTGCTTTTACATTGTAATGCCCAAAACTTTCTGTCACTATATTTTAATATGACCCTACTATGCCTGCATCACCTTCGAAGGGTAAGAATCAGAAATAGGACAATTCAATTTGTAAGCTTTTGAGTGTAATGAATTCTTCCTTCTGGTCCACATGATGTATTGGCTTTGAGGTTTAAATGGTAAATGGAAGAAAGTGTTTTTTACTGTAAGAAAACGTTGCACCCTTTATGGCCTAGCGTGTTTCCCAACTGTAATCTTCATCTATCCGGCTTGCCTTTTCTTTCGTTAACGCTGCTCGCTAAGTACTTCCAGGTCACAAATGGCATGTGCATATCAGTGTGACAGTTAAAGGAAGGACGCTAGATAGATGACGATTATTGCTTGCGGACAAGATAAGCCCCAAAGGGCGCAAACATTTCTTAGTGTGTTGTTCCTCATTGTGCTTGACTTGCTGTTCGGATTCACCCTTAATTATCTTCTGTTTTTTTCACTCCCATTGCTTTTCTTTGTTTTTGTTTCCTCACGCAACTTGTTTCTTTGTCTGTTATCTTTCTGTTTTAGTTGTTTAACCAGACTGCAATCGTTACTTTATTATTTGGGTCAACACCTTGAGTTTTTCATTGAGCTTCAGAACAGCAAGGAACAGTCTTGTTTTGGTAATCTTTTTTTCATTGCACTAAGGATAAGGTGCTGCATGATTCCAGCATTTGTGAGAATTGAGCACTGTGCTGTCTTGACATGTCGTTTCATGGCTGCCCACAACTACTCTTTGCGCCCGGCCAGAGAGAGCACCAGAAACTTAACTGCATTGCAGGAGCCTTCCATTTTATCTGCTACTGCTGAATCTCAGTTCACTGCCATGATAATGCATTTTTGTTGTGCCCCCAAAGGTAAACGAACAGGTTTGTTGTTTTGCACATGTAGTACTTGTAGAAACAGAGTAATGTCAGTTTTACTGCAGAGTTACTCCTAGAGACATGATATCCAAACAATGAAACAGCTTGTTTTAAATTGTGCAAGCATGTGCACCCTGTGTTTTTTTTTTTTTCGAGGGGAGAGGGGGTGTTGCACTACTGAGTGGAATCGAAGCGCCAGCAGACTGACTTTAGCTTAATGCACCTGTACAACCTGTTTCCATATGAAATCTATTAAGTCAAATCTTTAATACAATCTTTGTATTCTTAGTGGCTGTATGACTTAGGCACCGAAGAAAATATGCATTTCAGTAGTTGCTTGTTGTGTTGAAGAATGATTTAATGTATATACGAAGTGTTGGTGTAGCTATTAGATGACTCTATTTTGGTATGTTTGTTGTGGATTGTTTAAAAGCTATCCAGTTTGAAGTGAATGTCCTGACTTGCTCTGCATCTTATTAGCCATACATTGCTTCTTGTTGATGTTTTGAGTTTTTTTAGTCATTGTACAAGAGTCGTGTAATGCATAAACCGTTTTGTTTCGAGGAACTCTTGCAGTGAGTGTTGTTTGCTTGCAAGTTTTCTTGAATTAGTGCTTCGAAATTTTGAGAAGTTGCTTCAAGCATACATTTTTCTGCATTGCGCTTTCTTGAGTAATGGTTCTCTTGTCATGATAAAATCATTATGCGGTAATATATTTCATTGCATACGCATATTTCGTGCAAAGCCATACCTTTCTTTTTTTGTGCACTTTTTTGTTTATAACCTTCTGTTCAGTTTCTGTACCTGTAGCTGTGTACAAAGATTCAGATTTTTATGCAAATCAGTTTTGGACGAATAAGAAATGTGGAATAGGCAGGGTGTATTGCCCTAATGTGGCAAGCGCAGACACTTGGCTAGCATTATGTGCTGTAAAAAAACTTTTCATTGTGCATTTAAAATATTTTTGTTGACGTTGTGTGCTAACAATTATCATTCTTTTTTTTTACTTCTTAGAAAATGACAAATGCTCTGACATTTAGGCCTGTTACCTTACCTCTGTTTTAAAGTCAACTGAATGTTTATATTGTATTTCTTTTTGGTTTGCAGTAAAGTCTCTGTAAATTCTTTATTTCCTCCTCATTTTTGTTACTTTACATGCAACGGAAATGCAAGGACCCTGAGCGTTACAGTGTTTGATACTGAGTTGAAAACCCGTAGCAAGCTTTCTCTTGAAACTCTCATGCTTAACTACCGACCATGCTTGCATCAACTGTTTCAATGAGGCTGTTTTTGCACATCCTGCTTAAAGGGGACCTGCAGCACTAATTAACATGATAAATATTAAAGCTGCACAGTCATAAGGAAGTGCTGTGAAGAACATCTGAAAGAAACGTTATACCTGTAGATGCTGCTTAAAGCACAAAGTTTATTCAAGATGCTACCTTCCCTTTCTTTCAACTTTCCAAAGCTCTTACTGCCCGTACTTTTACAAAGGAATGAACATGGTAGCTACTGGGTGGATTTCTCGGAAACTTCACTACTAAGTAGTATCTACTCCAAGATGCTAACAATTCTTAAAACTGGGCTCGGTGGTGAAGCTTTATCATTGGTGTGCTAACGTTAGACTACAAGGACAGGGGCCACGGCATCAAGTAACAGGATTCAGTGAGTTGAGCCTGAAAAGCTGGTGTTTGTTGAGAAAGCAAGATGGAATGAAAGGTGAAACGAGGGCAAAAGCAGGTAATCATGATCCTGAAGTCGCAGGTGAGCACGATTACGACTGCCACTTTTATTGCATCTTTTATTTTTACTTGCATTTCCAATAAATTGCTGTTGTTAGTTCGCACTTTTGTTTTTTTAAGTTCCTATTTCTTTGTGCCCTTGTGTTCTTATGCTAGCACAAGAATGATGGGAACTGCAACAAGAGCAGAGAGCTCTCATTAATGATGGGCAGCTGTGCCATCTGGTGACAGAGTGATACTACTGCATTGAGATTATGGAACCCAAGATGGGTGGCTTGACAGAGGATCGCATCACATGATCTCGAGGTCATGCTGATAAAAGCTCTGTGTTATGATGAGCAGAGCATGGCAGGCATCAATCGCTGTGAGCAGAATGGCACAGCTCCGAGATCAGTAGAGATGACGAAAAGAATGGAATGTTGCAGGGGCCTAGCGGGCAACAGCACTTGATGCACGAGGCATGTTCAAGAACATTTTTGTGGGAATCGTTCCGTAGGAGATGCCTTTTAACTCCACACTTATTCCACATCTGTAATAGTGTTGCAGGGCCCGCATAAGGACAATATATGGCATCAATAAGCATTAGCCAGGAAGCTCAACGCACACCAACCTTGCCTTTGTTATGTTCTATAACATTGATATGTCATCAAAACTGAAATTTAATATGTAAAGTTCATTGAAATTAAACATTGCAAATGAAAAGTAAGTTTTGCAGCTTAGCACTCGGGCTACTTGTTCAGGGCAGTAACGTGTATTTAAATTATGGTAGTGAAGGTTAGTTCATAAACGAGTGTCACTGATAATGTTGCTGTAAATTTTGCCTTTTAAACCAACAGCCTTATAGTATACTGTCAGACTGCTTAACGTCCATGCATGACAGGAATCGCCATCTGGAGAGCTGGCAAATGGGGCATTGTTGTGGACGCGCTACACATTTCAGACAAAAGCATTTACGCACAGATGAGGCCACATGTTGGTTGCTTTTTATGCATTTTGAATCTTCTGTGCTCACAGAAATCTTGTACTCGTATGCTTTTACAACACTGAAGAGATGTCCAGAGTAAGTTTATGAATGCAAAGATGTATAATAACAGTTATGCGTGTGTATGTCAACATAAAAACTTTATGCACTGCAAAACTAAATCGGCTTAATGGACCACAGATATTCCCACAAAAGTTACAGGAGAGATTACTAGTGCTCCAATTGCTCAGCTAGTATGGGAGCGCCAGGAAGTACATGAATTTGTCTAATCATCATGCTTGTTACTTCAAACATACACTGTATCTTTCGAAATTGCCAAGAAATTATATTTTCCTACACGTGAAGGCAATAACTTTGCGCGCGGATGCATATTCAATGCAAATCGTTCAACTTGTAATACGCAAAGCCGTTTGAAGTCAAATAGGAAGAAGCTTAGACAAATCCATCTGTAAACTATCATTCCAACACTGGCTGAAGCACCATGCTTGCAGTTCCTGTAAACACTAGCACTGGAGTTCCTTATTTTTTCTAGGAAACTCTGTGTGGTGGAAACCACAAAATGCATACATGCACTTTAGGTGAAATCGGGCCTTCTTTCAGGGACTTAGTGATAGTTGATTCTGAACTTATTGCACAAGCTGTCACACTGATTTTGAGTGCAAGGCACAGGTACGTTCCGTACCATCGCAACTACATTCTGATCAAGAAGGCACATGTAGATTGGTTTAGGTATATCTTAATCCTTGGTTACGGAAAATTATTCTATGGTCCTACAAAGTGACTTATAATTATGCAAACCTATGAAAACTACCCACCCATAATGAAGTTCAATTCTTTTGCAAAGCATTTTGCAGCTGGGAAGCATACCTCTTTCAATGCATTGCCACTGAGCTATCACTTCAATGATCAACTTATCAACAACTTATCAGGTCTTAGCAACAACTTATCAGGTCTTGCTTTGAAATTTTGGTGAATCTTGTGCTTAAAGTGTTTGTATTTCTTCGTAGAATTTAAGTAATGCTAGATTCTTGAAACAAGTGTTGCCTGATTATTTTAAGCATATAAAGTTTTCTGTACTACAGTTTGAGTATGTTCATATGAGCACATGATCGCTTTGTTCTTTACAAATGAAGCTGTGAGTTGTCGAGACAAATAGCAGAGTGTGTTGCTGAATGTACGATTGAATGGCTGAAGAGCACTTTGTAAGAACTGCAGTGCTGTGTCTCTCTGCATGTTTCTTATTAACGGAAACAAGGTGTGAGCTGAAAAGATGCTTCGGCATATCAATGATAGGTCTGACCCCATATGTCTTGAATACAGCAGTTTCTCAAGCAAGCATAGCATCAAGCCATGACACGAAAGACATTAAATCGGTGTTAACAAGGATGAGTCGAAAGTTGGTGTCACTTTCTCATTCGAATCCTGAATAGGAAGACAACAGAGAGAGATGCTTTAGTATTTTCCAAATCTGGTAATAGTTACGAAGCATGTATTTACGTAACGAAAGGAGTGCCAAATAACTTCAACTGTGCAGTGACCAATTTCGTATAGAATGTTGCCGACTTGAGGACATCATAGATCTTCAGTTGCCAAACTGCCTGCTGAGATTCTGCATTTGATGTAGTTTGGAACTGTCATAGAAATAACTGTTTGTACTCAGAATTCCAAAGGATCGATAATGGTTGTCATGAAAGGGCTATCAGTGACACCCTTTGCACAGCACTTGAAAACTGTGTTATGTCAACTGATCCAGTTGTTCAAGTGCATTTTGCAACCATACCTTAAAACATCATTGCACACACATTGCTGTCTTTTTTAAATCAGTTTGAGCACCCATGGAAAGAATGAAAACACAATACTTTGTTTTGCAATAATGGGGCAATGGACAGAAGGCATCAGCAAAACAGAAATGCAGTTATGTGAATGCACATTTTTGCACCACGTGAACGTCCACATCAAAGCGTGATCTACTCAGTCTTAAGCGCGGCATCAATCACCAAAGCGCGCCTTGCCATAATATTGTGGAATGGAGTCATACTTTAACTCTGGAACATGCGACTCATTTGTGAATCAATTAGATTTTTTCAGTTATAGCATTCTATTTAACAAATGATAATTGTTTCTTTTTAATGTATCGGCAATTTTCCCTCTCGCTGAACATTAGAGCCAACTGATTCTTACATTAGCCTGTCCTTGCCACTCCTGAAGGGACACAAAAGAGCAACATAATTTTTTTTAAAAAAGACTGATGATATATTTAATGAAGACTGTATTTACATTTATTTGGCATAAGTGGTTCATTGCTACCTCAGAAAACAAGCCAAATTTTTTTCTTCAAATGCAGTACTAATACATCCCCATTATGTTTAGAATTGTTTCAAACTACTTTTCCCTTATCTGCCGTTGTTGTGTAAAAAACATTTTTGAAATTTTCTAGATGCCAGTACCACGTTTCTTTCATTATCATATTTTTTCTGACTTACGAAGCGTCTGTTCATAGTGCGGCTGACACTTCTGTTTTTCTAATAATATAGTTTACCAATCCACCTTAACATTTTTCTTTAGTGTTCAGTGAACTTGTATGTGCAACCTCCAAGAGATGGCATGCATTGTAGTGGACACCTATTGTTATAAACCAGATCCCTGAAGCTTGAAATTAATCTTATTTTTAAGAAAAAATAAAACACCTTGGGTTTTGTAAAGCATCATGGTACAGCATTTTATTATGCTTTCATTTGGAAGTCAACTTACAACATGGCTTTCTGATAATTATACTGTTGCACCCATTGCTGAAGTCCTTCCACTTGAGAACTTGCAGTGCCAAATTAATCAGCTCTGCATTTTCTCAAAACTATAGCTGACAAGTATGTAGTGTACCTCTAAACTTCGATTGTGTGAAATGTGTTATTTTCAGTATGGCCGAGTGAACTCCCTATCTGCTGGCTGTGGGCACCAAAGTTTCAGTGCGGTATGTTGGAGTTCGCCAGTGTTCTAATTTTCATGCTCTGCTTCTTGCGTGGCTGATGGAATGCAGATTACTGCTTTGTGATCGGTGCTTCTCTTCAGTTCGTATGTGAATTCAGACCTCTACTGTATGCTGCTTGCTGCTACATTACAGAATTTGTAAGAGTTGTGTCAATGCAGACCACATGATTTGCTGCAGTTCATGAAGAGGTTCAATGCACAGTGCAGATTAAGGAAGTTACGCTTGCTTCTTGTGTGTAAGAGCAATTGTTTTGTCTATAAGAGTGTGTGTTGTTTGTTTCTCAGATTTTAAATAAATGGAAGCTATAATGCACGAGGCGTTTCTGTTTTATTGGCAGCTCTTGCTCTGGTTTCTGTCAACATGATCTCTGTAATTTTGTTCTCACGGCCATACACAGCAATTCAGATACAAACCTACAAATTTAAATCTTGCTGCACAACAAGCCATAAAGGAACTGACAGCCTTCATTTGAGGAGCTGGGTAGAAAATGCGGCAAGGGTCTTATATGCGTTTTCAAATGGTGGCTCTGCTAAATTTAGTAAGCTGCACTGCAACACATTGCAGAGAAATCAGTTAGCATGCAACAGTAATACCAGCAAACGGAACATTAGGGAGAGCACAATAGATTATAATAAAGGGGGTGGCGCAGGATCTCCAGGGCACCTAAGGGGAAGCGGGGGGTATCAAAACTGGAATTAGGTTGGTCCGTATGTTGGGGCTGCCAAGGTCGCATCGTATCGGGTGGTGTTTGCGTGGAGGCTTCGACAACTCGCCTACCTCCGGACCAGTCCGGTTTCCACCTTTGGTTTCCCCGTTGTCCCTTTGGTGTCACTGAGGCGCCACCAAAGTATACAAAATAAGGACACGTTGTTTGCACTTAATTCTTGAGCAAGTTCTCACTTCCCTTTAAAGCTGTGAATCCTTCACCACATTACAGAGCTGTACTGTGAAGAAGCCTTCATAGAACGCACATAAGACCCTCATCTAACTGTGCCTTGTGTTGCTTCAGCATGGTGCAGTTAGTCGATTTATTCGTTCACTTGTTTTTGGTCGGTCAGTGACCAGTATGATGCACATGGACCATATGAAACATATTGGTCATAGTTGACTTGCGTCGGTGGTCAACTGCTCTCTCGCAACCTCTCAAAAAAAGACTCTTGCGTCTTCGTAAAAGCTGGCATGCTCGTATTCTTGAGCACATGCTTTGGCTGTCTCTTTGCTTAAGTGAGATCCTGAGGGAGCCATCTCGATTATGAACTCGGAAAACAAAGCAAGCGGTACAATGATGCACTTTCTGTTGCTGCGGAAATGTTGGATGGATAGGTGACCACAGCTACAGTGCCCTAAGCAAAGGGAGCAAAGCTTCCATTGAAGTTGCCTGTGGCGCCACCTCTTGATGCGACGCTAACTGCGTCAGAGAGAGAGAATAAACTTTATTACAATATCGTGAAGACCAGTTGTGCCTTGAAGGTGGAGCCCTTAGTCCGGGGCCCCTTAGGTAGCAGCCACCGCCTCGGCACGGTCGACAAGCCATTGCTGGCCAGTCACCGTCGCGTCGGTCAGCCGCACCTTCCAGGAAATGAGGGTGGGGTTTGGAACGAGATGGACGTTGGGAATGTCTTGGCAAAGCCAGACCATATGCAGTATAGGGTGGGGCGGTCGCCGCAGTGCGGGAATTGAGTAGGACCACGGGACGGGTAGAGGTTGGAATATAAAAGGGGCGTTGGGAAAGTACTCGTCTGTAGTTGTCGCCAACAGACAGCCTGTCGGCGAGTAAGGGAAGGATGAGGTGGGGGGCAGCGTTGTCAAGTTAGGTGTATCTCAGCAAGTTGGGATGCGTACGAGAAAGGTTGCGGTCGGATAATGGCAGAGCGATCCCCAGCGGCTCGGTATGAGAGTTCTCGGGCCAGCGCATGAGCGCGCTCATTACCGGGGATTGCTGCGTGCCCAGGCACCCAGACCAACCGAAAAGTATGCGACGTGGATGATAGGAAGGACTCGAGTATGGACGTGGTGGTAAGATGTGAAGTGTTGAAAAGAAAACGCCGACAAGCTACCTTTGATCTGTGGGAATATGATTGGGGCCAGAAGGAGGGAGAGAAGAGGTGGAAAGGATTGCCCTATTAATCGCACTTTCTTCCAGGAGGGAGACATCGGTTAATGTACGTTCCGAGGCTGCGAATACGGTCCTGAGATCAGAGTCCACTACTACCGTGACTCCCCCGCGTTCATCCGCTGGGCTGGCGTCAGTGAAGAGCACACGAACAGCGCTGCAGCCCACGGGATATTCGCGCCGCAAGTAACACGACCGATGGTCCCGGCAGGCAGTATGGCGAGCAGGGTGCATATGGCGGGGAATAGGAGATACCATGAGCTTGGCACGCGCTGCTGGGGAAAGGCCCGTAGATGTAAGGACACTAGGGCTGGGTGGATAACCAAGTGAACTAAGAAGATTCCGGTCCTGAGGTGTAGAACTCAAGCGCGTCAGCTTGGTGGCCGGGTGGGCTTCTATAAGTTCCTCTAAAGTGTTAAGTCACCCCAAGTCGCTCCAGGTTAAGGGTAGCCGTGTGCATTGGAAGGTCAAGTGCTAGTTTCTGCGCTTTCCGTAAAGGGTAGACATACGTGTGGGTTCAGTGCGAGTTAGATTGTGATAAGGTAGGTGGTATAGTAGGCGTGAGTGTATCAAGGCCTGTACAAGGTGCCTCTTTGAAGCCATGTCGGCGGTTAGACACCCGCCGAAGCATATGCATGATTTGGTTACATTGGATGGTAAGTTGGCGAAGGGTATGTGTTGCTTTGGCGTTGGTGTGTGAAGCGAAACCAAGCACCTTTATGAAAGATTTACGTGGAACGGGTTTCGCATCTAATGTGGTGTTAAGAGACAAGTCTCTCGGTCCTCGAGCGTGTTTTGTGACAAGGAGTAGCTCCGACTTGCCAGGGGAACATGTGAGGCCTCCACGCCGAACGTATTGCTCGATGGTGGTAGCTGCTTCCTGCAACTGGGTTTCAATGTGTCCAAGGGAGCCTGTCGTAACCCAGACAGTGATATCGTCTGCGTAAAGAGCATGGCGAACATCCGAGGTATGATCGAGGAGAGGAGAGAGACCTCGCATGGCAAGGTTGAAAAGGAGTGGAGATAGCACGGAGCCTTGCTATGTGCTGCGGTTTGAGACAGGTCTAGTAGGGGAGCTGAGATCACCGATGACTAGGCTGGCATATCGGTCACGAAGAAAGTTTCGGACATAGTTATACACCTTCGCGTCGCAGCCAGTAGCTCCTAACTGTTCAAGAATCAAATCGTGGGAGAGGTTATCGAACGCCGCCTTGAGGTCTACGGCTAACACGGCGCGGTATTGTGCAGAACTTGGTAATTATATGACATCGTGTTTCAGGCGGAGCATTATGTCCTGTGTAGATGTGGCACCACGATAACCATAAAGGGTGTCGGAAAGCGCGCAGGTGTCAAAAAGAAATTTATATAAGCGGAGCTGCACAATTTTCTCGAGCACTTTGGCAAGGCAGGAGGTGAGAGAAATCGGGCGCATGTTTTCTAAGGAGAGGGGTTTTACTGGCTTGGGAATCATAACTACTCTGGCCTCTTTCCACTCTTTTGGTAAGGTACCGGATTCTCATACCTCATTCAAGTAAGTCGTAAGTAGATTGGTGTCAGAATGAGAGAGGCTATAAAGTAACGAATACCGGATTCGGTCGGGACCAGGGGATGTGTTACGGCGAATGTCGGTGAGCATTGCTCATTGACAGTTATAGGCGCGTTAAGATGAGCCATTGTGTTCGGAGGACCTGTGTAGTCCGCGTAGCGTGGTGTGTCTGATGGTGGGAGATAACGCCGTCGTAACTGTGCAAGGCATTCGGTGTCTGGAATGTTAGTTGTGTGGAGAAGTTTTCTATGCTTCGGGATTTCTCTGATTTTGCTTGGCCGGGCTCTATTAGATGGCGTAGCAGAGACCAGGTACGCGCAGTACTGAGATTGTCATGAAGTTAATCACATAGAACTGTGTCAGAGAAGCGGCTGAGTAAGCCCATTGCCCCCTTCTAGGGCACTGTACCACGGCTACGGCTGAGCCCTTTGATTCGTGTGGTGGCTGCGCCACCTAGCCGTTTTTGTTTTAAGTTTTGAATATTCTAATAAATTTTAATTTATTCAAGAGTAAAAGATGATGAGGCAATATAAACCCCTTTGCTATTAAATATTAAGAAAATACAACTTTTCCGTCACCTTTGGCACCTTTCACTTGATCTGTCCTGGATGGATGGATGCTATGAGCGTCCCCTTTGAAACAGGGTGGTTGGTTGCGCCGCCAAGCTCTGGTTATTATTTTGCCTAATGTCATAACTTTGTTTTTGAGAAAACACATAACTACATATAATTCCAAGCATCAAATTTTTTGAGCCATTACTGGGAACTGTTTCGGTACGTTTCCGTTATTCGAGGTCTGCCTACTTTTCTGCTACCAAACCTTCAACCGCCTCTTACTAATCTCTATAGCGGACCGAACATGTTTACTTTCCCCCCGCTATCACTGAACCCAAGGGCTTCAAGGTGGTCAGAGAAGCCTAGACTGGCAGCTGGATAGATTTCTTCACATTCCCGTAAAACATGTTCCTTCGTTTCCCTCGCTTTACCGCAGCAAACACATGCGTCTTCATCCTTGGTGTACCTCGCTTTATAACTAAGTGTTAAAAGGCATCCTGATCTCGCTTGGAAAAGTAAGGAGCTTCCCTTTGAGTTATCATAAATTGTTTCTTTGCTCATTTCGTTTTTTTTTTCCTTGAGGTAGTTAGTCATAGCAGGTTTCTTTTCCATTGCCGCCACCCGTGACATTGTCTCAGCGTCTCTTTGCGTTTGACGTTCTTTGTTGCTGTGTTCCTGACCATGCCGGTCGCATATTTTCTGGTAAGCTTCCTAGTTATTTCCCTCTACTGTGAGTCAATGTTTTGCCTGTACAAATACCTGAACACCCCCTCTTGCACCCCATCTACTTTCTTCCATATTCCTCAGTCGTTCTCCAAAATCAATTTTGCTCTGAGCCTCCCTTTGAACGTTTGTGTTCACTTCGAAAACGCCTCGACCCCGGCTATGAACGAGGCTAAGCTCCTCAAAAATTTCTGGAGTCTTACTAGATTGAGCCTCTTGAAATGGACTCCTCTTAATTTTCTGGTCGCCCCATTCATACCCACTAGCCGGTGTTTCCTCTGCATGAGAGGCGAAATGTCTGAGTAAATTGCAGTAATAGTCGCTATTGTAAATATTGTAATTATTGTCAATAGGCCTTTGTACTTTTTTTCTCCCCACTCTGTGCTTTCTCCAACTGTGTTTCCCAACCATTGCAGCATCCTCCTTTCTGGCCAATGTTCCCGTGTCAGCCATGATCAGTGCGGCCAGCTAAATTCTCTATCTTCCAACAAGCGAAAATGCAGTCACATTTTGCGCAAGCGGACGCGTAGTAAGCCTAACCTGTCGTCTATTTGTTGACGTTTATTTGTCGCCTTTTTGAAGACGTTTTGTGCGTGTGCATGGTAGAGCTAGGTGATCGCCCCGTTGTCTTTTACGAATGAATTTGCTTGCCGCATCGGACTGACTGAAAGTGCTGCCTGTGACAGTTGCGGCAGCGAGGAATTAAACCATCAAACATGTACTTGGTTATTAAGGCGAAAGCCTTATATGTCTCATCGTTCAGTTGACCTCTAAAGTTCTGGAACGAAAACGCGTCGACGACACGAAAGGTACAAAAACTATCATCATCAGTGGATCATACCTCCATAAGATGGATGACAAAGCGGATTAAGATGGATGATAAAGCGAATTAAGTGGATGACTCAGGCGAGTTAAAGGCAATAGCATTAAGATTGATAAGTAAGCGATTTGTGAGGATGACTAAGTGAAATAAGAGGATGACTAAGCCACGGCCGCTCGATGGAACGCACGAGGTGCGGCCTGCCACGTCGCGCGGCGAAGTATGGGCGGAGCAGTGAAGCGAAAGTTGGCATTTGCCGCCGCGTTTTTCGGGGTGGCGCTACTGCTGCGGGACTGCTCTCCTTCTGGGAAGGCGCCGCGGGAGAGATTTCGCGTCTCGCTTGCACACCTTTTGTCCGCACCCGTGGTAGTATAAATGTGTCGACTTCCTTGTCGTGTTGCACGTGGCACTATCCCAAGCAACTGTTGCGTGCCGCTGTGTGTTACTAACGCAAGAAAAGAACCATCAATCCGGTACCCTCGGCTTCCGTGCGACGTAGAACGCCGTAAAGCATGGCTGAACAACATTCCGCGACAGGGACAATTGGCAAAGGAAGCATTTGGGAGCCGAGGGACACGTTTTTAATTGGTGTGTTCGCTTCACGTCACCTGTCGATCACACCGATAAAGTGTGTAAGGTGTTTCAAAGGAAATTTTTACAGCCGCTACTGGCGAACTGGACCGGGGACCTGAATACAACTGTCGAGTGGTTAACACTCGCCTACAAGCCTCCGTCACGGAAGGTAGTACGATTTTAAAGCTGTTGAACGAGGCGCTTTTCCGTGGCTTCACATCGTGTAAATAAAGAAAATAAGAATTGACACAGCCTCCCTCGATCTTTGTTTCTTTTCACCAGTGCAATTGCTCTATTCACGCTGAACAACTTTTTTTTCACTGCATCGTCTTTACATAAATATGCCACGCGCCGGCAATGTGGCTGAATGTACGATCCGTTATGAACTGCTATCTACCTCATTCTTCTAGAAAGGTGAAACTAAAGAAATCTAGCAGAGAAGAATATATATATATATATACAAACTTATGTCATTATGCACCAACGTTCTTTTAAGAACGTTGATTATGCACGCAGTTGTAAGACGTTTAATTTAACGTTTTTTTTTTTAACCAGCAAACAAGCACGTCAAGCGAAGCAAGTAGATCAGCACACTCAACAAAAGCGCCCACTGTATCAGCAGTACTGTCTCTCGATAAAGAACTCGCCAGTTCTCTTAAATGAGGGTCATAAGGCTCGAAACTAGCGGCAAGTTAAGTTATGGGGTTTTACGTGCCAAAACTACGATCTGATTATGAGGCACGCCGTAGTGGGGGACTCCGGAAATTTGGACCACCCGGGTTTCTTTGACGTGCACCTAAATCTAAGTACACGGGTGTTTTCGCATTTCGCCCCCATCTAAATGCGGCCGCCGTGGCCGGGATTCGATCCCGCGACCTCGTGCTCAGCAGCCCAACACCATAGCCACTGAGCAACCACGGCGGGTCAAAAACCAGCGGCAGAGGTGCGCCGTCCGGACCTATGTGAGCCTATTAGCGGCCCAATACCGACTCCTGGGTATATTGATATCCTTGCAGGTAGCGTTGAGATTTCAATTTTATATTTTGAAAACAGAAAGCACAACTCTTGCGTCAATAAAATGTAAACGCGAAGCGCGGCCGCTGCGCGAAGCATGAGTACTCAGCAAAGGAACGCTCCCACCCGCGCGCGCCGGTCCCGGAGCAGTGGCGCCGCTGCGGTGGCGCGGAGAACTAGGCGCCTCACACCGGTTTCGGGCGACGTGGCAGGCCGCACCTCGTGCGTTTCATCGAGCGGCCGTGACTAAGCGAATTAGACTAATCGAATTAAGAGGATGAGTAAGCGAATTCAGAGACTGACTCATCGAATTAAGAGGGATGACTAAGCGAAGTAGACCAGGCGAATTAAGGAGGATGTGTACCTCATGTTGTCCGTCTTTAATGCATCGGCACTTGGTATTTCACCTTCACGTCGTCTTAGGGATAACATAAGAGACCCTGTGATATTTGTCCTCGCTACAGCTTCCTGAAACAGTCGCTCGTGATGGCGTTGGCGCCACTTGACCGGCCGCTGTCTGATCAGACAGTGGTGTTCCGTACTTCGGAAAAGAATTCCCACTCCTAGACATGAAAATTCCCTATTTTCAGCACTTTTCCCCGCATGACTCTAAAAAATATCCGCAAATTTTCCTGCACATACATGCCCACACAGATATATATTTTTCGAAAAAAAAAGTTGCACTGGCTTAGCTCGGCTATGCCAGGATATACGTAGCGTTAGCAAAGGTTCAGCTGATTATTCTTAGCTTTCCTGGTTGTCTAGATTGTCAAGGATTAGCTTGATTGTCATGCTTACTGCTGCTCCAATGACACACACGCGGTATACGTATTATGTGGCACATGTATTCATTCCTCCTACGCTCAACCGCTAATTGCCAGGCAACTACTTCGGGATCCGATGAGTCAAGCTTCTCCGTTCTTCTGCGCTGTTGAGCAGCATTTGCGCTCTCCTTCTCCATGGCTATACCACACTGGCAAACGCCAGTCAGAAGCGCAGCGGCTCCAGCGCAGTGTCAGACGGCGACTGCACAGCGAGCGCGCGCCGGCGCCAGTGCGTCTACCACGGCTACGACGTCACTCCTCTGGAATGCGCAGAGAGCGGCGGTGAGTCGCGCGCGGCGGCGGCGGAGTGCGCGAGAGGTGCCGGCTCCGGTGCGCAAGCCGTGTGACATTACTGATCCTTGCGCATGCGCAGCACGGCTCTTGATGTGCCGCGCGAAACGGGCTTGGCTAGGCCAGTGTAGCTAACGCTACAAAAGTATATTTTCAACCACGGATATTAGATGAAGAAACTCACGTTGAGAAACATTACATGATTTATTCCACGTTTTGGTCGGACACACTACAATGAGAGCTCTATTTCTAATATGGTGTCCGGTTCGATTCCGGTCATCTATTCCGCGTATTCGGAGCTAATCGACTACACCGACGCCCTGAAGCTTTTCGATTCGTAGTAGTTTAGCTTATCAAATATTGACGCAACAGTTTGAATTTCACATTTAATTGTACGAAAAAGCTACCGGCAGTTTAACAATGCAGACTATAGAAACAACGAGAAAATTGCCGACTCTAAGTTAAGCTCGTGCACTGACACTGATATGATTTGGATCGACGATGCGATCTTTTGTCCACTGGCTTAATTTTAATATTCACTGCATGAGTCTGAAATTCCCTGTAATACAGCTTTCTCTGTTTGGTCGAACAATATGGCTGAAAATTCCTCGAAAAGTGGAAAACTCGCTGCGTGGAGCATCTCTGTGAACAGGCGATCTTGGAATGCCGGCTGATACGGTATTTACACCAGAAGGCGAGGAAGGCGCTACTGATGTTCCTCCGGTCAAGCGACCTGTTTGAACGGCTGTGACACTCCCGCGTTCCTTTATGTGTGTTGGTGTTTTTTTTTTTTCATCTTCCTCTCTTTCTCCTCGTGTGTTTTCCCTCTTTCTCTTTCTGTCTCTACTTACCCCTTCCCCAGTGAAGGATAGCAAACTGGATATCCATCTTCCGATTAACCTCGTTGCCTTTCGCATCCCATTTACCTCTCTCTCACAGAGTACACACTACCGTCGCTTCATCATGGTCATGGAGCCCACTTTTTCTACAACCGATTTCGGCCGCCTTTTTGTAGCTTTTGAAATAATTAACGCGACATAGTAATTCATTTTCTAAGCAACTTTCGTAACTTCGAAGTCGCTAAAATGTCTCCAGTTAATCTTTGACGTCGCTATAAAATGTATCCGGTCGCTAAAAAAATTTCGATAAAGAGACCAAAAAGTCACTAAATCTTGAGACAAAATGGCTAAAATGGAAATGCTGCTACCAACACCAAGGCGCAAGGCAAACGACCACTGCCAGCAGAACAGTCAGTTGGCGAAAAGCTCGATCGCAGCGCCCTCAGAAAAAGGTCGCGCCCGGCTCCAGAGGAGGATTGCGACGCTGAAAATAAGTATCTATAAACCATGTGACGAAGTGCGTAAATCGTAACGCACTGCATTCAAACACTTGCCACTGCCGCAAAGAAAAGCGTCAACAAAAGCGGAACGGAAGCACTCTCCACCCTTCTTCAGTTGACAATAGAAGGTTGCGAACAAAGTCGCTACAAAGGGATACATGTTGCCCCTGAAATGTCAACTGTGCCCGTTTTGAATTGTCTCTACGGCCAAGACGACCGTCTTTTGATATTATTTCGTTCTTTATACGATTACTGTTGAGCTCCAGTGTCACCTCAGCGTGCGGCTCTCCGACCACGCAAGGCAGTCGGCTACGTGACCGCCGATGCTCCTCCACGGTGAGAAGCAACGAACGAGGCCCGCAGCCATCCTCCTGAGGTGTCGGGCCGTGTGAACGCCTACGCAACGTGGTTGACGTGTTTGAACGGCACACATCTCGAAGAGGTGCTTTGTTCCTGAGGTTCGCAGGAGCGTAGGTTACTTATGCACGCATGGGAAGATGTTAGACACGCTCTGCAGAAGAGCAGTGTATGGGAAGCACATCGAGTAGCAAACGCTGGTCTGCCAGGCGGCTGCTTTCGCCAAGCGTAACTTTCGCGAGCTGAATCAGGTTTTATGCGCGAATCTTAAAGGAACATTATAATAAAAAAAAGAAATGGAAGTTTAGTCTGTATGAATGGACTGTACATTTAGTATCATCATGTTTCCACAGGCACACGAACCAAGTAAAGTTAGGCTAAACATGATATATATACGGTATCAGATAAGCACATTTTACACGAAAGCCTCTCTGTCGTTATTTCGTAAGCCAGGGTGACTGCACATAAATATGCAGTCAAGCTGGTCATTTTAATGACAATAGCTGAACCTTATCTGAACTGCTGCTATCGTTCCCCGTCATTTATTTATTTATTCAATATTATGCATTAGTATTGTAAATTATTATAAATTATTTATACAGGACATATCCTTTGTTCATCATCATTACTGAATCACCTTTAAAGGTCTCTTGCAAAGTATTACATAGAGGGTGGAACAAATACTAAATACGGATGGCCATCGCATTAAAACAAGACAAAGGTGAAATTCGGTACACAGCTCATGAAATATGCAGAAAGAGATAGAACATTTCTAAAGAGGTGGTATGTTAGTTATCTCATGTGATGGTGTATTAATGACGGTTAATGTGAGGTAATCGTTGCCTTTAGTACTTTCCTGGATCACGCTGACGAATCACGCTCAGTGTTTACATTCTTTAAAATGCATCGTTGTCCATCTTTACCGAAGGGAAGTTAATTGGACCAAGCATACGCTGCCAAAATCTATGACGTTAAGGCTAGCTGGCGCGGTAGCTTGAGGTGGCGTCGCCACTGCTATTAAAAGGAGTAATTGTTGGACTAGTTGGTCTATGATATAAAGTGAAATAAAACGAAACGCGATAAAAATAGGCACGGATGAGACTGAACAGCGCAAGCGCTCACTTACAACTGACGCACCTCAGGAAAACGGGAAAGGGCAGTTGATGGCCTGCTCATGCGCGAAAACAAACATCACTATAGTCGGGTACAACTTTAGAAGACAGGAGGAGGCCCCGCCCAGTTGACCGAAGCGCAGCAGCCAATTCCTCCGCGACTAAAGAAATAGTCCCACTCAAAAAATTGTGACTGCTTCTAAAACACGTATTTGTCGGTAAAAATAAGATTTGTGTATCTTGACGAGTGGTTTGGTAAAACTATCATGATGGAAATGCTACCGCACATGCCGGATCGCGAGAGAAAATTAACTCCGTGCCTTCTACAACGCTCTGCGTCGTCTGCTACAGAGCAAGATCGACGGCACCGGGCGTAGCAGTCGCTGGCTTAATAGCATAAGATTCATATATACTTTTTGTGTGTTTGCACAACCTTATTTTTTAATGTGTTGGGCTTATTTTTAATTAATATTTTTGTTCTTTTTTTTCGCGGTTGCGAACCTGCGATCTTGTGAGTTCGCGAACGATCGCGCGCGGCATTCCGTGCCAGTTTTCCGCCATGGAGCCCAGCGAGGTGACATCGGAACGCGATCCTTTGTTGCCGAACGAGCCTTTGTCGCCTCGATGACCACACCACCAAGGAGCCTCGGCAAGAACAAGAGCGGCCACATCCTGAACAGCGATTCACGCAACATGATCTTCCACTGCTACACGTTTTGGCATAACAGGCAGCCTGAACGCAGCGTGGAGGACACGAGCAAGTTTGTCGCCGACATGCTTGGTGTAAGCGAAAGGACTGTGTTCAGGGTGAGGCAGGAAGGTAAAGTTTGGCATTTTTTGGGTGGCAAACTGACGACGCCCTCGCGAAAGCGCCCACGCAATACGGAGAAGAGGAGACGCAGCGCCAAGTTTGACAGCTTCACGTTGTGCGCGCTGAGATCATGTGTGCACGATTTCTTTCGCCGCAACGAGATACCGACGGTCGAGAAGGTAACTACTGAGTTCTCGGAGCGTATGGAACTACCATCACTAAGGCGGTGTACTGTGCGTCGCCGGCTTGTCGAGATCGGCTTCAAGCACGAAAAGAGAAGTCGCAACTCGCTGCTTATCGACTGGGATGACATCACCGATTGGCGGAATCGCTACCTCCGTGACGTGGAGCGCTACCGGGCGGAAGGCCGAAAGATCTTCTACCTGGACGAGACATGGGTGACGGCGGGACACACTCGGTCGATCGTGTGGACAGACACCGTGGTGCAGAAACGCGGACGCCTGTTCGCTCGAGCAAATGGTCTGACGACGGGTCTAAAACAACCTTCTGGGAAAGGTCAGCGCCTGATCGTGACGCACATCGGAAGCGAGGATGGGTTCGTCGACGGCGGCTTGGATATATTCCGAGGCCAAAAGACAGGCGACTACCACGAGGAAATGGACGGCAATCGCTTTGAGGGCTGGTTCAATGACGTTCTGCAGAAGTTGCCAGCTGGTAGCGTCATTGTTTTAGACAATGCACCTTACCATAGCCGTCGAGAATGGAAATTGCCGACGACAGCCTGGAAGAAGGAAAAGATACAGGAGTGGCTCACAAGCAAAAACATCACCCACGGTGAAAGGATAAAGAAGCAGTTGCTTGAGCTGGTGGCATCTGTAAAGTCACGCTTTCCGAGCTACATCGTAGACAACACAGCTGTAAAGGCCGGTTGCATTGTACTCAGGCTCCCGCCGTACCACTGCGAATTTAATCCCATTGAGCTTGTGTGGGCCAAGGTCAAAAATGGCATCGCTGCGGACAACAGACTTCAAGCTGTCCACGGTCGACGTCATCTTGAGGCAGAAAATCAAGCAGGTAACGGCGGAAGACTGGAGGAAGAGCATTCAGCATGTGATGGACTTGGAGGCAAAGTTCAGACTTGACACGTCTGGGAGTGAGCACATTCAACCCATCATCATCCAGCTGGGTGAAGATGACACTGAAGACAGCGACTCCGACTGCGAGCTGTCTGGCATTGAGCCACTCGACGAAGCATAAACGCTTCTTATTAAAAAAAGAACAGCCCTTATTAGGGCTACCAAAATTTTGCCGGTGAGTTCGCAACAGCCAACCATCCATTCCCTGACCTCTCAAATAATAAGCAGTTCCATTTATGGCATATTCCTTATAATAGAAGCTCAATTCTGATAAGCAACGTCTTGCACACATTGTGCTCGATTTAAGAAGTGGCATAGAAACACATTTAAATGCTGGCATATCTGAATTGAAACACTATTTTTAACCCTGATTATCGTTGGCGGGCTCAAAATGCTCATTCGGGCAGCCATTCATGTGGTTGCATTGTTTATTTTGTTATCTGGCTCACACAAGTAATGCGATTAAGAGAACAAATATAAAACATGATTAGCTTAGAGAGGCCCAAAATGCTCATTCAGGCAGCCACCGTCGAGTTTGACGTGCCCCATAGTGAAATAGCAGCAGTCAGAGCATGCTTTATGGTTACGTTAGCAGTCTGCACTGGAAATCGCAGTCATCTCATAGCGAGTGGTGGTGAAATAGCAGCAGACAACACCAAACTGACAGCCACTGTCAGCAGCTTGAATGCCAAAGCACATTCATGTGGTTGCATTGTTTATTTTGTTATCTGGCTCACACAAGTAATGCGATTAAGAGAACAAATATAAAACATCATTAGCTTAGAGAGGCCCAAAATGCTCATTCAGGCAGCCACCGTCGAGTTTGACGTGCCCCATAGTGAAATAGCAGGAGTCAGAGCACGCTTTATGGTTACGTTAGCAGTCTGCACTGGAAATCGCAGTCATCTCATAGCGAGTGGTGGTGAAATAGCAGCAGACAACACCAAACTGACAGCCACTGTCAGCAGCTTGAATGCCAAAGCACATTCATGTGGTTGCATTGTTTATTTTGTTATCTGGCTCACACAAGTAATGCGATTAAGAGGACAAATATAAAACATCATTAGCTTAGAGAGGCCCAAAGTGCTCATTCAGGCAGCCACCGTCGAGTTTGACGCGCCCCATAGTGAAATTAGTCGGAGCACGCTTTATGCCTCCGTTAGCAGTCTGCACTGAAAATTGAAGTGTTGTCATAGCCAATTTTCAATTTATTAATCTGACTCGAGCAAGTAATGCAAATGCAAGCACAATTATTAACGTGATTAACTTTGCTAGCATTTTTTGTCATATTTACGTACCGGAAAAATGCTCAGTAAAGTTGAGCGTGTTTTAGTGAGTCACTTTGTTCGTTACAAGCCGTAGGCAAAGTGACGGACAGATTCAGACAGTGATATTGGGGAAGTAATAAATGGTGAAAGTTGCAAAAGCTCTGACAGCACTGCTTTGCTGGACTCCATTCACTAGAAAACTGCATTTGTAATGATGAAAACGTCAAGACAGGAAATGATACCCCACTGCACTATGTTATATATGTGTACCACTACATGTGACGAGCAGCAAAACCATCTGTTTATTAAGACTGAATGCAACAACATAGCAAGGTGCTGTTTCACAATATGGCACCTTTTCATGTGCACTTCTGGTAAGCTACCGTATGCACTGATGCATAAACACATTAACAGGGGAAAGAGACGAACTAACTGTGCAAGCCACGTGATGCTTTTAACATTTTGTATCTGTCAATGTTTCTGTTGTCACAGCTGATAGAACTTTCTTTGGTGCAAGTTGATTAATCACGTTGCAGCAACAGCACAAGAAGCAAGGTCAGAATAGTAGGAGAAAACAAAGCAAGGTGGCAGACTGAGGAGGCAAGGTAGACAACAGAGAATAGCTTTAATGACATCAAAGCCCGGCTATTCACAGGACTTGGTGCTTTGAATGAGACGAGTTAATGGAATTGTCGAAAGTCGTGGCTGCAGCATGCTTACAAGAACCAATGCAAAAATAAAAGGATAGAAATAGGAACAAATACATACACGCACGGAAGCACTCACATACTCACATACATGAACATAAACGCGAGCGCGAAAACTAAGATATAAAATTCCAAAAAGGGCAACATAACAAATGTACACAAACACACAAGAAAACACGCACACACATTTAACGCAGACGCGAGTAGAACTATTACGAGTCAGTTCACAAGCAGCTGTGCCTACTTTGTTGTACCTTTTTTTAATGTACACATTGGCTCTGTTGCCTTCCCTATAATAGGAATTTTTCAGTAGCGACATATCACGACCAAGCGCAAAGCTGTGTTGTGGAAAAGCAAGTCGAGCACTGACAGCACAGCTTATGCGCGATTGTGTCACAGCAGCCTTTCTACAGCTGGCGCGTGCAGTGAGCGAAGAGTTCAAAGCCACACAGCGACGCGAATTCATGCCAAGCTCCCTTGCAACGGCACCAGTGTATCAGTCATAATTTTAAATTAGCATTCAGGCTGACATTAAGGAAACAAACACTGCATGCTTCCAAACGTCTGACCGTTAACAATCCAATGACATTCGCTCAAGCAGCGCTTGTTAGTCACTGATTGTTAGCATTGGTGGAAAGCAATCAATCGACGGTGCTACACAACACTCGAACGACGCCGCTAGACGCTCGGCTATCTTATCACACTGCTGCCAACGATCGGTCGTTTGCACGCTGAGCTGACAGAAACGAATCTTTGCGTTGGAGGTTGCTTTCACAAATCTTTCTGTTGAGAAACCCGCAGGTTGGGTTCATCCGCGCACGCTTTTCTCATTTATCCTGATAATGGTTTTGCTCCATCACTTCACCACGTCCGACGAGAAACGCAGGGGCACAGTACACAAACACACCCGCCGCTCACAGTAGGTACAAGACTTTGGCGAACTCTCCTCGTCGTAACTTCACTTAGCAGCAAAACAAAACACCACGGAACAAACACGTACGATGTTTGTTTGCAGCGGTATGCCGCCGCGGGATCTTGTTTCCACACGAAGCGCAGCGCAGCGCCACCGATGTTCGCTGCAATCTTTCTTCGCCGGCTCACGGCTCAGAACAAACGCACGCGGTACAAATTATGCATCGTAAGCTCACAATAAAAAGTTGTCGCAGTTTCACCTGAAAGGTGAAGCATCAATTGCGATAGCAAATTTGTAGAGAGATATACGGAGTAATGATATTAGCTTTATCAGCTGTATAAACTTGGACATGCAGCAGCACCGGCAACGCGCCGAACTGTTGTCGACGCCGTCGGCATTTTGCCCGCGTTCGCTCAAAATGCGTGCGGCGTTGGTGACTGTTGCCGGAGCCTCTGATATAAATAGGCACTTGGTGCCGCAGCTAAACGTCGCCTCCCTTCCCTCCCCCTTCCCCCCCTCCCCCACGGCCTCTCGCGCATCGGAAGAAGGCGCGTTTGCTCTACATATATGGTGATTGTAAAGGAGGAAAGAGACGCCTACTTCTGCAGCCCTTAAGGAAGCACGGCGCAGAACGCGCGTTTGTTCTCCGCCGTGCGTTCACTCCCCGTGAAAGAGCGCGTCCCTCGCGCCCTTTCACTCGCACATACAGCGTTCGGCGGCGCGCGGCCACGATTTCATCTCCATTGACGTCATACGGAACCTCACGGCGACGGCGACGGCGACGGCGACGGCGACGCCGACGGCGACGGCGACGCCGACGGCAGAAATCTGCTTTTGAGTGTCCATATAATTGCTATCGCAATAATATTTCCGGCATGACAGACCACCACAAACAATTCGAATTCACTCTGACGAATGGAGACGCACAGAGCTGACGCGACTCGGCCCAGTTCGAAGCGAGGGCGGCCATGTTAGGCATGTTCTCCGTCGGCGGGGACACCGGCCGTCCGGCTAATGACGTCACCTGAAGTGCGCACCTATTGGTGCCGGCTCGTGTCCATCCGCCTTTGAGGGGCAAATGCCGCTGTCTTCTAAAGTTGTATCGGACTATAGGTGTGCTGAAAACAAAATTAAAAAAAAAAAGATAAAGAAAATGTAGCCGCGATGGCTGTGGTGTGAACCAAATAAGGAAAACAACACAAATAGTGGCATGGTTTGGTTGCTTGATCTGGTTGTCTAGCTCCACAATGCAACGGTAATTTAAACACATCTGTTGTTGGTGGCTGTGGACACACCACATTGCATTGGTGACACTCGGCAAACAAAAACGCAGAGGACAAAAGCAAGCCACGAGGCAATGGGGGGACGCCTTTCACTCTGATCAATCAATCAATCTCAGCCGCAAGCTTAGCCCCGAGGTATGCAGAGCGAAGAAGCGAAGGAGAAATTGCCCTGATGCATTGAATATACAACCGATTTGAGTCTCTTTTAAATTCAAATCCAGCTCTAATGCAGCTTCACTAACGTGAGACCTGGGGAAGTGCGAAGCAGTGATGCGCCGGTGTTCCCCTTGTGTTTTTCTTTTGTGTTTGTCTTGCTTTATGCTGTGTTTATCTTGTGCTTAGCAATCCATCATCCGTATTGGCACCTGTGCTAAGGCACAACCGGTGGGAAGCCGCCGGGCACATGGAGCCAAACCTCCACGCACATGGAGCCAAAGCCTTTACTGATGATAGTTAGAAGAGATATTAACGAATTTATGTTAATTAATGCGTTTAATGCTTGATTATTCCTGTCTTTTAAGTTATTCTGAATCGTGTTAGTTTATTTGGAACCGGTTTTGATCAATTCTGCACTTGTTTTGACCCTGTTTTGATCACTTGTTTTTGAGGGTGATCACGCGGTAGGCGCCGACAGCCCGGGCCCCTAAAGTGCTTCGCACTTAAATTTCACCGCCCATGCACCCCGTACAGATGGTAAACCAGCGAAGCTGAAATGTGCGGCCCCGGTATGAGCCGCACGTGATGTTTTTTTCCCTTCGTTCTTTCTTGTCCCTTGCTCATACGCGGATATCCCTGGCTCATACCCACATATCCAATGCGGATATGCGCCACACGTGATTTTATTATCGTTAATCGGGACGTAACTGACGAGCATGTGATGTTATTGATGTCATGACCTATCAGTCCTGTTAGTCATACATTCGTACCCTTCCATGCGAATTTTGGTACATACCAAGTGAACGAGTTTCCGATAGGTTTATTTCCGCGCCGTAGGGTTTCTGTGGTCGGACCACGAGTGGTTCAGCCTATACGCATATACAGCTTCGCTGTAAGAACTCAGCCGGTTCTCTGTAAGAATAAGGACCTTGTCAGTTAACCGTTTCCAGTATCTTAGCTTCTCCCTTCCTCAAGTTGACAGATGTGTCACTTACGCAATCGCCGCCACTCAGTTTGATAAAGAACGCCTCCAAGCGCTCACGTCACACAGTGTCCCTGCTTGTGCCTAATATCTTTACCCGCAGTGGTGGCGCAGTAGCTTTGGCGTTGCGCTGCCAAGCACGAGGTTGCGGGATCACATCCCCGTGGCGGCGGCCGCATTTCGATGGGGGCGAAATGCCAAATAATGCCCGTGAACCGTGCATCGGGTGCAGGTTCACGAACGTTGGTCGAAATTAATCCGGAGTCCCTCCGAAACAGCGTGCCTCATAATTATTTTGGGATTTTGGTACGTAAGAACCCGGAATATAATTAGCGTAATATCTTTATTTCGCCAAACAATAGCACGCACTTGCAGCTTCCGCAGTGAGCGGGCAGATGCGCATTTCATCTTGCATTTTTAAGGCGAAAGCCTTAGGTGTCTATGTTGGCGGTGACCTTGGCGAAATTGCGCAGTGACGAAAAATGGTCGACGCCGCAGATAGTAAAACACTTCAACAAATGCTCGGATTCACGTCACATTTCTCAGGGAAGTTCTTGTAAACATAGTAAAAATTCGCATCTTTGAAAAGAAAACTTGGTACATTTCGGTATGGGTGGCAATCGAACCCGGGCCTCCGGGGTGGGAGACGAGCACGCTTCCCGAAAACCACGGCTGCTCCACGGTTGTGGCTTACTAAAGGTGTGCCTAGTGCGTGCGCGATTGCACACGTCACAGACGCGCTCGTGCCACTGCTCGCGCGTTCATCGTCTTCTTCCACAGCTGGCTCCGATGCCGCTCATCATTCCAGCGTTCCCGTACTTCCCCTCCCTCGGCGAAGGCGCTGACGGCACTGGCCCAATACCAGTCAATGTGGCGATTTCGAGGAGTTCGGTTGTGCGCTCCGATGGACGAACCTTCGACGGAGATGGTACAAAAATAATTAAGCAAGTGTGACACGCTTGTAAAACGGGAAGGCGGAAGCCAAATTGCACACTTGGCACACAGTTGCCACAATTATTCATAAACGTATCTTAATCGTGACAAAAAGGGCGCCAAGAGTGCAATGAGGCTTTCGTCCTTAACGTTCAGAAACGTGTAACAGTGGCCTAATTTTATTGCCGCACTGAACGCTTCTGCTGCCTGTCCCTGTCTTCCTTTTTTCTTTCTTTCTTTTTTTGCGCTCTTTCCATTTTACTTTTCGCCACCTGTCTTTAGATTTGTTTTCTTCTTTTTTCGCCCTTTAGGGATTGCCTGCAGTCCCCTCTCGCGCTAAGAGGGATATTTAGGTATTGTATTAACGTAGTTTACTAATAGCGCTCAAATAATTTCTCTCTTTCCAGTCCCTTTAATACTACTGATACTTGCGTTTCAATCGTAATTTGGTGTTATAAACCATGCGGCGCTATTCTAAACAGAGATTCGGTGCCTGGTGTGGGTACCGAATTTCGGTGGTATATTTCAATTTAGCACAAAGAAACGACTAGCTGAGGTTGTCCTAAAGTAGAACTTTGTACATCTTCTTTACATGTGTGCAAATGGAGTCAGTGCAGGTGTTCAAGTTTTATTCCGTTTATGAGGCAGTCTGGGCTTAGCCGCATGGGAGGGGGAGGGACAAGGACAGGCTGCCTTCCCCATCTGCGGCGGTAAAGCCTGCTTCAAAGCTTCTGCGGGAAAGGTAACTGAGAGAAAGCTGAATACCTCCGCAGCCCCAGAGCCCAGTGTGGTATTCAGACTGCCAGCGTGTATACTAGTAGTAGAGGACAATCTAGTACACTCTACTAGTAGTATGTGGGGACAACACAGTGTTGTGCGGTTTTAGTGGACACACACACGCACACGCACACACACACACACACACACACACGCACACGCACACGCACACGCACACGCACACACACACACACACACACACACACACACACACACACATACACACACACACACAGTTGAACGTTTCCTCACATTCCGTTCTGCTCAAACTCATGACGCCGACTGTATATATAGCTGCATCTTAAGTGCGTCGTCACCATTGACGTGATGAGGGTAAGCAATTTTAACGCGTTAGCGTTAAGGGCCCTGTGTCGCAGAAAATCCGGTGTCGGCGTCCGGTGTCGGCGTCTCATGAGCGTAAATTTCCTTATATATTTAAGTTTATGTATCTGCAACGCCTTGGTATATGACATGCGGTATATGCGGGTTATATTGCCACGCCATTCTATCACTAAAGTTCCTCATACATTGTCAATCTTGACAAAGTTGGTCCTCTGAATTTTGAGAATGACAGCCCACGAGCAAATGCCATGAAAGAAAACGCCGACAGCACATGCCTTTTATATTACATCTTCTCCGACTGAACTATTACAAGTGCTAAACTATAACAGAAACCTGAAAATGATCTAATTTTTTGGCGTGGCTGTGCCCTACCTCCGGGATCGGCCCACGATAGAAGCCGCGTCTCTACCAGAAAGCTCGCCTTCGTGCATAGCGTTCACCGCCAGCGTTTACTGGGGAACATATACGGTTACAAAAGCTGCAGGGGCCGGGAAGCGTGAGAAGCAGTCAGGGATCTTTGAAGGCTATCGCGTTCCACTCTTCAAGGCGAAGCGTCCTCGAAGTTTTTAGATGCGAAGCAGCTTATGGTCGGGCTGTGTCAATCCCTCCCTCCGCCGTGCGGCGTCCACACCCGCACTGCGCATGCGCATCCTCCTCCCCTACTCTCGCGTCCACACCCGCACGGCGCATGCGCGTCCTCCTCCCCCTCCTCTCCTTGTCTCATCTCCCCTCTCGACATTCCTCCTCTCCTCTCCGACGCTCCTCGCCTCTCCGGATTGCGCAACGAATAGCAACACCTGCGGCTCCGCGCACGATAATGCGAAGCAGCTTAGGTTAGAGGCGCGACGGTAGGCGCTGCATAGGCACCGGGCGGCCGTCGTAAGGCGCCAGCGGCGTGCCAGCGATGTGTTGGCGAACAGCGCCGCGATCGGCAGCTGTCGGAGCACTGGCATGTGAAGCAGACGACGGGACGAAGGCGCTCGGTGCTTCCAGTGATTTCGCACTGCGGGTTTTAAGGGCTGACGTACCGGAAAACGCATTTTTATGTGTCTGCTTTTGAGAAAGGTCGTCACTTGTACGAGGCAGATCACATTCGTGGCATCAGGTAGTATATAAAGCAGAAAACGAGTGCAAATTGCGATGCAAATGCACCACGCGAACGGAGCTCACCGCGGCAAGCTAAGACGTGTAACGCCAGTAATTATATTCCAGATGTTATTTTGTTGTGCTCGTTACATTGTCGTGTATTTAATCATGTAAATAGGCGAAGAACGCAAAAATTATGGACAGAAAAAAAGGAGACGTACGTCTCCCTTTTTCTCTTTCTTGAGCTGCTTCGCCGATCGCAGATGGGTCAGTAAGTTCCCGATCTCTGCCCGTTGTAGTTATTTTATCTTTGCAATACTTCCCCATCCTTAATGTCTTATAAACTAGGCCAATCTTCAGTCACGGCCCATTTTACAGAGCTTAGCGCGACGGGAGGCGTAGGTGACGGCGAGTGTGAACACGCCGCTGAATTTGCGTTCGCTGTCGATGCACAGCAAACAGTCATGTGCCGGACGCAACCACAGTTGGGAAGCGCTAGGAAGGAAAATATACCTTAAAAGGAAGACTGATACACTGATAAGACGGCAAAATGACTACAAATTTGAGTGTTCACCTTCGGTGCGCAAGCTCTGGAGCCGTTACACTGCGGAGGCGAAGACAGGCAAGTGGGACACGAAGCTCTTGCGTATGAACGGCTCTTTTATTAATGTTAGAACAACTAGACCATAGCAAATCAGCGTCGGAAATGTACAGTGCTCAGCGACTGAAGTGCTGGCAGCGCACGGCTGCCGCCCTTTTTTTTTTTTTTTTCGCGCCACAGGTGAGCGCCGTGGGACCAAATGCAGTCGTAATGCGTTACAAAGGTTTTCACTTTCACTCTACACCACAATGCATCAGTTTGGTGTCCCCAGCACTTACAGTCAGTGCAAAAACCGCTGGAGACCATGCCTTTCGAGTATCGCGTTTCAATTACTGAGCATTCAAAATGGCCGCTCTGACGTCACGAGAGGCGGTCGTGAACTTTTTCCAGTATGCAGCATGTATGCGGCGACCGCACAAACATGGCGCTGGTTCGAAGCGAAGAGAAGCGCGAGGCCTAGGCTGCTGTGGCAGTTTTTTTTTTTCGTTTTTGCGGGATCATTGCAAGAGTTATCGAGCACTCGCGGAGACAGTCGTCGAACGCAGCAATCCGATGTACCCTGCCTGACCTCTTCAGCGCGTGCGATCGTCATGGAAATGTGTTGTGTTTACGCGAGCGTCGGAAGCAATGAAACCGGCGATTTCGTGTGTGTTGGGCCGTATTTCGCTTGTGCAGTACCAGCAGTACAAACGCGAAGGCCATCACATACACGCGCATTCTAAGCATGACACATGCATTTCAGTACGCGCCAGAACGAAAATAGTGCTGGTCGCCCATCTCAGCGTATGGTGTACCTAGGTGTTGTGTGTGCGCGCTTCATCGCTGCGAAGCTCATACGTGTATGTGCATTGTGCAGTGCTGGTTTGTGTTTAAGAAGTGACCATATGACCTGTAGCGATTAGCTTTATTGTCGCGTCGTCGCAGCCATTCGTAATGTGCTGTTTGTGCACATGTTTTGGGGGCTGCGATGCGCCTTGGTGACCGCGAACACGTACAGAGCGTTTGAGTGCTGGGGTTCTTACTGTACGAGGTGAAGGGTACTGTTATGTATACGTGCAATGTGTCACAGTGGTGCTAGGCGTATAAGTATTCGTTTTATGCGATATGCATATGCTCTGAAGTGAACCGTGCATACAGAGCGGTTTGTACAGAACATTAGGCCCAAAATTCAAGGAGGCGGAAACAAACCGTACGTTTACACATACATTGAAAAATAATGAAACCTCCTTCTCCTTGGCCGAACTTTCTTGTAGCTAAGCAGCTGCTGAGTTGGACACACACTACAAGCTCTTTAGGGTGCTTTTTATGCACGTGCTCTGAAGTAAACAGTGCAGAAGCACTGCTGGTCGTTTGTGCTCTTTGCATCTCAGTATGGGTTTTGTATCAAACCAGCTTTCCTTGCTTTGTACACGTGTTGTTTATTTTCAGTGTTGTCACTGCACATTTTACTCTTTACGAAGAGGGGAGGCTAGGGAACAGCTTAAAAGTTATATCACTGCTCCACGTATTGCAATTATTAATTTTGTGCCAGGTGTCATGTGCTGTAATGTAAACAATGCAAATGTGCTGCATGCTATTTTTTGCGGATGTGACGACACTGCAACGCACCTTCTCTGCCACTGCCCAACCTTTCATACTGAACAATGTGCTTTGCCAGTTATACTCCATCTCAGTAGTTCCTTGCAGCACTGGGGCAGCGGAAGGCTTCTTAGCCAATAGGAAGGCTGAATTCCCCTCAAGATGTGTTCATCCATGCTGTGTCAGCTGCTCAGCGTCTGCTTGCCATCCTTTCGATACATCAACCACTGTTGGAGCAGTGACGCAACAAATGTTCCTACGTTGTAACTAAAGGCTGCGTTTCCATGAATGCTACTGTTGGGCTTCGCTTCATCGACACACTATCTGAGCAGTTCAATACAGCCTCCTGAGCCAGTTTTAGTAAAAGTGAACACCCTGATAAATGTTCACATGCACCGCGCCATCTGCTCAGCGTGTATTTGACGTTTGCTCACCACTGTCATCACGTACCGTACAAGAGCAGAGTAGGAAATAATGACGCAGTGAACAATGACGCCTTCGTAGCATTCTGCATCGTCAATGCATCACCATTGCAACTGCTGTGGTGCCACCTGCCAAATAGAAACCAAACCACCTTTACAGCCTGTGTAGTCCTAGCAGTGTCAAAACAAACAGCTGATCTCAATAAGAACAACAAAAAATACCTAATGCTTTGTCCTCAGCATGAGATGAGACTACGCAGTGATGGATTTTACCATTTATTTATTGCTGTCAGGGCGTACAGCTAGTAAAAGGGCAAATTGAGATTGAAGCGGGTGGTCTGGGCTGCATGGGCGGTGCCATGTTGCTGCGTAATCACGGTTAGGGTGGCTACTGATGTTACCAGTGCTAAACGCCACAGTAATTCATCGTACAAGATGGGCATGCGAGAAGGGCCTAACATCTGTAAATCTTTTGTGAACGTCACCATGTAGCCTGCACCAAAGGACAACAAAGCTAGGCAACATGAGAGACGTAAGGCGTGGAATTGACGAGGGAACAATGTTTAGTTTCATGCACCTTCGCAACGATCCATCTCCTTACATTAATTATCTGCCATCATGTCAACAAACTCATTACAGTTCGACTTGTAAATGTAACATGGATGTATTATGCCGTTGTTGTGATCTAAATAAAAAAATGAATAAAGGTGCATTAGGTGTTCTGCAAAAAAAAAGAGAGAAGGAGGTGAACCCTGGTTTCTTATATGGAAGTAGGCAAGAGAGAAAGGTCCTTTGCGTTGCTGGTCGGGCAAGGAAAGAATGCCTCTGTACACGAAGAGCAGGTCACGTTCTTGTACTACAGATTCTTTGCTTCTATTTCGGCTGCTACTATGCCGTTTTGAAGAATTCTTGTGGTAGAATACTCGTTGGAAGACACTTTACAACTTTTATAGTATAACTAAAATTTTGCGCAGGGCCCTGGTGAACGGTCCTCTTAAGTTTCTGAGGGGCCCATCAAGGGGTTGTACAAGTTAGATGAGTTGTTTCTATGTAAACCTCACATTGACAAGCTTTGCAAAAATCTCGGCAAGGCTTGTTATATTCTGCTCAAGAGCCGAAATTGTTTTGATACAGAAACCCTTCGAGAAATTTATTTCAGCTTGTTCCACAGCCACCTGTGGTACTGTGTTACATCTCTAGGCCATTCATACATTGAGCCATTTATAAAACTTCAAAAGAGGGCTGTCCACTTTATGACTTCCTCACAATACAATGCTAACACGACACCGCTCTTTCAACACGTACACATTTTACCGTTTACTTCATTACTAAATTTTTGAACTCTTGTAATGGTTAATAGTAGCATCGTTACTGACTACCCACTCTCTGCTACCAACTTTACCGAATCAGGACTCTGTACACGCAGTGCACTAAAACAAAATTTTCTGGTTCCAAAGGCTTGTAATGTGTGTGGTAAACGGAGAATTTGAAGTGTTGGAGTAGTCGAGAGGAATGTTCAGCCCACGTAAGTTAGAAACTGCAGCTAATTTTCAGAGATAATTAAAACTGCATTTGCATGATCTTCTTTCGTATGTTTATTAATACATTCACCGCTTCCTTTTTCTTTTTTCTGGTGCATTTTCCTTTACTTGTAGATGCTCAATGATACCGTTTGCATTTTGAAGATTCTTTGTATTGTATTCTCTACTTCTTCTAATGTAAAGTGCATATTGTTGCTGAGTTTAAGTACATGTGTCTGTACTAAATTAATTGCATTGCTTCCTCTACATAGTTTTCTTATGGATCGCAACTAGCATCGAGCTAGGGATCCCAATGTATTTGTTCACATTATATTTTACTCTGTACTTTACACAAGAAATAAAGTTTAATTCAAGGAAACATTTTTCTCACAGGGCCCCCTAGCCTGGAGCTGCAGCCCCCTTAGCCCATAGGTTAATCTGGCTCCAGTAGTAGCTACTATCACGAATGCAAGTTTTGGCTTGCCATCCCTTTTATCAGGTTAACATTGATTTGCACAGCAGAAATCCTAACATTCATTGCATGCAGAAAACAGCCTTAGATCAAAGGACGCAAGTAACTTGTGTCTTCAAGAATCTAAACCTTGTTTGTGGTTTTCTGGAATGAAAGCAGTTTAGGTACCTTAGTCTGACACTCTATTTTGCTTGACTGCAGCATTTATCATGGATGCGAAGTGGGTGTTGTGACAGAAAGCCAGTGTGCTCATACAAAAAAAAAGTACTGCAATGCCGCTCAAAAGTTTTCTAGGTGTATTGTGCAAAACTACAATTGATGTACGGGAATGACATGACAGTGGTCATAACTTAAAGCAACGGTTCATTACAGATGGGGTACACATGTATGGTCACATAAACATAATGGTGCAAGCTTGACATATAAGTGATAGTCCTTTTTAAGGTACAAGTGGCATGGTGACATACCGGGAATCAATGCTTGTTATTTCTTTATTCCCAAAATTATCAATTGTACAATACTTGTGCCCCGATACAATGACATATCTCTGAATCACAGATGTCACATCCTATCTGCCCTGTTAAATACTTTGCCGCATGAAATGGAAATCTCATTGACATAATCAGTTATAGATTTTGCACTAGTTTTATGCTGTTTCTTGCAGTCTTGTCTTTCATGAGTACTTGCATAATATGGAAGAGGGTACCTTGACATTCTAAATGTTATCTATATATGACCACACAACTATTATTTTTTCCTAATCAGAGGAGGCTCTCATGTCATTATATTAATTGAACTTTAACAATGAATACGCGACAGGTACTTGCATGTGAACGAGTGTATGTAGCCTCCCAAAGGCAAGCACGTTTACGAAAGTATCTTTCAGTCATATTGGCAAGAAAACTTTCCCATGGGCTTTTTTTCACGCGAAAGGTGACCACACATTTCTTGATCTAGCAGACTGATCTTTTATGCTACAAGTCTGTGCTGTTTTCCTTGCAACGAGTAGTTTTACATATGTCTACAACACGTAGGTCCTTCATCGCCTATTCTTTTTTTTTCTACAACTTTGATGTTTTCTTGGGAACAATATATTGCACGTTTTTGAAAGCTAGCCATTCAGAGGCCATTCTTTCTTGAAAAGCTTCTTTGCAGCCAGACTCTAAAGTTGTTGATAGACTGTTTATGTCGATTTTTTTACGTAACAATAGTAGTCTTGCAGTTTAAAACTTATCCTTTGTGCCCAATATTTAGCTCTCTTTTTGCACTAGTTAAGGTGTGGTACCTCATCTTTTTATATGAAAATAAATATTGTTACTACAGGTACGTGTGTTGTCGTATGACTATTGAATATTTGATAAATAATATTTTATTCAATTCGTATTTGAAAACGTTTACATTCGCCCACCTTTACTTCTTGTACAATGCACAAAGAGGCACGCAAGCCATAGTAGTGCTCAATGAAGTCTCTTTTTGCTGTATGTAATAGTGGCAAAAAGCAGCTTCTCACAACGAACTTGATTGTATTGTCTTGTGTATTGTTCTTCTGTCATATGTATTCTGAATTGATAATTATATCACAGACAGATATATAGCCTCTCAATGGAACAGACATTATTGATACACATGAACTCGCACCCTGTTCAGCTGGCTTTCAGTTACGCTGATTGTGGCCAGCCTCTATAGAGTATGTCTGCAATGTGGTATGAGGGTATGTGTGCAGTGCTACTGTTAAGCCAACTATTGTTCTCACAGCAATGTATTGAGTAAGGTTATTGCATAATTATTATTTAAAAAAAGACAGCATTAGCCCAGGTTTTAAGGGTGAGAAAATGCTTGGTGCACTTCACCAAGCATACAGACAGCATATAATGTGAGTACATACCATGTGCTAGTTTGTATTTACAAAGTGTTTACAAAATGGGCAAGGTGGAAGTGAGACTCCTTGGGGAAGCAACACTTCAGTTGTACTGATGGTATGGCGTGACCATATAATTTCCTTATTGCTTGGTTAAAAATATGGTGGGTTACAACCTATGAAATGCCACACCAGCAAGGCTGAACATCCATCCTTACTTTTCAGTGGCTTAAATACGCCACTGTGTTGTTGAGATTCCGAAATATCGCCTCGTGTGCCACGTTGTCAAATGCCCCCTTCAGGTCTAGCGCGAGAATGGCCCGTGGTGTGTGGCAGGGATGACAATCTCCTTCTTCAATTGCATTAGCACGTCCTTGGGTCTCAAGATGTCGTATAAAGCCAAACATGGGGTCTGGCATTTGCTGGGTTTCGTCCAGGTGTTGTTGGAGGCATTTGAGTACTATCCTTTTCATGATTATGCTTATGCATGATGTGAGGGATATCAGCCACAGGTTGTCAATGTGCGGGGACTTGCCCGGTTTGGGGATAAAGCGTACTTCAGCTGTTTTTCATTCTTGTGATAGCTTGCGTGATGTCCAAAAGTCATTGAAGGGGTCTAGAAGCGTCTCTAGGCCTGATCTTCGAGGTTAGCCTCGAAGATTCTGGTCGGGCCCGGGGGCACTGCTTCGCCGGCTTTTTTCATCAATGGAACAACGACATAACACAGAATGAACAAACACAAGTGCTGTGTGACACGGTCATATTCCATCATGTAATCAATTGTACGCTCACTTTTAACTTGGCAGCTACTAAAAAAACCATAAGTAAATCAACAAGCCACAGTTGAATATTCACTCGCGTGCTCGGTGATGAAGAGAAGTGACTTGTCGATCTACACAGCTGTATTCCGCGATAATAGAACCATCTGTATAAGAGTATGTTAATATACAGGGCGTTCATTTTAAAGTGTTACATAATTTTTAAAAATCGCCTGTGGCAGGTAGCATAATTTTTATCGTTGAGCTGGGTTATTCGATGAGGTGGAAATTATTAGCACAAAAAATCAAAACACATATTCAAGTAACAAAAATTGACTAATGAACTTCTTAGTTAATTACTTTACGACACATATTGCAATTTACGAATTATAGCCGGTGAGCTTGCAAGACGCATCCACTTGAAATGAATTTCCAGGATGACGCCAGCTTTGAGATATTATTTTCCAAAGTGTGGGACGAAATACATGGGCGTTCCAGTTACTTTAGTGCTTCAATGTATAAACAGCATTTTGGTAAAAAAGTGGAACAACAGTGCATTTTAGGGCGAGTTTGATGGCACATATCTCCAAACTGGCGTCATTCTGGAAATTCATCCCAAGTGGATACGCCTGCCAAGCTCACCGGCTCCAATTCGTAAATGACAATATGTGCTGTACAATAATTAACTAAGAAATTGATTAGTCATTTTTTAATTAGTTCAATATGGGATTTTTCGTGTTACTAAAGTCCGCCTCATCGAATAACCCAGCTCAACGATAAGAATTATGCTACCTGCCACAGAGGATTTCTAAAAAATTTTTAAAACGTATAAATGAACACCCTGTATAATGCTGCGGCGCTTCAGCGTGCTACGCTGTTGCTGCGACAAATCCCTTGTTCATTGGCTTAAAAACGCACGCGCGGTCTTGCAAGCTTTCGCTAGCACATCTACAAAAAATGCGCCGTCACGCCGCACACAACCGAGTACATAGCGATGTATGTTGTTACAACAGTATGCGGTAGCAATGATTTAAAAAAAATGTGGTTGATCCCTCTTATATAGGAATCGGTATAGAACACGAAAGTGAAACGTGTCTTCACAGAAGTAGTGTAATGTTTATTGCACATTGATATATAATGTCTATTGGTGTTTTGTGGCTAAAGCGCCCTTAGGCGTTGATGCACCCACGCTGACGCCTGGTGGCACGTCTCCTCCATCACGACTACCAACGTCGATGACCATGAGCAACCGTCGTGCATATGGAAGCTGCACTACGCTGCACACGCTAGCACAACGCGAAAGACGAAGCACGTAACTGACACACTAATACAACGCGCAAGACAAAGCACGTAACTGAATCGTCACAGAGTCAAATCAGCGCGTACAGCGCGTCGTAATTGCAGCCTCCGCGATCAACTTCAGAAACATTTTCAGAGCTAATTGCGGAGGCCACGCTCCGCTGTGCTGAGTACGGTGAACGCCACCTAGGTGGCGTTGGTAGTGCTTCTTGATGCCAGCGTCCCTTCGAATGCTGGCATCGAGGCGTTGTAGTGCTGAGACCACCGAAGCGTTCACTGTCGGTGCGCGTTAGTGTCATAATGCAGTACTTCTCTTTTCTGCTCGTAGGCGGCGGCACCGCCCCGAGCAAGAGCGCGGGTACACGGAGGAGTGTTAGATATATAAGGCGCGTCTGTGTAGCTCTCTGCAAATGCTTTTGTGGCGCAATGGGTTAAACGCTCGGCGATCTATCGTCGCGGACCGAGAGGTCGTGGGTTCGATTTCCAAATTTACATGTTTGTGGAACTTTTTCTTCTGGTTTCTTTCTTTGCATTATGTTCTATGACGTATTTCCGTGACGGAAATACGTCATAGAACGTCATAGAACGTATTTCCGTGACGGAAATACGTCAGTGAAGTCTTGGTGGACCCCGGCATAAAACACTTTCGTGTTAAAAAAAGAAAGAAAGGGAAACGAAAAAGAAAGGCGCAGGTAAGATCACTGCATAGTGTTCGAGAGGTGGCTCAGCGCGCCAACGCAACACATGCAGTCAATAAGAGTATGACTGTGCAAGAGTTTTGTGTTTTCGCCGTGACGCGGAAGCTTGAACCCACGCCGACAAAATATGCCAGTGTCGTCTGCTGTTGACGATAGTTGCCGACTTAGAACATCTTTGCCCCGCCTCTCGGTTGCCGGCTCTTAACATACGTCGCGTTCCCAAATCGGAGTGCGGATGCCGACACATGCGAACCGCTCGAGCTCACTAATCAGAAAATTACCTAGTAAGAAAACAAACGTAATAACAAAATCCTGGCTCGGGCCAAAATTTTGCTGGTCGCCAGCACACAAACGCTGCGACCGCGCTGTTGCATGTTGCCAGTCGCTGGTTATCTGTTTTGTCAGCCAGAGGGCGCATGCGTACGGCACCGCTCGCGCCGGTCCCAGCGTGAATCGAATTTTGTGCCCGGTTGCTTCAACCGTCCGCCGCCACTGAACCGCCAGCATGCGGTGCGGCTTGCGGCGATGAGCGGCTCGAGCGTGTACAGGCCCTTACATTCGCGGTGCCGCCGCAAGCAAGAAGGCGCTACCGGTCCAAATGCATCCCGCGCCCGGTGCCTATACTCCGCTGGGGGGCGCCACAACGCGCAGAGCTGTTGTCGACGCCGTCGGCGTTTTATCCGCGTTCGCACCGAACGCGCGTGGCGTTGGTGACTGTTGCCGGTGCCTCTGGGGGCAGCTTGGAGGTTTTCGACGAGATCAGCCATTACTCGTCTAGTAGCGTCGGAAATTTTACCTACGCAACGCCGCGATGACTGCCACGAACAGCGCCAGCGTCCACGCCAGTGTCAGCGCCGTAGGTCGACCCTATGGCTGCTTCGCATACTACTCAGGGTTCCCCTACGGGAAGATGGTGTAATTTTTTTGCTTCTTTCTTTGTTTCACCTACAGCATAAATTGTTATATTACAACGTATGTACGTGCTACTCTAGTTTTATCTCATGTGCATACTTTTAGCGTAGTTATTTATACCAACTACTTTCTCCGCGACCATATCCGTGGAACATTTAACCCTTTATTGCTGTACTTGCTGTTCAGAAGATACATGTAGTTTAGAACGACCACAAATAAAAATTTACTTTTATACCATGCTTAATGTTCGTTTTGGCTTGAGTAACCTGTGTGCTAAACCCAAAGCTTGTGACCAACCTTGTTAAATCTAGTGACTACGAAGCTTAAACTTTTTTTTGAGGCTTGAAACAAATGTCAAGCGGATATAAATTGCGGAGAAAAATTATCACAGCTGGTGCTAGTCCGGTAATTCCAGCGAAATGGACGTGCCCCGAGCACCGACCGACCTTAGTGCCGCAATTGAAACATGTGCCTAGAGTAGCTACATAAAATGTTAATTTTAGAATAACAGTTAATTATAAGCTAAGCAGTAAGCTTTGCAATAAGCATCGCTGCTACTACTCACTCTTGAAAGAGCTTGCACCATTTGGGACTTGTCCCACAACAATAATCATCTGCCTTGCTTGCGTTTCCTTTTTGGAAAACTGCGCGCTTGCTACTTTCCTATCGAGAATGCTATGTCACGCTGATAACGCGCGTGCCGTTCGTGACCTGGAAGTACCGGGCTTGCGGCGTTAAAGAAAGGAAATGTGGGCAAGAATGTGCCACAAAACAGTTGATCCAACTGTACTCTACTATATAATTGTGGCTCATACCTTAATCCAATCACATTCTGTAGCGTGAAACAAACAAAAAAAAAAAACAGTTTGCAACTCGGCCCCCCCCCCCCCCCCCCCCATATTTCGTTCATCTGGGACATGTCCCTGCGTGAAGCTTTGAAATAGGTACTTTTGTAAGATTTCACATTGTGGAAAAAAAAGTTGACAAACAGCTCGGAGACGCTGCTTGACAACGGCGGTGGAACTGCGTAGCACCGGCTGACAGCGTTGTCACCTGCTTGTCCGCGAAAGGACCGAGAAACGGCATACACACCGTCGCTCACTCTTTCACGTTGGCTTCGAGCACTGCGACTTCTTCATGGTCTGGCTCCACCCGTCTCGTACCACTGCGCACTGAGAGGCAAAGCGAACGCGAGTCCCACCGTGTCTCATTGTTGTCCCAGAGGCGCCCTCGAGCCGGTCGCACTTAAGCAGCCAGTCGAAACGAGACGACGGCTACCCCGTGACCAACATTTCAGTTACGCGGCTGCTCGGGGCTGTTTCGCAGGCCTTCTGCATCGCAACATTCGCTCTGGCAGAAGACACCTAGCCGCGTGTGACGTCACCGTGACGCCAGAGACCCCCGGCGTCCCAACCAACCGCTGAGGGCGAGGCCGGTGGTGGCGGCTGTTACGGGTTACATAGGGGCCATCGCATCCTTCGTGAAGCTGCGGAGAACATCTGCTCGTGGCACGCGCGAGGAACGCATGGATGCCGCCGCGCTGATGAAAGGGAGAGCGCGCCCTCGTATCAGGATCTCGCGAATCGAAAGTAGCTCTGTCCTAGATAATTTGTTGCCGTTCTTGCGTAAGAGACGAAGGACCCGGTGACCTGCGGGCCGAAGCGATGGTGTCATCCGCAAATAGTGGTATCGTCAGAACGGAGATGCCACCGCGCTTGACAGAGACCTGCGTGACTTATTTGACGCCGAGGTCGTGATGAAAGAAGGACGACGGCCGACTCGGCGACAGAAGCTGAAACGACGGAGCGGTAAGTGAACGTCTCTTTCGTGGAAAGCGCGATGACTACCCAGCAAATTACGTTTCTCTAGTTTGTATGTACATTCTCCTCAGCGTTTCGAAAGCAGCAGTACCAAATTAATGTTAATATCTAGTGCAGTATTGCTGCACAGGTTTGTTCGTTTTTGCGCAAACATATTCCTGTTTGTTAACACCCACGGCCTCTAGGAAGATTTGCACGCTGTTCTCTATTATGTAAATGGCAGCCACCAACAAGCAGAGTGAACGAGGCCTCACATATACAGTGCTAGATGATTTGAAGACGTTATAGTGAGGGTGCCCACTACGCCTTTAAGCGAAAACTTTAGTTTAGAAAGAATTGCTTTTTTTTGCCCCCATGAGGTCGTGAAACAGCAGAATAGAGGTGACAGCTGTCAAATGGCACGGTCAAACTTTGCATGTACCATGCGCATTACACAAACATTGGTGCACGCTTTAAATGTAACCAAACTGTATTTTGACTTCACTTTCTTTCAATCAGGGGCAATTGTAGTGCCAGCATTATAGCGCCGCTGAAGAGATCATATTAAAACCTGATTTTTCAGAATGGTTTAATGTCTGAAAACAGACGCTGCGGCCGTTATTGGTATCGTTATAATTCGATAGCGCAAAATATAGACATAAACGACGACTACACTACGATGGCGGAAGTTAAGCCTGATGTTATATACGCAGCCTTACTAGCCGCAATAGCGTGGTAAATAAAATCTCTATTCATCCGCCATTTCTTTCCGATCTCGATATCCCGAAATTTCTGGTGACGGCATTGTACTTGCCCTTAGTTGATGTTATAAGGGGTGCTGAAATGTTCTCGGCCCAACCGATACATCTAACTTTCGTTCAATATCATTTTAAGTTGTTTACTAATGCGTCTCCGTTTTGAGATAATAGTAGTAATTGTTACAACCATAACATAAAAGTATCATTATTTCTTGCGAGAATATGTACGCAGTACCAAGTAACGGAAACTAAACTTTTCATTCGCGGCAGAAATTGTTCGTCGTGCAAAATTAGTGGTTCAACACGCACTTCTGTACTTTCATAATGAATGCACCGAGGGACAATTGCCCATCACAGCTAGCTATTATAAACCGCATCACAAACAATTGTGGGGTTTGATGCACTGGAGGGCTCCGGATTAAATTTGGCCACCTGGGGTGAACCCGAAACACGATGGTACACGAGTGTTTTGGCACTCCACCTCCATCGGAATGCGGCCGCGGCAGGGAATCGGCCCCGCGACTTCGTGCTCGGCAGCGCAACCCCATAGCAACTGCGCCACCTGGAGTGCAAACATTTCAGCGGAGAGGAGAGCCTCAGTCCAGAAAAGTGTCGATTCCATTCATGTAGCATCTCAGCAATCCTCCAAATATCGACGAGGTCAACAAATTGGACGTCGAGATTATCTGAAAAAATTGTTGCGTTTAAAATTGTGCAATAATTAGGCTCATGGAATCTTCAAGCCAAGCAGAGGGACAAGAGAGAGAGAGCTCTTTAACGACAAAAAACAAAACATGCATGCCTGCAGGAAAAGCTGAGTTGCTTGCCGGCATCTAATGCGATGTTTTAATTGGTTGAAAACGGAAAGGTGAAGTGGCAAACTGGATGACATTTGGATGCCCACGTTTTTAAACATTAGTGAAACACAGTATGAAGGTACCGGCGGCCGCATTCCGATGGAGGCGAAATGCAAAAACGCACGTGTGCTTGCGTTTTAGTGCACGTTAAAGAACCCCAGGTGGTCAAAATTAACCCGGAGCCCTCCACTACGGCGTACCTCATAATCAGAACTGGTTTTGGCACGTAAAACCCCAGAAAGAAGAAGAAGTATGAAGGTAAGAGCATGGATCAAGAAAAGGCAACGTTGGCGCAGTTTAAGTAAACCAGAAGAGTCACAGTCTCACTCTTCGTAAGAAAATAAAGCTACACCTGTCATTTCAGCCAGAGCGGACAAGGTGTCCATTGTGAATCTACATATTTTGCCACAGTAAGGTTTACTTGCGAATTTTTGGAAATATAAATGCAGTGCTAATATGAGAACAGCAGAGAAGGTAGGTAGGGGGTAGGTGTCTAAGCTTTGCACTGTTCAGCTGCGAAGATTCCTAGCAGAGTACTAGCTTTTTTGAAAACCTTCATTGCATAAATCGTCAGCTTGGCAGAATACTTTGCCACGTCGATATTATGTTTTCTAATCAGGACAACAACGTGAAAAGAACATTTTTTACATTATCGAAGGGACTGCTAAAACAAAAGAAAGTCCCAGTAATCAGTGTTAGTATAATTTATTTAGATATCGAGACATCGTGACGTTCTATCGGGAAGGGCAAATAATTGGAGAGTTTCGTTATTCAGTTCGATTTATTTCGCAATCAACCCAATAACTTTTCAGCAACCTGCACATAACAAAGCTCCTGTAGGTATTTGAGAAAAAAGTTTATTTCACCGTATGAGAAGAGCAATACATATCGACAACTATGTGAATTTGTAATCATTATGCATTTTGCTTTCACACAGTACAACTGGCAACTGACGATCACGTTTCATCTCGCAGGTATCCGGATCAACGATGTTGGATCCTGACGCCGCTGGAAGAAAGGGACAACTCAGCCCTTAATTACTGTGTCCATGTTTACTACCAAGAATTAATGGACACTTATAAAGAAGATTCGCAAAGCCAGCTTTATTTCTATGGACAGGAGCTTACAGCATTCAATTCTTCAATACTGAGATGCGGCTAGCGTAGGTATGACCTAAATTTACCTTTGGAACGCTGCAGTTAACAGAACACTCGGCCAGTACACTAGGCTGAGACTGAACTGAACAAATGCGCTTTCGAAAGAATACAGAGTATTCAAAGCTACCATTGGACCTCCTCTGCCAACGCGAAAAAATACTACGTGAGGACCTTCAGCCAACACAAAATCACAACGTCACCCTTTGCACTTGAGCAGACGATGAAGTACCACTTTCGAGAGCTTAGCGTCGTCGTTTTGGGGAGGTTTTCTACAGTGTTGCCTTGATTCGGCAGCACTGCTGCCAGTGTTTTGCGGAGACGAATCCTGCCTTTTGTCGCTTGTGGACGCTGCTGGAGTTTTATACCATATCCAGCACCGTCAGTGCGGGAGAAATAGCACGGACCTGCAATGTTCGAACGTAAGCAAAAGGAGTTGCTGCGAAATATCGTCAACAAAGGCTGAGATTGACAGTGACGTGTGGTGACCTATGAGATGCGCAAAGACGGTGCTAAGTGCCATATGGAATGTTTACTGGTGAGGTGACAGTGTTGGAAGCGTCGTCTGGAGACGCTGGCTGAAGCAAGTCTGGCTTGTATGTTCTGACGTGGACCTTCGTCATGCCATCTACAAAGTTCCTTCCACTGCTTCCGATGGCATTGATGCCCTTCTACGCAACGCTGCTGTTCAAGGCTGCGTACCATAAGGCACCGCTTGTGCGGCTCACGTTTGAAGACGAGTACGATTACATAGTGGGTGAGTTTGCGGCGGTCTTATTAATATTTTTACGTGATATCTAAGCTAAAATGACTTAGCAGAGATTGTTCTTGGGGTACGTGGTTCATATCTAAAGCTGTAAGTGTAGCGTTGAAGGACGGAGATAAGGAAGGTGACAGGATGAATGCTACAGTCGCGACAGATCTTGTCGCCTTACTAAATTGTATTTGACTCGTTAACGCTATGGTCATTCCTTTAAATTGCCTAATCTAGAATTACTTAGAGTTTTACTTTATAGATTTCTAATGCGATTTACGGACCTATAATGTCAGGCCCAAATTTCTCAACTCTCGAAAATTTAAGATTGGGTGAAATAAAAGTAACTGATGTTACGAGCTCTAACATCTCAAGAGAGCACACATGTTACAAACGCCCTGGTTGGTGGGTCTGCTTTACTGTGAACTACTTGATGTTTTTTAACCTGCACACAATGCGCGGCACAGCGTTGAAGTTAAAAGAGACAGCGGGGTTAAAAAAATTGCGGCCAATTTTGTTTTCTGCATAAGGTACCGTCTTCTGTGTGGGGCTGAAAGCTAATCTTCAGAATACATACACCGGGAGCCTTCTTTTTTGTGTAGACATAATTTCAAGATTTCCTCAACAAACATTTGAGTCCTCAGCACTTGTATAACATTTGCTTCAGCATTTTCGCAAACATCAAAGAAAGCTTCGCTCAGCACCGCGACTTCCTAAGGAGCGTGGGATTTGCTGATTTTGTTTTCTCCGAACGTATTCCCCAAGCGTGAAATATAAGCATGCCATGCTATTCCTTTCTAGATCACATAATATTCCCTGATGCATTTTATAAGCGTCATGTAGGAGCCAGCATCCCTTCTTATAACGTGAACGCAAAAAGATGGAAACGTCAAATGCCTTCATCGCAGTTGATGACTGTTAGTCCACAGCACATGAAAAACGCAATCGAGCATATTTAGCGATTAGCCTTCTGCAGTTATATCGTTGCCTGATACACCCAGGCATCAACTTGTTTTCGTTCATGACTTTAGTGACATACCTAAATATTTAAAACACGAGATTCTACGTCCCAAAGTCACAATATGGGAATGAAGTGCGCCATCTACGGGTTCCAGATTAACTTCGACATCTGGGATTCTCTAACGCGCATTCAAAGCACGACGCGCAATTTGTTTTGCATCATGGCTTCGAAAGAATGGCGACTGCGCATAAAACGGAGAATCGAAAGCTACTTCAAGTGCCTTAGGCTCTGAAGAAAACGTCCACAACTGGACGCACGCAGCCATATGGAATGTTTACTGGTGAGGTGACAGTGTTGGAAGCGTCGTCTGGCGACGCTACCTGAAGCAAGTCTGGCTTGTGTGTTCTGACGAGGACCTTCGTCATGCCATCTTCAAAGTTCCTTCCACTGCTTCCGATGGCATTGATGCCCTTCTATTCCAGATAAGACAGCGTGCTGCGCCTGCGTCCTTTCTGGAAAATGAATATTCAAGCTGATTGTCATTGCAATCATCTGACGGTTTGTCTTACTCACCGGCCGCGGAAGCTCAGTGGCTGTGGCATTGCGCTGCTAACCAAAATGTGCGCGGGTTTGATTCCGACAGCGGTGACCGCATTCTGATGTGGGCAGGAAGTAAAAAAAACACAGAAACTCCACTGGAGTTGTATGAGTATGTGTAAGCATACCTCCAAATTTAAGTAGGCCCACCCCCAAAATGAAAGTTGGCCCACCCCCAAATTTAGTTGGCCCACTTGCAAACTTCAAGTTGCCCCCCCCCAAATTCTAGCTGGCCCAGCCCCAAATTTCAAGTTGACCCACCCCCAAATTTCAAGTTGGCCCACTTGCAAATTAAAATTCATTTGGCCCACCCCTACTGTAAGCTTCCTCACGCGTGTTCTATGTAGCCTTATGTATCCCTGTGGCTATTCTCTATGATAAATTTTATTTTTGTTTGCTTTAAATTGTTCGTATAGCTTATAAAGCGACCAATCATCTACAATTACACTAATGTAACGCATAAATGTCATTACTTCGCAAATCACGCATTTTCGTGCAGATTACACTTTTCGCGGGATGGAGCTGGTGTAGTTACTTTCAGATATAGCTCAAAAAAGTACACACACACACACACGAAGACCCGACAGACGCGGACGAGCGCTATTACCAATGGTTTATTTCAGTCAACAAACCCTCCGATTTAAAAGGTGAACCAAGTACACCAGTGTCACGCCCCCTTTCCCATGCGAGGTGATAAAAACAAATCTAAAAAAAAGTTAACAACACTACTATCTGCCTCAGACAACAGAGTTCAAATAGTTCAGTTCGGTACTGTGCAAAAGAATTGACGCTTCGCTTATACAAATATATCTGGAGTGGTATACTCTATCCCTTTGTTGTGCGGGAAGGTGTACATCGGCCAAACCGAACGGTGCATAAACGACCGGCTCAGGGAGCATGCGCTAAAAGTTAAGAAAAAAGAGGACAAGTATGCACATTTGGTTGCCCACATCATTACGTGTGGTTTTACGTGTGGTTAGGCACGATTTTATGAGACCACTATCTTAGGCAAATCAACAAACTACACGGCTCGAGTGGCTCTAGAAGCATTCTATATCCACAAGAGCTCAGATACTTGTATCAGCGAAGCGTCAATTCTTTCGCACAGTGCCGAACTGAACTATTTGAACTCTGTTGTCTGAGGCAGATAGTAGTGTTGTTAACTTTTTTAGATTTGTTTTTATCACCTCGCACGGGAAAGGGGGCGTGACAAAAGTGTACGTGGTTCACCTTATAAATCGGAGGGTTCGTTCACTGAAATAAACAGTTGCTAGTAGCGCTCGTCCGCGTCTGTCGGGTCTTCGTGTGTGTGTGTATACTTTTTGCGCTATATCTGAAAGTAACTATGTTAGACCAACTAGGCCAACAGGTGGTCCTTCTGGAGCTGGCGTACTCGCCAAAGAAGGCTTACGCATTAAAGAACGCTCATGTACGGGCATTGGCTGCACACTAAGAACTGCGGATGGTCAAGATTGATCCCCCGCTACTGCGTTCCCCACAATGAGATCATGGTTCCGACACGTAATATCTGAAAACAACTTTTTGTCCGAGTCTGCGATTCCCGCAGACCTGGTGATATACAGCCAGCAAAATACTCTCCTCGAAGTTCAGAAATGACGCTTTGAAATTCAGGTCTTGCACGCAGATCCGCTTCGTGCTCGGCTGGGCGCACGTCATTTTTGGAACGTTTCCGTCATTGGTGATGTCGGTTAAGTGTGTCGTCTTGGTGTCGAAAAATATATGATATTCTAATGCACCTTCTGTCTCCCATGTGTATATATTTCTTAAGGCTTGCTTCGTTGCACGCGGTATGTTCACTGCATTGCTCAAGACCCGCACCGAAAAGTGAGGAAGCCAGCGTAGTGTTCAAAGGTTCTCGGGCGTGAAATAACTGCGAGGGAAACTTAAAAGGGAGGAAGGCGCTTCGGAGACCCGGGGAAAGAAATATAAAATTGCCACATGGTAGCAAAGATGTCATCGAGGCTCCTGCGATACGCCGGCGATCACGGCAGTGAAAATGGGGCACGGCTGAAATTCGTCAACGATGGACACACTTCACTCCAACGTTTATAGATACTTAAAGTAAGTATCTATAAACGTTGCTTCACTCGGTATAGCGTCCTCTTTTTTTAGTGGCACGAGCAGCGACTGACACTCTTCTTTCTTAAGCAGCCACTTCCGGTCGACCACCGACTTCCGGTTCGTGCGAAATTCAAGAAATGTTTGTAAATTGAAAATAAATCATCAAAATAAAGACTGTACGAAATCGATGGTTCCACTTAATGTTGATGATATATATGACATCGGAGCATAAGTTTAGTTACAAATTGAGTTAGTTAAGTGACAGGAATGATTAGAAAATAATTAGAAGTCCCTAATTGAAGTACACCGATGTGCATGGTGGTTGAATCCATGTGCGTGGCGGTTTCCCGCCAGCTGCGTTCGCACGCTCCTCCGAGTTCGGTTTCGCGCCCGTTCCGTTCGCCATGGAAGTAGACGACGAGGACTCCGGGCCAAGTGCAGTGTACCGTCGAGTTTCAGACGACGAGGTTGCCTGGCCTAGTGTAGAGTAGTTTACATCGGTTACATCAAGAATTCACCAGAATTCTCTGTGTCTGTGTCGTACTTCACTTTGATAACACAAAGTTAATACATTGGAAACATAAAGTTTACCCAAGGAATACACCAGGGCACACCAAAGCAGAGGTGCGTGTGCCACTAGCAGAAACCTATGTCACAGATTAGAGTCGCCTCCAGTTTTTTTTTACTACACTCCAGAGACTCCAACCCTTTCCTTCCACGGAGGCCGTGTTCGGTTGCGAGATCAACTGATAGTTTCCGTGCTGACTAGTGGAGTCCTGGCGTCCACTGAGCCTTCACCTTTTGCACCGTTTGTTCTGTACCAAGTGACTCGTACTTCTTTTGCCACCTTGTCTGGTTACCTCCGAGTCAGCGCTGCGAATGAAAAAGAAAAAAAAGAGAAAGAAAAAGATAAGAACTAACGTTTGTGATACGTTGCATTGATTACACAATAGCAACAACTGCTACCGTTAGCAGATGTCAACTCGTATAAATGGAGCTCAGATATCGGCAGCTCTAGCAGGTGTATAAGCTCTATATGTATGGGAAACTTGTTGCAACATGCATCCATGTCGGTATACTATTCGCAAGTCTCTGGGGTGTCAGTACACATCATGCACCATGCAGCCGCATTATAGACCAGTTCTTAGTCAGCAGAGTGTGTGTGTGTGGTTTTTGTGGTGTGTCCCGTGTTGAAGCGCTGTTTTTTCTGTGGCGTTAGACTGTTCTGTGGAGCGGTTATATCTTCTGAGTCGAGAATTAAGCATCCCTGTTGCCTAAGGAAACGCAGTTAATTCTTCCGTAACTACATGCCGTGATTGCGCTGCGACTGTGGCGTTCTACAGCCGAGCGCGAGGTTGCGGGTATGATTCCCGACCGCGGCGTTCTCATTTTGATGGAGATGAAATGCAAAAAATGATGCACCCACGCTGACGCCTGGTGGCACGTCTCCTCCATCACGACTACCAACGTCGATGACCATGAGCAACCGTCGTGCATATGGAAGCTGCACTACGCTGCACACGCTAGCACAACGCGAAAGACGAAGCACGTAACTGACACACTAATACAACGCGCAAGACAAAGCACGTAACTGAATCGTCCCCGAGTCAAATCAGCGCGTACAGCGCGTCGTAATTGCAGCCTCCGCGATCAACTTCAGAAACATTTTCAGAGCTAATTGCGGAGGCCACGCTCCGCTGTGCTGAGTACGGTGAACGCCGCCACCTAGGTGGCGTTGGTAGTGCTTCTTGATGCCAGCGTCCCTTCGAATGCTGGCATCGAGGCGTCGTAGTGCTGAGACCACCGAAGTATAGTGCCTAGAATATACATACTAGTGTGCCGACCGCGGGCTTTCCGGTGGCACGGAGAATGATGCCTTCCGCCGGCGGCCACCAGACGGCGATAGCCGTACGGACCGTGCTATGCCGAGCGGCGTCTCTAGCCAACGCGCGCGTGTGCGACAGACGCCAATGGGCTGTCCCAGCCCGTTTCGTTCTGCGGAGCCTTGGTTGAGGTGCAAAGCGTAATCGAAAGAATATGATTTCGTTGCACTTACAAACGATCGTATGCACAGTTATCATTATAACGCTACACGATACGGGGTGTTTCTGCGAAAAATACCAATAAATAAGTACGTGGTTTCCGAAGTGTAATTTTTTTCCACAGTAAACTATTATATGCGAGACATGTCCACAAATGCTAAACTCGCACCAAGTTGTGTCTAATTACCATAAATTAAATTAATTAACATAAATGACGGTAATTAAACAGGGCACATTTTCATGGGCGACACGCCGTCGACTAATTTTGAAGGAGCGCTCAATGTAGCAATTATTAAAGTGTTTCTCACAAGCGACAGCCGCCAGAGTTAGCCTTCGATCAGCCCCTCTTATATTCTTCTCCCACTCGCCAAAACGTTCTGGCCAGTCAACAGGCGCTGAATAATGAGACTTGCTCGTTGTTTGAGCGGTATCCAGTTGCACAATATGGGACAAAACAGGTGCTGTGTTTACGCCTCGTTTTCTGCGACATCTCGGTTCCGTCCGTGAACAGACACAAGTGCGAACCACGCGCACAGAAAGAAACCCAGCAATGACATGCGGAGGCACCACATGCTACTTGCTCGAAAGCTACAACGCGCCGCAACCGACTGCGCTTACGAACGCGCATCCGAAGTGCACCCGAAGCGCAAGTGACGCGTGATGCGCCGCTCGGTTAGCACGGTCCCAAACAGTGTCGCCGTCTGGGGGCCTCCGGTGGAAGGCATCACCGGCGGTGCCAGCGTCTCCCTTTGGAAACGCCCGGCGGTCGGCACACTAGTAAGTATATTCTAGGCACTATAACCGAAGCGTTCACTGTCGGTGCGCGTTAGTGTCATAATGCAGTACTTCTCTTTTCTGCTCGTAGGCGGCGGCACCGCCCCGAGCAAGAGCGCGGGTACACGGAGGAGTGTTAGATATATAAGGCGCGTCTGTGTAGCTCTCTGCAAATGCGTTTGTGGCGCAATGGGTTAGACGCTCGGCGATCTATCGTCGCGGACCAAGAGGTCGTAGGTTCGATTTCCAAATTTTGCATGTTTGTGGAACTTTTTCTTCTGGTTTCTTTCTTTGTATTATGTTCTATGACGTATTTCCGTGACGGAAATACGTCAGTGAAGTCTTGGTGGACCCCGGCATAAAACACTTTCGTGTTAAAAAAAAAAACAAGCTCGTGTGCTTATAGTTAGCTGCATGCTGAAGAACTCCAATTGGTCAAAATTAATGCGGAGCCCTCGCCCTACGGCATTCCTCGTAATCCTCTGTGCAGATTCGGGACATTAAACACTGCAATTTTATTTCTGTCGCAACTAGGAAGTGACGTCTGTGCTGCAATTTTGCCACTGGCTTCTGAAAAAGAAAAAAACAATTGCATTGACAATGCTAGGTGTAATTGTATAACAGCGCTCGGATTTCATGCCTGCGGTCAAACACAGGCGCTTTTTACGACTGGCCTTTATAAAATGCCTTCACGGCATTTCGTCAGTCCAGTGTTAATTCCATGAGTTTGAAAATGGCATGCACTGCTTAGCATCCACTGTTGCAAAGTAAACTTAATGGTTACGTAAATAATGATCAATGCATCTGAGTATACTGCAGCGCATGCCAAGAAAAAGCAAACCAGTTTGTTTGTTTGTTTGATTGATTGATTGATTAGTTGATTGATTGATCGACTGACTGATGCGTTCAACATCTCAAAGCACCTCTGGGGCTATGAGAGACGCCGTGGTATAGAGCTCCAGATTAATTTTGACCTTCAGAATATGAACTATGTTACGCCAGCCGGCTCAATTTTGTACCGTATCCTCTCCAGGCGTTGTGTGCGCAATCGTTCACGTCAAAATGGTGTACCACAGCAAAAGGACTTAATGAAAATAATTATTTGTAATATGTGGTGTACATGTTGATACAGTGCGGATTGGACCTATAGATGCTACACAATTAGATATTCAAACAGTAATTTGTTATTTGCTTTACTCACATGCATTGTAATTCTGTTGATGCTATCTGTAATCCCCTTTACTGAATTTTTCGCTTTGAGGAGCCTCTAGTGTATCTAAAAAGGAAATATAAACAAAAAAATTACTACAGGCGGGTTTAGCCTGGCGATTGAGGCTGGCGATTGCTCCGTTGATATATGCAGAATGGCACTCAGTTACCCTTCTTGATTGCTGACTACACCAAAAACAGAATTGTCAGTCGATGGAATCATACGTAAGAGAGTTAACAATAGTTTCCGCAGCAACTGGTACTGTACGAGATTAACTCAGTAAATCCACAGTATTATTATGTGTATACGGACGGATCATGCTTAAATAATGCATTTGCGTCCGCATTTATCATACCGGGCCTGAAGTTAAAACAAACGTTTATATTGTCTAGAGTGACATCTTCTACCGTCACCGAATTGATTGCTATTCTCTGTGCCTGGCGCTGTATAGTATCACTGGAGATCCCACCGAGATGTGTTACTTAATTTAGGGAATCACAAGCCGCGCTCACGGCAATAAAGAGCACGGACCGAAATGCACTCACTACACATTTAGTACATAAAAACCTTCAAGAAATACACAAAAGCCAGCGCGCTATAAATTACATTATAGCGCGTCAGTGGATACCGGCACACTGCAATATTCCTGGAAACACTGCAACTGATGCTGCTAGAAAACAGGCGCATGAAAAGCAAAATATTTTAAATCTTATCTGTGTTATCTATTATAGTAAAATATCTTATCTGGAATGGAGCCCGCCTCTTTGTGAGAAGCATGGCTTCAGAACGGCGCAACAAGGAAGACCGAAAGACGAAAGACCACACGAACACACGATACTGGGAGGCGAAGAGTAAAGACTGATTTTAATGTTGCTACACCGTCAGTCATTAGCTCTTTAAAAAAAAGAAACAGAAAAAAAGCACCGGGTCCATGGTCAGAACTCGAGCTATCAGAAAGACCACTGGTGGCTTTTAAAATATTTGCGAAAAAAAAGACTCGTACGAAGTGTTCGTGGTTGAGGCCACCATTATTTTTTTATTACCGTATTGTCATAGATCGTATATTTGTAGCTCATGTTTAATTTTGTTATGTGTTCTTTATTTGTCTTGTTATGGTAGATACACGTACATACGTCAGCCGCCTCATCTGCAAAAGTCTTGAACTATGTGCCTTTTGTCAGACTATTTTGTGTGCTTTACTTGATTACGCGAATGTGTGCGACTCTCTGAGTGTCATTTTACTCTCCTCAGAGCCTTCTTCTACTAGTGCGCGGTACTGTAATTGTTTGGTATAGTTACGTGTCTACAGCGCTTTTCAGTCATTTTGTGTTTTTAGTTTTCCTTGTCCTGCAAAGAGGTTAAGCCACCGCCGATAAAGGGGCCAACTTCTCCTTCAATAAGGTATCAATAAAAAACAATCTGTAGAGAAATGTCCTTCGTTCTAAATTAAACTGCAGCGCGCCCTATAAAGACGAAGAACAAAGGTAAGTTAACAAATTGGCGCTTCATTTGTCCCTGTAATTCATCTCATGTGCGGGCTGCAGTTTAATAGTCAATAATTACCAACTAGCCCAACTTTCAGTTCTCACTATGTTTCACAATTTCAGTTCACAATAACCTACGTCATGCATATATTTCAAATTGCTGTATAGCTGCTTTTCAAGTACGCTAGACAACAAATAGCTGATGTTTTCATATCGGACGTTCGTGCAGAGAGTTCTCGCATGAAGTCCACATCCTGTAAACTTGCAAAAGAACTGATTAAAAATGAAAAACGATTACTTCGTACAACAGATATAAGCGTTTTCATTTCTCTAAAAATGCTAGAAACATGGCAAAACAATATTATAAATTGACAAGATCAGTTGGCGCCTGAATGGGCGCCAACTGATCTTGTCAACTGATAAGTCCGATGGGATCTTCATTACCCTTTTTCTTTCACCTTTCCCACCGGTCATCCCTCAACGCGTGAGCAGTAGGTGGTGGTTCAGCCGGTGCCGTGGTGGCTAGTCGCCTTTCCGAAGACCCCGAAGTGAGCGTCCTCCTCCTGGAAGCTGGCCGGGTGCCCAACTTCTTCCTCGACGTGCCACTGCTAGCGGCCGAGATCCAGCAGACCAAGTTCGACTGGGCCTACCTCACCGTGCCCCAGGAGGCTGCCTGCTTCGGACTAAAGAACAGAGTAAGCGCGCGCGCCTTCTCTCCTCAAAGAAATCATGATTAAACTAGCACCATCAGTGATAATTAATGATCAAGCAGTGGTCGAACAATGGATGTGTCTTGGGCCGGAGCCAAGGTTTTGTCGAGAAGAGTTGTTTTTGCACTGACGAAGCGAACTCCCGTATCTAGAACGTACCTCCACTGAACTAGAGTGACTGAACATTCCACCTTCACTCAAGAAAGTGGATGGTAGCGCCGCTCTTCGATAAACGAGGTCACTGCGCTTCCCGGCACATAGCCTCTGAGATTTGCGCGTGCTGGAAGGCTTGCGAGCCCGTGAAATCTTAGAGGCCATGCCCGGAAATTTTTGAGAAGCGTAGCATTTTCTTGAGTCGAGGGGTGGCGCTGTGCTCAAGTCGGCTGTTGGGTTTAGAAGTTAACCAAAGATCAGTAGGCCGGTTGGCTTTGGGGGCCCACGGTAATACCACATATGAGGCAGTGCAGGGTGACATGGGTTGGGCCTCTTTTGAAGTCAGAGAAGCACAGAGCAAAATTAGTTTTGAAGAAAGGCTCAGGAACATGGATGAATATAATTGGGCGGCTAAAGTGCACAAGAATCTCTACATGAAAAGCGTGGACTCAGAATGGAGGAAGAGGTAAAAGAAGTTGGCAACCAAGTACAGGATAATCGAAACTGTAAATAGACAACCAGGAGTCATCAGAAAGAAAGTGAGAGAAATAGAGGCCGTGAATTGGATGCAAAGAATGGAAACAAAAAGAACAATGGAGATTTACAAGAATGAGAAGAAAGAAATTAGAAGGGAAAATCTGTACGATAACACAAAGGGCAGTGCCTTGCTATTTGAGGCTCGAACCGGTTGCCTAAGGACCAAAACATAGCAGAGCAAATATTCGGAACTAGATGAGGCATGTGTATGCTGCAGTAAAGACCCAGAAACCACTCAGCACATCCTAATGGAATGCGACGGGATCCACCCAGCGAGAACCGTAGGTAACCTGCAACTCCCAGAAGCGCTTGGGTTTAAAGTGGAAGGAAACATCAACAGATCAGCCGTAGAGATAAGCAAGAGACGATTAGAGTACTGGTGGAAAAAAAGCAGGGAAAAGATGGATATGACCTGATCTCTTAAAATCATAGGTAAAATCATAGGTAAATCTTTGAAAAAGAAAAAGAATGATGAGAGGTATACAAAAATGCTAGATAAAAAACGTTTAAAGCACACCTGATTAAATTAAGCAGGCTAGGTGACTATTTGTCACCGCCCCGTTTCAAAGGGGATGCCAATCATCATCATCATCATCATAATCATCATCATTATCATCGGTAGGGCGCCTCGATGCGCTGCTTTACAAGCGGCGCTGAAACAAGAGGGAAAGCAGCGCTGGGCATCAAGGCACCCTAGTCGGCGTAGTAAAGGAACAGTTTCTAGTCAAGGGTCGTTTGAGAATACAAGAATAACTTTGTCGGAATGTTGACTGGAGTCTGAGGTATACCTTGTTCGACTACTCTTGAAATCTTCAAGCCCCGATCTTCGTGTTAACCTCCTTCTTGTTAGGGCATAATAATAGCTTATAAATAGAGGTGCCGTGCCTACTTGCAAAGTGTTAATGTGCGTCATCGCTTCTGAAAAAAAAAACATTAATATCGCTAGCGGTAATGGAAGAATGCGTTCAAGTCACGGTATACTGAACCAGCACAATATTGATATGTTTGCACGTTTGAGTGTACAAAAATATGCTGACGTGACTTGAGTTCTCAGATTGATTTTGCCTGTGATAATTTTATATTGTTGCTGAAAACAAAGAACATCACAATGCGACATAAAGTGCAGGGAGAATTAAAGAGGCAGGAGTATTGGCCCTGTATGCGTACTGCATTACGCAGGGAAATGGCCTTATGCCTCTTATGGCCTGAAGAGCGGGCCAGACATTCAACATTCGACATGATAGGAGCTGCGGACCGGTGCGTGACTACAAGGCGTTCAGAGGGAGCGCATGGAGCGAGTGGCAGTTCTCTTGATGTCATTGGTTCTAGGTGACCAAAAAAAAATAAAATAAAAAAACGACATAAACTTTTTTACTTGACGCCGTTGCATATATGCTTCTTCTCATGTTTCTTTCCCTCTTGTTTACGTATAAATTATGCAGACTTGTGTTTGTGCGTCTATGATACGTACGTGTATATTTATTGGAAAATTGGTTTTAATTTCGCAACTGCGTATTGGTATGGCCGGCTCTAATCTAGCCTACCTTCCCATCTGTGAGTAGTGATTAATTAACAAGACCATATAAGGAGGTTAGTGCAGCATCCTTCTAAAGAATGTGTGCTAATCTTTATCTAGTAATTGCTATCCTGAACTACGCACAACTGCAGTTTGCTCCAACAATACAGACACAGACTACAAAAAAAAAAAAAAAATTTCCCGGCCACAAAATCATTGTTTCGAAGTGTCCAATGGATCATATCAAGGTTCATACGTTGATATGATCAAGTTACACTGTCCGCCGGTGTCAGTAGCGTCGTAAGGGCTTTCGGAGGAATCGTATTGCGCTAGCCGTTCAGTGTTCTCGCCTTCGATAATGTGCCCCCCTTTTTATGCTAATTTGCGTGCTTATTTCTTGCTGTCAGCAAAGCCGGTGGCCTCGAGGCAAAGTGCTGGGTGGCTCGAGCATTCTCAACTACATGCTCTACATCCGGGGCAACCGACGCGACTACGACCGCTGGGAACAGCAGTTGGGCTGCGAAGGCTGGGGATGGCGATCCGTGCTGCCCTACTTCATCAAGTCCGAGGACAACCGAGATCCCGTGATCGCCCACAATGGTAACGGATCTCGGATGTTTCGTTCGCGGAACGTGTACTACAGTGCCTAGAATATACTATATTCTAGGCACTGTATGCGTACGCACCTTGCACCGGCCAGGGGGTGCTACGATGTTTTCATTTAATGCCCTGGCGTCGCCGACACCGGCCACACAATGACGCGAGAAAAAATTGTTGCGGGTTAGCTCAGCTAACCCTGGATATGCAAAGCTTGGTTTAGTCTTGTTAAGTCTTGATTTCACTTGGTTAGCCTTTGATTTAGCTGCAGTTATTATACTTAGGTATACACTCATCGATATAAGCCAGGTATAAACTATAGGCCGACAAGTCCAGGCGTTTTGCCAGTCGAATGGCTAGCTCTTCTCTCTTGGCATTCCGGACCCTTTCCGGTGAAGCAGTTCGCCGGGCGAAAGACGCGTGTCAGACGGCGTGGTCAGACGCCGATAAGACGCCGCGGGGTGGTGAGACCATAGATACAACCCTTCTAGTACACTGTACCATAGAGAATGAAACGCTGCCAGCCAGCTGCGACGCCAGCCGCGGCGGTTGCTAGGCAACAGCTCAGCTCGCGGTGCTGCAACCGGCCACAGCGAAACTAAAGCGAAACAGCGCGAGAATGCGGCCAGTGTAGCTTTCGCTACAAAATGAGACGTCGTTCCAAAGAACAGTGACTCACGCGTCAGCGCTCGTCTGAGTGTTCAGCGCCAAGCTTTGCAGAAATCAAGCTAACGTTCGCGCCTGTGATCTCGAACGCAAACGTGTCCTCTTATTTGCAGGGCAGGCACACTTTGATGTTTTAACACGAAAGTGTTTTATGCCGGGGTCCACCAAGACTTCACTGACGTATTTCCGTCACGGAAATACGTCAGCTTACAATGTACACGAACATAATACAAAGAAAGAAACCAGAAGAAAAAGTTCCACAAACATGCAAAATTTGGAAATCGAACCCACGACCTCTCGGTCCGCGACGATAGATCGCCGAGCGTTTAACCCATTGCGCCACAAACGCATTTGCAGAGAGCTACACAGACGCGCCTTATATATCTAACACTCCTCCGTGTACCCGCGCTCTTGCTCGGGGCGGTGCCGCCGCCTACGAGCAGAAAAGAGAAGTACTGCATTATGTCACTAACGCGCACCGACAGTGAACGCTTTGGTGGTCTCAGCACTACGACGCCTCGATGCCAGCATTCGAAGGGACGCTGGCATCAAGAAGCACTACCAACGCCACCTAGGTGGCGTTCACCGTACTCAGCACAGCGGAGCGTGGCCTCCGCAATTAGCTCTGAAAATGTTTCTGAAGTTGATCGCGGAGGCTGCAATTACGACGCGCTGTACGCGCTGATTTGACTCGGTGACGATTCAGTTACGTGCTTTGTCTTGCGCGTTGTATTAGTGTGTCAGTTACGTGCTTCGTCTTTCGCGTTGTGCTAGCGTGTGCAGCGTAGTGCAGCTTCCATATGCACGACGGTTGCTCATGGTCATCGACGTTGGTAGTCGTGATGGAGGAGACGTGCCACCAGGCGTCAGCGTGGGTGCATCAGCGCCTAAGGGCGCTTTAGCCACAAAACACCAATAGACATTATATATCAATGTGCAATAAACATTACACTACTTCTGTGAAGACACGTTTCACTTTCGTGTTCTATACCGATTCCTATATAAGAGGGATCAACCACATTTTTTTACATCTCGGACCCTCCTGCGTGGTTCGATTGGAAGTGTAACAGCGAATGTTTATCGTGTCGCTCCTATTTTTCTCCCACCGCTGGGTAGGCTGTGTGCTTTTGACACTGTCGTCTAGGAAGCTCAATTCATACGCATGCCTACGCCAAAAACAGCCCTTCAGTGTGTGTGCGTGTATGAACGCTGCTGTCAAACCTAGAAAGCTTCAGCGCAATGGTGCCTTTACGGCTGGAGTACCCTGCAGTGAGGTAGCCAACCATTCCGGGCTATGCACGGCTATCCCATATTTACAACAAAATATTTCCGTGTCATGACTCGTCTGAGTCGCGACAAATATTTGTCCCGCATTCAAGCCTGCTGAAACTGGGAGGGGTTCTCACCTCGTAGGCGCAACTGCGCCACAGGATTCATGACCAACGCATGCTTTGAGAGAAATTGCCAGAGGAGCTGCTACCTACATACATGGGAACTTAGGGGCTGCATTGCTAGTATCCAGAACGTCGAATCTTACGAAATGTGTTTCAAAATCTACATACGATATTGCCAGTGGAATCCTAGATGTATGCAATCGTTTGTTTTAAATGTCTCGGAATATTTCAGAAAATATTCAGCAAATTGAAATATAAAGTTTACAACTGTGTAACACGTCAAGAAAAGCGACATCACAATTCTCTAAGCTGCCGCTATTGAAACATCTAAAGCGGATAAAATTAATGTACTATATACCACTTTGAAATGCACCAATAATTACCGAGCAGGGTTTTAGCAACACTCCCATAAATATTGTAACAATGTCGCACGTAAGCCGTAAACTTATATACACACTCAGGGAAATTACACCTCTAATGGTGGACTGGGTGCCGAAGCATGTGCACCCTTCTTGCACTTATATTTCCTCTGAAATTTTTGAAAATGGGTGCGTGTGTTAGTCGAACACCTTAGTGCACCATTTCATTTATTTCAGGGTGCTAAAAGGGTGTTTTGTGTGAAGCACCCGCTTTCCAAAATTTATGGGCACTCAGGCACTTCAACATTTCAAGCAAGTAAAAATCCATAAGTGGCTATTTCCTAGTGATTTGCGCCAAGTCCTTGTTCGAGCACGTGATATGGTCACAGTAGGCTAAAAAAAAGAAAAAATCACCAGCCCTTCCCCGGTCGAGAAAATGGGGTTAAGCGAAGCTTGTCGTGTGTGTATCTGACCTTCGTCAGGGTAACGTAATGTTCACGACATGTCACGGTAATAAAACCTAAATGTTTATTAAAAGTATAAATCGAGGGAAAGAAACGTACAAAGCAACGGAAGGAAAAGTTTCACGAAAGGGAAACAAAAATAGAAGGAAAGGGAAGGGAAAGTAGTAGGTCAAGTACACACACGACAACCTTTGCTTACCCCCATTTTCTTGACAGGATAAGGGCTAGTTTTTTCTTTCTTTCTCTATCTTTCTCTCTCTCTTTATTTCCCTGTCGCTTTCTTTCTATATATCTCTCGCGCTTTCCCTTTCTTTATCTTTCTTTCTCTGTTTCTTTCTCTCGATCTTTCTTTCTCTCTCTCGCTGCCTCTCTCTATTTCTCTCTCTTTTTCTCTTTCTTTTTGTCCCTGGTATGTGCCATTGGGCGTGGAACCTTTCTGCACAATCATCAGGATCCGCCCACACGACAGGGGCATGTGCCATTGATCTTGGACCCTTTCTGCACAATCGCCATGATCGGCCCGATTTTCAGCGTGACGCCACCACCGCCGACACTTGTGAGCCTATAAAGCTTCGCTTAAAATGTGGGCAGCTTGCATTAGTGGTGCACGGCTGGAGTAAACAGTGGAGCTGGTGATCGATTTAGTTTCTTTCATGTTTTACTAGGCTTGGCTAAATTTTGTAGGAAATTTGAAGTGCTGCTAGGCCCGGCATTCCAAATCGGCTCGCCGCCGACGCGCAGATTCTCGATCGCTTGGCCTCGCGATGCGATTCAAGATGAGCCGCTTCTTCTTCGGGTGTCCGGATCTTCTTTGATCGTCCCATGTCAAGGCTACATGTACTAGCCACAGAGTCAACGAGAGTTCCGCCGCCGTCGCGACGTCCCCGAGCTTTTATCTCCCGGTGACGTCACTACTATTTGGTCTCGCTAGCTGGCGTATATAACTGCCCCACACCAAAGTGTTAAGCAAGTAAAAGCAGCGAGAAAACGTGCCAAGCTGCTGCATGGGAAAAGTAAACTGCGTGAAAGGTTTAGGCGGCAGGAAGAAACACACGACACTTAAAAAAGCAGCCTCTGCGCTTCGTCGTATGCGTTTCTTCCTATCGTGCAGTTTACCCTTCTTTCAGTATTAACCAACTAGCCTGATATATCTTATTGCTTTAGGTGGATACCGCTTTCGCATGGTATCTCTAATTCGGACTATAGGGAGAACGCCAGTGAGCGTGAAACGAACGAACGCAAGCTGCCCGTCCGCACGAGCTCAAGGCTGCGGCGAGGCGTCTGCAGTAGAGCGCGATGGAACGGCGCCGCCATCTGGCGGCCGCCCAAGGAGTGGCGACAGCGGAGGTAAGCGCATTGGCGTAGAGTTTAACAACTGAAGCTAGTCTAGTAACGTTGGGAGCAGGTGCGCGGTCGTAGCAGCTGGCGCGGCGGTGCAGGAGTGTTACCGAAGTTAGACGAAGCGAGGCGCAGCTGTGCCAAGTGCTAGACAACGCGCGGTGACGTCATCGTTAGGTGCAGTTTCTGGTCTGTACTACGTAGCGCAACGAAGAGCTTAAACAGCGCCGCTGTTAAAATGTCAGCCTGCTGCTTCATGTACAGTGTTCAGCGACTGAAACGCGATACCCATGACTGCATGCCGGCCGGCGCTTTTTGCGCCACCAGAGTCGGTGGCACTGCGGGGCCAAATCCAGTCACAATGCGTCACAAAGGCTCTAGCGTTCATTGTGCGCTCCTGATTAATAAGCTTTGGTCTCCCTCGACGTTGAGCGGCGGCATAAGAAGCGCCAACAGCCAGGTGCTCTGAACATCACCTTTCAATCGATGAGCACTGTACATGGCGTCCCTGGCGTGAAGTGGAAAGACATAGCTTTTTCCTTTATTTCATATCTTTCCTGTCGCTTTTTACCACTGGCTTCGTTTAAATTGTTTAAGGTCTTTGCTGTTTTATGCATCAGCTGCCAATCATCAGCGAATCATAGCGCGTCAGCCAATCATAGTTCTTCACGGGTTACTTCTGGTGTAGCATCGGGGCCGGCGCAATATTGGGCGCAGTAAGCCTTGCGCTGTTTCATCCAGTATCGGTTGGAACAAACATTAGAAGGTGCATAGCCGAGCAATCTACTGCCGATAAGAACACATTATTTATTGTGGAGATCGCGCGCCCCAGATCGTAAAGTAGGAAGACGCAACTACTTTGTCCTTTTCTGTCCTTCCTGCCTTTCACATCTTACTGATAAATTTACCTAGATTTTTCACCTTGGTGCTGATTTATATTTAAACTGAAGCACTGAAGCGCTTGGCGTCAGGGACATCCTAAATGACTATATACATGTTAAGAGGATACAACCTTGGATAGCACGCTGTGAAAGTTCTTGCCTTTGCGTACGACCTGACTCTAGTGTGTGGTGCAAAAGATGAACTGCGTCGGGCGGTGTAAGATTTAACAAAGTTTTGTGATGCGTTCTCGTGCTATGGCGAATGTTAAGAAATGTTTAGACTCGTGGCTAGGGACGTGGGGACTCACAACGTTGGCGGTTTTTGCACATGGAGCCTACTGGAAAGTGAGAAGGTACCTGGGAGTGTGCTTGGACTCGGAAAAATCTAAAGACAGGCAATGACACCATACGGCCATACATTTCGTTAACAAATCGGGATTTCGCTTGTATCTGAGTGTTTTTCGACTGTTTGGTACACAGCACAGGTGCTCCCATATACTTCTGCGCAAGTAAACCGCACACAACTGGTTCTGTGCAATAGTTCAAATATGCTTCTTTCTTAGCAGTGAACAAGAAGAAAGGAAACCGAGGGCCTGATTTTTATTCATAAGGCAAGACAGGGCTCTCATGACGTTTACCTTCAGGAAGCTTGGAGGGTCTTACCTGAGCGATTGGTTGGAGGATGCTCAGGGAAGATTGAGGGCTCTGGAATTAAGGATTTAAAGAGAGCTGGAACAGGCAGCACGTTGCTTTCCCCAGAGGTACTCTAGTGAATACATACAGCTAGTGGAAAGGGAAAAATTATAAGGGTGGACCAAATGACATCGAAGCACCCGGAGTTGTGGAAATCGAATTGTATAATAGTATCTTGTATCTCGTGTGAAGTTGAGCGTCACTATGAAGAAGTCCTGATAATGTCCTTTTTTGTTTCGGTGCATGCTGTTCATTCTCACTTGTAAGAAATCTTTTCTTCTTTTAACAGCGGAGCTGTTTAAGCCGGGCGTAATGTGTCTGCTAAATCCAAAAATGTGGGCCGATCCTGGCGGTAGCGCAGAAAACGTCCAAGGGGCGTTTCACATAACCCCTGTGAACATACCCACATACCCCTGTGAACTAGCGAAGCTGAGCCTGACTAATTCTAAAAAAGTTAAAATTAAATTATGGGGTTTTACGTGCCAAACCATAATCTGATTATGAGGCACGCCGTAGTGGAGGGCTCCGGAAATTTGGACCACCTGGCGTTCTTTAACGTGCACCTAAATCTAAGTACATTGGTATTTTCACATTTCGCCCCCATCGAAATGCGGCCGCCGTGGCCGGGTTTCGATGCCGTGACCTCGTGCTCAGCAGCCCAACACCATAGCCACTGAGCAACCACCGCGGGTTGGCTAATTCTAGCTAGGCATGGTTGGGACTACTTAAGCTTAGTGAGTCATCGATAACCAATCGATAGTCAATCAATCGCTAATCCTGAAAATTCCGGGAAATGCTGGGGATGACTTAGTAGTGCTTAGCCTAGCCCGAATACGTATCCAATACCTTGCGATAGCCAATCAATAGCTAATAGATAATTGATTATTAATTAGGAAATGCTGGGAAATACTGGTGTTGACTTGGTAGTGCTTAGCCTAGCCCAAATGCCAGGACTAGGTGGGTGCCCATCAGCTCCGCTGTCTCCTTAGCATTGCGCCTACAGTGCAAGCTACGCAAATTTTTTTTTGCTTAAAAACACTTTTTTATTTTCGCCACTGCGGCGTCCCGAGTGCTCGACCCAACGCTGTCAGCGTTTGACACAATTCTCAAACTCTGGTACACCTCTAAACCCAAGAGCAGCGTACCCAACGCGGCTTGTGGACCCAGAGTCTTGGGTCCCCAATCTAAAACTCTCTAATATTTTAGTGAAAAAGTCTGGCATGTCACGGAGACGGAAGTGGGAAGAGTTGCATGGATCCATAAGTGTTCACCACGCGTGAAACGCCGTCAGAGCAAAATAATGATGCCTGTATGTGCAGCATCGTTCCGGTGAATTCACGTAACATTATTTTGCGCCACTGCAGCAAGGGCACGAGCTAATATGAAAAAAAAAGACTGATTGCTTTCCTATCTTGTTTGCAATTTACAGGTTACCACGGCCGAGGCGGCTACCTCACAGTTTCGACTCCTCCGTACGCGTCTCCACTTGCGCACGCCTTCGTAGAAGCTGGAGAGACATTGGGCTACCCCAACATCGACCTCAACGGGCCGTTTCAGACTGGTGAGTATACATCTACTCGCGCGTATAGGCACACCTGGTACACAGACGCATATCGCATGGCTATCTGAACTTTTTGTCAGCAAAGCTTCAAGTGGCGGGTTTGGGGTCTATCTCTTGCACTAGGAAATCTAGGCGATACACTATGATAGGTGGGCCGTTCAAGTGAATGGTTGAAATGCGTTTCGGAGTAAGCTTACTTCTTCAGATGTTTTCGGCGGCCCTTCACCAGTAATGCTGGTGCCTCGCGTCAGCTGCCTATCCGAGAATTTGTGTCGTATTCTGCAGCTGATTTTCGAAGCACAGAAAAAGTTGTGTAGAATTACAGTTTCGCAAACGTATATGGGTTTCACTTAAGTCCACCAGTCATTTTATTCCTTCAAGCAGCCGCAAGGATGCTTGTATGCCGTCTGGACGTTATACGGGAAATAAAACGATTGTCTTGGTAAAATACTAAAAGCGACCCTCACTTTATTTTGAATTATATTTCTCAAAATTAACTGAGCATTTTCCTACTTTATTTCCAAACGTTTATTTTGATTCACATGCTATTCAGCAAAAAAAAAAAAAGAAGAAGGGTTTGTTGCGTGGCCAATACCTCGTACGCAAGAAGACAGACAAGTTCGTCGTTCGTGCAAATTTATTAACCTGCCCGTAGTATTTGTCCTGTTATACAATTTCTCTACATGCATTAAAACCGGCATAATATACATGTTTCAGCAGGCATTCTCAGTTGACACAACCAGAAGTGTCAATAATCCTGCGAGCATGAGGAGAAACATCCTTTAAGAAAAGCAGCAGCCCCGCCACCACCCCTCCCCCTCTACCTCAATATGGACAGCAAGCTTAAAACTTAGAAAACCAACAAGTTCATTTTATTCCATTTGTTTTAGCACGCATACCAAAGTCAGGTATTCTGCTGATCACGCAATTCCTCAAACGGCGTTCTACTGAATGCGCTATCTTTGTTAAAGCGCGTTGCAACTTCACCCACTCTCTCCAATTCCGGTGCAGTGTAGCGTTAAGTTATCAGTCCTTCCAGCCAACCAGAAACGAGAACCACAAGAAGTACTCTCCAATTTTTCGCCTCTGATGTGTATTGGTGCTTCTGTTCTTGGAAAAGTCTAATTTCCCATTTGAACTATACCTTACCACTCCTTGTTCGAGTCCCGTTAAGTCTGCAGTTGCCGGAGGGATGTACGCATCTGCTTTGTGTTGTGTACAGAGTGCGCGAGCTTCCTGCAACCGAGCGACGCCGAATGACTGGAAGCTTCACAGACTTATTAGCTGCAGACAATGGCCGAGGCCTCGCTTTCGTGATGACGGCCTCGTTAGTGTTTGGCTGACATAAGCCCTATAGCCTCCCCTGCCGTGCAGTAAGTTGGTGAGGTAGACTGTAGTGTGTGTCAGTCAGCACGCATAAGTGTCGCATCTCGATCTTATGTACCTGGTGTTCGAAACGACACAACAATTAACAAACATTCGCTAATTAACTTCTTAGTTAATTACTTCATGACAAATATTGCAATTTACAAATTATAGTCGGTGAGCTTGTCAGGCGCATCCACTTGAAATGAATTTCCAGGATGGCACCAATTTTGGCATATTATTTCCCAAAGTATGAGACGAAATACAGGGGCATTTCACACACTTGTGTGCTCACATTGTATAAAACAGAATTTTGGTAAGAAAGTAAGGGGAACAACAGTGCATTTTTACGACGAGTTTGATGGTGAATATCTCCCAACTGGTGTCGCTCTGGAAAGTTACTTTAAGCAGATGCGCCTGACAAGCTCACGGGCTACAATTCGTAAATTGCAATACGTGTCGTAAAGTAATTAAATAAGATGTTAATTAGTGAATTTTTGTTACTTGGTTGAATATGTGTTTCGATTTCTCGTGCTAGTAATGTCCGCCTCTTCGAATAACCCAGCTCAACAGTGAGAATTATGCTAGCTGCCACAGGCGATTTTTAAAAATTCCGTAAAGCTTAACTTTCAACACCATGTACGTGCAATCCTTGTCAAAAGCATTAGGGCTACACTGCCAGCAACCGTCATGGTGACTGCATTCTGTTTAAGGAGAGTTTCACCAGTACGACAAAGGTTCCAACGCATCGGGGAACAGCAAATAATGCTTGGTACTCACCATCCATAGCTCTTGAGCGTTAGGAGCACTACGGGAACTGCACCACACAACAGAACGACACATGTGGTGTTGGCGCGGATTAGCCTGTGCAAATTCGACAAAGGCTGCAGGTTATGCTGCTGTACTAAAGCAGCACGAAACCGCTATTGCAGGCTTCGCCATTCCTCAGAGCACCCTCAGGCGAGGCGCCCGCTGCAGCACCGCCAAGGCTTTCCTGGAGCCATGCAGGGGACGGCCTAACCTGCACATACTGGTCCGCGCGCATGTCACCAAGGTAAGCCAGGTATTCTCTTCCTGTGACGCACAGGCGAGCCAACGTTGTTAATGAACATGCCACAGCTGATAGGTCAGCGACACCAACGATGTAACTCCATTATTTCTTCACAACTTCGTGATTATCCAGGCCCGTATCCACAAATAGTCTTACGCTACAGTTGCCCGTAACAAATCATTCCAGCCAATGTTGATACTACTATGATGCACTACTATGAGCAGGCGGCCGGCAAATAGCAAAGATCACTTACAAACGAAAAGCTTTGAGAACTCAGCCCCTGTTCTCGCGCGAAGCACAATTAGCGAACCTAAACTATCCGTTAAATGACCTGTCGCTCATATGTTACGGTTGCCGCGATGTCCAAGCGTAGCTTGCGCAAGCGCTTGCTCGTGACGTGATCTTTCGAAGCAATGCACAAGCAAAAGTGCGCTGTAGTCGTAGTCGTGGTCGAGTTGCATGAATTTTCCTGGCAGAAGATGGACAGAAGTAACACAATCATTACTTTAGTGCCACAATTTAGGTCACGTGGTACGTCATGGTATATTGTCACGGTAACAATAGGACAAGCAACAACCAGCCACACAGCAGAACAGCTCCGATCGAGCAGCACGTCTTCTTCGTCGTCTTCGTCTCTCCCCACCGAATGCTCCGCGGCGCGCAAACTAAAGCGCAAGCAAACTGGAACTGCACAACACACGGAAATGCACTAAATTGACGTGTCAATATTAAGATTCCTGCACATATTTGTCTTAAACGCTCTCATTTGGCGCCACTGATGACGTCCAGCAGGAGGCTTCGCGTTCTTTGAATACGTAGTCCCCAAGCCGCTTGGGTGCCCAATTCCCAAACTCTCTATTGTCACGTTGTCGTGACGGTGAAGACTTGAGCCGTGGCACAACGGCGAGTCACAAAGCTAACTCTTTATGGCCAAACCTGTGTCCACGAAAACAAGTAACACTCGGGCAGAATGATAGTGACGAGAACATGCGCCGATCATCGAAATCTGATCTGTGGCTGAAGCGCGTGGGCTACTTATTTTCAGCGTTATCGGTGGTGCTTGCGTGCCTTCCAGAATGTACAACACTACTCCCGTCATGCATGCAATCTGATCACACAAGGAACGGTCATAACATAGACAACAGATAGAATCAGCTAGTACAATCGACAATTTTCCGATACATGCATGCGCGTCTTTGCGCTGGGCGATAACTTTTAACATTTTTTAGCCGGTGACCACAAAACTACAAACAAGGACCCCTGTCAATATAATTTTTTTTGTGTGTGAAGCAGTAACCACTTCGTAACACTCTTTTCCTATTGGTTAAGAAAAGGACAAAAAACTGAGCACTTGTTTGAGCGAGTACGCAAGAAAATTTATTCACTCGTGGGTGCATTTACTACAGCGGTATGTATTAATAAAGCTACATGCAATGACTATAGTACAGCGTTTCATGCTATCAATGCATCATAAGAAAAAAACAAAACATTATTACTTGTACAAAGGGGAACTTTATTGAATCTTGTATCATGTTTGCAACCAACTGGCTCATAATTTCTTCCGACGTTTCATCCATGTTATGCAAAATAAGTCACATATAGCTATACACAGTCACATAACTATGTAGCAGACACTTCACCAATTGGTTCTTTCTCTCAGAACATTTAATCCCCACATGGCATTTTTATACATCGCTATACAACTATAGAAGATTTGTATCGCGCTTTTTGCATATCACATTTATCTTTCTTTTATTCTTATCAAATTTTTTATGTGTGCATGTTTGCTTTTATCTTGCTCAGTACGGTATGACTGGCATTTCAAGTTTTCCTTACATTATATTGAAAAATCTTGTGTACCAGCCTATTAGAAAAAACACTTCCCCATTTTTCTCTCATTCGTGCGACAGCAACTCCTATAGCAAAGTGAAATTTTTGTAAGGCGCGTAACGCTGCTCTTTAGGCCTTCCTACTTACTACTTCTAAATTCCTGCTTTTCCAAATAAGAACCATTGTGCATAGAGTAACTAATTGCTCATAAATGTTCTGCTTACGTAATAATTTAATGTCGGTGTTTAGAAAAAGTTTATTCCAACAAAAGGCGATACGAACACTGATTTACAATGACGGCACAATTCCACCAGGACGATAGCATATACAAAGTACGAGCATTGTATACAAGGCATGTTTTCAAAGAAATGTTTGAGCCCACACTCACTAACATATAACCACATAGACCCACTGAAACGTAGTTACACATAAACTAATTGTCACTTTATATAAAATGAAGTCGAGGACGGCAGAAAACTAGGTGGGGTGATGAGGTTAGGAAATTTGCAGGTGCGAGTTGGAATCAGCCAGCACAAGACAGGGGTAACTGGAGATCGCAGGGAGAGGCCTTCGTCCTGCAGTGGACATAAATATAGGCTGATGACGATGATGATAAAGTGAAGTTGAATGTATACATTTTACATAACGGTTATTTACAATGATGATGCTGACAAGGGTATTTTACATTATTTTGTAGTGATACAATGAGATGCGTATATACAAAATTACCACGCATACAAGAGCACACACCCACAGAAATCATGGGCACCTACATACTGTGTACCATCGACAAAAAAAAAAGCTGTCGCAGTTTCACCCGAAAGGCGAAGCATCAATTACGATGGCAAATTAGTAGAGAGCTATACGGAGTAAGGATAGTAGTTTTATCCGCTGTATAAACTTGGACATGCAGCAGCACCAGCAACGCACAGAACTGTTGTCGACGCCGTCGGCGTTTTGCCCGCGTTCGCACTGAACGCGCGCGGCGTTTTTATATAAATATGCATTTGGTGCCTGCAGCTCCCTCTCTCCCTCCCGTCCCCCCACAGCCTTTCGCGCGACGGAAAAAGTCGCGTTTGCTCTCTATATATGGAAAGGAGGAAAGAGACGCTTAATTCTGCAGCCCTTCAGGGAGCACGGCGCTAGAACGCGCGTTTGCTCTTCGACGTGCGTTCGCTCCCTGTGAAAGCGCGCGTCCCTCGCGCCCTTTCACTCGCACATACAGCGTCCAGAGCACGGCGACGATTTCATCGCCGTTGACGTCATACGGAACCTCACGGCGACGGCGACAGCGACGACCACGGCGATGCCGACGGCAGAAATTCGCTTTGGAGTGTCCATATAATTGATATCGCAATAAAAAAAACGCATATCCACGAAGCGAATGGATGATGAGTGGGCGAAGCACCGGGGGATCATTCGGGTAACCGTGAATCCCCCGTACACTGCCCACTCGAACATGCAAATGAGTGACAACACATGTGTACAGTATATACAATGTTGTTTTATGGGTCGTATATGGTATTGAGGTGCGTACTTCGTTTTTCCTTCATTAAGACTGCCTTGTGATCAGTGCAGCAGCACGGCGACGCCGGCAAGCGGACCCAGAGGCGGCGAGAGCGCGGGAAGCGGCGGCAAAACGCCGGAAGCGTTCTCTACCTGAGGTTGGAGGCGCCGATGCTCGGTTCAAGCGCGAGCTTCGCGAGCCCTCAGCTCCGGGTCCGCTTGCCGGCGTTCCCGTACTGCTGCAGCTTTGCGAGCCCTGGACTCCGCTTGCAGTTGAGCCGCCACTCTCGCCTTTTCATTCATAGCGGGCGCGCCGTTATCAGAAGCGACCGTTATCATCCATGGCTGAAGAGAGAGAGCACGCGTCGGGAACGACCGCAGCGCCCCTAGCGGACTCCATGCAAACCAGAGCTACGTACGACGAGGGCGGACAAGGCTCGGCCCTAAGGTGCTTCGCCCCTAAAAAGGTGACGGACCATGGGATCTCAGAAAAAGCTGAATATTCGAGCAGCCTTTAAATGTAGCCAGTAAAACCGTGCATCACCATGTTGTTCTCATATACCAGTGGAGGCTGGAAATCAGATTACCAAGCTGCGTTTCGAAGCTGCGGATATATTCAGCTTTTTAACGCGATTGCGTTTAGGGCCCCGTGTCGCAGAAAATCCGGCGTCGGCGTCGGCATTGCCGCACGCGGCAGAAAAAATCATCCCCAACCACGCAGGCCCTCCAGATAATGTTTTCATTTATTTCGTGATACTGTCAATCCCATCAGGGACTTTTACAGGAGTGGGTTAGAATGGTTTGTATACATTGTGGAACCGGCATTCACATAAGCATACAATAGGGTAACTACATAGAATATGGTAAAGGTAATGAACCTATGATAACAGCAGTGAGTAGGGCAAAATGACAACACATAATCAACTTATTTCAGCTACATACTATGTACTGCAAAAGAAAAAAAATAAAGACAAGCACATGAGATATAAAATTGATAACATCATCCACAATATCACATCCCAGATTTCCAATTTACCTGGTAAGTAAAACAATGATAAATACAATAATGATAGAATCACTTACTCGTTGCTGACAGCACAGTTTGGCCAGCAAGTTCAACAAATTTGTCAACGGTAGGCTGTGCGACCACCGTCAGTGCTAAAGCATTCCAGTCACGAACAGCTCGCGGGAAGAACGAATAACTAAATGTATTGTTAGCGCAGAAATATTCTTGGAGTGTAAGGTGATGCTTATGACGGGTTTCTCTAGACGTGTTGTATGAAAGTTAGGTCTCAGGATCCACTTTAACCTTATTATGCAGGATGAGATACAAAAATTTGAGTCGGTACAGCAGGGTTTTACCACTAAAGTTTCTCACACTTTGTCTTGCATTCTTTGCTAAGTTATTCCTCAGAATCTGGAAAGTGACAGTCCACAAACAATTGCCATGAAACAAAACACCGACAGCGTATGCCTTTTATGCTAAATCTTCTGAGGCTGAAATATTAAAGGTGCAAACAATAAAAGAAGGCCGGCCCACGAAAGAGGCTGCATTTCTACCAGAAAGCGCGCCTTCGTGCATATCGTTCCTTGCCAGCATTTCCCGGTAAACATTACGGTTACATAAGCTTCAGTTGCCAGGAAGTGTAAGAAACAGTCAAGGATCTTTGAATGCTATCGCGTTCCACTCTTGAAGGCGAAGCTTAAGCGTCCTCCTAATTTTTTTGTGCATCCCTTGGTTCGTTAACATTTTTGGTCGATAGTACATTCTGCACATTCAATTAATACTTCTGATCTTCTTGGTACAAAATGCAGTAAAACGTGTAGAACACTTGTAGCTGTATTTTCCGTGCAAATGCTGCTCGACGTGCATCTTTGTTTCACTGGTTTTAAGGTAAAGGATGAGTGCATGGAATTTTTAGTAACAATGAGAGCTTTACTTAATCTAGCCTTAGACAATAAACTAGCTAGTAACAACAAGCTTTTATTTTAATTTAGCCTACTGTTCGGATTAGCAGAACAAAAACATTTGAGGGGCGAGTGGACTCGAGCCGGTGAGGTTGTTTGAGAAGCGCTGGCTTCACCATTGTTGGTAAGAAGCTGCGAGGCTTCCACTCCAGAAGAGTGATAGATGTGAGAACTTTTCTTTAGCATCCCTGCCCAACTTTAATCTGTCTAAATATGTCTGTCTTTCGGGCGAGACTACTACTTTTAACAGCGGAGGTGTTCTTAGTCGACCCTTCGCCGTCTGTCCGGCGTCACGCAGGTCACGTGACCAGGAGAGGATGAGAGCCGCGCCGGTAGAGGGCAGGTCATGTGACAAGCAGAGGAGGTGAGGCATGCTGGCGGAGGAGGAGAGGCAATAAGAGAAGGTGTTCTTGTGCGGCACGCCCTTTTGGATAACGCGCAACGAGTAGAGCTGCTGCCGACGCCGTCCGTGTTTCCCCACGTTCGCGCCGAACGCGCGCGGTGTCCATGACTGTAGCCGACGCCTCTGGTGGCGGCTAGGCAGGTTTCTACCAGAGAACTGGACACTCGTCGAGTAGCGTCGGAAATCGCTGCCTCTTCTCGCCTCGCAAAGTTTAAATATATTGTAGCTTTCTGTTGTGGATCTGTGTTTACTTGTGTTTAAGCAATTGCATTAGGTGCATCATATACACATGTAACACTCGTAACACTTGGTGTAACTAACATAGCTTTGCTGTTCGACCATCTTCACGGAGTGGAAGGGGCGGTGATTTTTTCAAGCGAAGCCTGTATTGGCTTACAAGTTTCGGTGGCGTTGTAGTCACGCAAAAAATCACATGTGGCGCATACCCGATTTGGATATGCGGGTATGAGCGAGGGACGAGAAAGAAAGAAACAAGGAAGGAAAGAAAGAGAAAGAAAGGGGGGAAGAAAGTAAGAGCAGCTGCGGGGAAAGGTGCGACGGCGCCGGATCACGTGACGCGCGCGACCAATCAGGGACTTTTGGTGTGTCGCGGGGAGGGAAAGGGAAGGAAAGGTGGTTGACGCACGCTCCGCCTGGCTTGCCCAACACCACCTAGAACTAGAGAAGGCCAGTGCAAGTCCTCCTCTCCACGGCGCTACGTCACCGAAGTGAGATATGCGGGCGGATCGGCGGGATTTCTGTCACAGCGCCGGCGCAGCACACGCAGCTGCAAAGACCGGCGCGACTTGGCTTGGCTATCGGATGGGGCCAGCACGCGCGTTGGGAAAGGAAAACTGTTTATTGAATGTGGTATCCATGAGGCTTTTTAAAAAGAAAAACATAAGAAAAATTATATACACGTCTATTCGCATCATCGCCCAATTATGTGGTGCAGTACTGAGAGCAGAAATTACTAGATAATGCAGGCCCGAATGCAAAGAGTGTTGATGCTAGCAGCGTCGGCTTCAGCATCTGGCAACGTTGACACCATTTCGCTGCGACGCTGCTTTTTGTCGTCGGTGTCTTTCTTTGCACTCAGTAGCTCAGCGGTACAGCACAGAACTTTGCTGCCGTGCCGTCGAAAATGCCTGGGTGCTGCTGCGCACCAAACTGTCGGTCAAACTATGCGAACGGACCGCGAGCGCGCGTGTACAGGTTTCCGTTGGACCCCGCACAAAATGCAGCGTGGACGAAGGCTGTGCGACGGGAAAACTTCGTACCTACGAAGTACACAGTGGTAAGCACATGTTCCCTTTTGCTTTTCGCGGTCGTACTTCTCGTGAGAGCAAGGTTTAGTTGATTGTATTGCGTGATACTTGTATCTCTTACGACGCGCTATACACTTCAAGGAATGAAAACTGAACAGATACTGTTTCAGTGTAATTTTGTTATGCGTTCGTGCTTTGAAGTGTATAATGCAATGCCTAGGCCTCAGTTGCGCGTCTGTCTAATCATAAATTTATTTCGCGCCATGTGTTCGACAGTAAAATTGACTACATCAAACTGACGCTGTACAGGGCGTAGTTACGATACATGTGAAGCGTCCGCCATGTATCCAAGTGCAGAATTAACGATGGCTCGCGGCATAACATCCCAAATCGAGATTCGCACAGCGTTCTTCATGGCTGTGTTGTGGTTGCCGTACTGAAGCAGAGATATAAAGCAGCAACTGCCTTAGTCTGTACAAGCGGCTTGCTATACTCGCAGACAACTTTCTGTGGCAATGAAGGGAAAGCTACGGGCGCGTGGATGCGGCAGCGTTTGACAGTGGTTTTGGTTGCTCGGAACAGACGCTGAATCGACGCAGCTTCCACTGCGTCTGTTTCGCGTTTTCCCAGACGCGGAAGATAAAAGCCGCAAAATAAGTCAACTTTTACACTCAGTGGTGTGTTCTGCCTTATTTAACTGTGGCTAATAAGCAGTTTGTTTTCTCTTTCTCAGTCTAAGCCAACGTGGATTAAAACGCGGGATTCTTTTCAGAAGCGCTCTCACTTGTGCGCGCTTTGCCTCCGTAGCTTTCCCTTTATTTCCACAAAAAGTTGTCCGCGAGAATAGGATCTTATAATTCTGTAAAACGTCGCTTTCGTCTTTATACCTTGTCCTTTTGCTTGCGTTGCAGGTCTGTGAGCACCACTTCCATGAAAATGACTTCGTGGACTCGGCGAGCTATACCGACAACATGACTGGAAAAGTAATTGAAGTACCCCTCAAACTAAGGCGATTGAAGCCTTCTGCAATCCCAAGCATCTTTCCCAATTGCCCTGCCTACTTGTCTCGACAAGCAACTAAAGCACGTGAGAGCCCCGAAGAAAAGCGCGCTCGTCTTGATGCAGAGGCATTACAGAAAACTATAAAATTATCAGTGCAGTATCACGAAGCAGAAGAAAAGAAGAATGCCATCGCCAGTTTCGGAGACCTATTGAAAGCAATAGGTGGTCTCTCTCTTACTGACTTCTGGAGCAAGATCGTCACTCAAACACAAGTACTTTTTCTCAACTTCCACAACCAAGAAGCGCCAGTTGTGCATTGTGCGGTGACAGTGTCCTCGGACCTTTCTTTGGCGGTGTATGCCGGTGAAACGAGGTTGGAAAACCTAGGCTTCATCTGTGCTTCCCTCGACGATCTCTGACTTCAGAGTGCTTCAGAAAGTTTTGTGCGACGTGGAAGATGTCATGAAGGATTCTTCAAAGAATGAACTTCAGTTAGAGATTCTGCTGAAGCGTATTGTGGTACTCCTGAAGCAACTATCATCATCAGCTCTTCCACATGAGTGGCAAGTGCAAGTTGTCAAATTTGTGACACAGCAGCTTCAAGTTCTCCTCAACAAGGCATCAATTTACCCAGCCGACTTTCTCGTGTTCAGTAGCCTTGTGTACACTATATCGCCACATGCATACAGATTCATCAGAAGTACAGCAAAACTGAAGCTTCCACATCCCCTAACAATAAGGCGCATTTGTGCTTCTTACAATGCTAGCCCATCCAGGGAGCAACAAGATGATGCTTTCCTCTCATATGCAAGGAGGCTGGCGTCAACACTAAAAGACCATGAGCGCTTTGTCACGCTTATGATGGACGAGATCCACCTGCAGGCATCCTTTCAATACAAGGGTGGATATGTGACAGGTGCAGCGACAAACAGTGAGAATGCAGCAAAAACAGCATACGTTTTTATGATGCAAAGCTTGTTATCATCGAACAAGGATGTTGTGCACATACTTCCAGTGGCAAAGATAGAAGCAAAGCAACTGCATGATTTTCTTGATCTGCTGATCAGGCAACTAGAAGACATTGGCATACGAGTAGTTGCAGTGGTGTCTGATAACAACTCGATCAACCGAAAGGCAATGTCGTTTTTTGCCGATCCTCCCAAGTTGAGCATTGTTTACAGGCACCCCTCAGACTCATCAAGGCCCTTGTTTTTCATCCTGGATACCGTGCATATCCTTAAGTGCATCCGAAATAACTGGCTGAACCAACGTAATTGTGGAAGATGCATCTTCTTTCCTGGTTTCGGTTCCCTCACGGAAAACCCATCTGTGCTGACAGCCTCCTTTAATACGCTATGCAATTTACATGAGGGAGAAAAAAATGAGCTTTTGCGGCTTGCTCCAACTTTGTCCTTTAAAGCTCTGAATCCATCTAATCTGGAGCGACAGAATGTCAAGCTCGCACTCAGGATATTCAACAGTTCCACTGTTGCAGCACTAAGGAGCACCAAAGTGGCACTTGATCATGCAAATGGTACATTGGAATTTATTAACGTTGTTCTGACATGGTGGAACATAGTCAATGTCAAGACACCATTGAAGGGCCAGCGCCTGAGAGACCCTTTTCAAGAACCGATAAGTGCGCTCAAATGCCGCCAGATTGACTATATAAACAAGATTGTAGATTGGTTGGACTACTGGCAGAGCTTGAAACGTGATGCTGGCCAGTTAACTAGTGAAACACACACAGCACTGCGTCATACCTCACATGCTCTTATTGAGGTGTCAGCATATTGCATTGAAGAGCTTGGGTTCAGGTATGTTTTATTAGGGAAGTTTCAAACTGACAGCTTGGAGGACCGCTTCGGCCGATACAGACAGCTGTCTGGTGCCCAATATCATGTTTCAATACGTCAGATTTATGAATCTGAGCAGAAGCTAAGACTCCAGAAACTACTTGATCTTCCCAACTTGGATTCCACTTCACCTTGTCTTCCCACCACGGACGTACAAGTCGTCGTCAAACAATTTGATGTTACATTGACCGATGATGATGTGAAGCAGAAGGAGGCAATGCTACCAGCTATCACATATGTAGCTGGATATTGTGCACACGCTGCAGTAAAAAAACTTGTCTGTTCTTCATGCCAAGAAAACTTGATTATTGAAAATCGGAGTATAGAACTGGAAGATGATGTGTTGATTGCAAATGCAACACGAGGTGGACTGAAATTTCCACGGGCGGTAGTTGTGCATGTTGTGCTCACGATGCAAATTGCCCTTGATAAGCTAAGAAGTGCGAAGTATGCATCGAAATTTTTTGCTTGTGCAAAACAAAAAGAAGTGCTTGTCAGCCTCACAACTTCCCTAATTGACTGTAACGAAGACTTGGACTTCTGCGATGATGGGCACTCGCCTGAAATAGTGCTAAACTATGTTCTCAGTGCTGCTGCTAACACACTGCTCAACAATCTGTGTAAAGTTGAGAATAACAAGCTGGCTGAAAGCAAGACTGCAAAGCGTAACAAAGATGAAGACAAACTGACTGAAAGCAAGGCTTCGAAACGGAAGCTGAAAACTCTTCTAGCATAATCATTTTTCTGAAGGATTCTTCTGCCTGCATGCATTATTATGTGTCATGAATAAATATGTGTCAAAAGGAAATTTATAGCTGTGCATTGTTATAAATTTCATGTGCTCGGCTGTGAAGAGCCTGGTGAATTATTTAAGCCTACGTTTTTTAAGCATCCTGAAAATATCCGGCAGTACAATTATTTTCTATATCATCAAAGTCGCAAGTAAAAAAAAAAAGATGTCGTCAAAACTGCATGTTGGAATGAAAAACCTTGGAAGGTATCAGGTTAAGCCAGCTTTTCGGCTGATCTCACTGCGATGACGTCAAGGAGCCTTGTACAGGCCTTCTCTAGTTCTAGGTGGTGTTGGCTTGGCTTGCCTCGCCTCTGATCAGTTTCGGCATCCGGATGAGAAGTCGTGCTTGGTGCGTTCCGCCTAGGAGCAGTCTGCGTTTGAGCAACGGCGCCGCGAACTCGCTCGGGAAAGGGCTCGTCGTCGACGTGTCGATTCCAGCGTGAGGGCTTCCGAAGCCCAGGCGAAACGTCAGCGTCGTCTTGCCCTCCGGGAACGCCCCAACGGTCGTGCACGCCTCAGCAACGTTAGCGCCAACTTCCCCGGTGCGACGGCCAGTGCACGTATTAGGCACAGAACTTTGCTACCTTGGCGATGGGAGGCATGCTACAGAGCCTGCCATGCACGAAATTATCAAAAATTCCCGAGCTGATATACCGCGGCGGCATGCATTCACCAGCAGGGCCTGACGTTTTGTTCTACTCGAAACCGATAAGCGCGGCATGGAGGGACCTTCTGACCGGTGATTCTTCAGCACTGCCTAGGCGGCCCGTCAGGCCCATACGTGCGACAGTAGAGTGGAAGACAACTGGCCCCGTCATACTGCCACAAAATTGACACGCATGGGCTGCTCAATTAAAGGAAAACTGAGACATCCACCCAAATGTAGCAATTTGCTACAATGGAAACCCAACCGGGTTCCTCGAAAGAAAGCCTCGCAATTGAAGAAAAATTCGTCCTGGTCCGGGACTCGAACCCGGGACCACCGCCTTTTCGGGGCAGCCACTCTTGCCTCATCAAACACTTGCCTTAATTGCTTCGAGTTGTCGACAAATTCGACTTCGCCCTGCCATCTGCTAGCTGCCTGGTTAGCTCAGATGGTAGAGCGGCTGCCCCGGAAAGGCGGTGGTCCCGGGTTCGAGTCCCGGACCCAGACGAATTTTTCTTCAACTGCGAGGCTTTCTTTCGAGGAACCCGGTTGGGTTTCCATTGTAGCAAATTGCTACATTTGGGTGGATGTCTCAGTTTCCCTTTAATTACTTATCTCCACCTAGCGGATTTCCGCTGAACTATAACATCAAAGCATGGGCTGCTCGCACGTACAGGGATAGAATGACTCTAGACACGTGCGGAGCGTTTGGCTGAAAAATGCCACGAACGCAAACGGACACACCGTCACGCTCTGCTCATTCTGCGGTAAAAAAAGTTGAATAACGTATGTGGGGTGTGGTAATGTCTCGCATAACGTAGACAGTCATCGGGTTGTGGCGGGTACATTAAACTTCCTTGATTGGCACTAACAAATATGTGAACTCTTCCTTGGGTTTATTATGTGACTGCAGGTTCTGTTCGACGAGAACCGAAGAGCTCGCACGGTGTTGTTCCGGTACCGGCGACTGCAGCGCGCTGTCAGAGCCAGGCAGGAGATCATCTTGTCGGCCGGTTCCATCGGCAGTGCACAACTTCTGATGCTCTCTGGAGTCGGCCCCCGTCTTCACCTTGAATCACTCGGTGTAAGTGAGCTTTCTTTTGGTACATTCGATTGGTCGCTCTCTAGTGCTGTAGAGCGCTCTCGTGGGGTGGATGCACGTTCGGGTGGTCGAAACTAAGTGCTCGGAACACGTTCATCGGGTGCACTCAGAGTGCTGCTCTCCATCTCAGAGGGCTCGGAGGGGCTGTCGCCTTCGAGCAGGAGCGCAGCCGAGATGCGATAGAATTTAGGTCACGTGGTTTTTTTCGAATGCTCAGGGAGCAGCTGAAGGTTGGACTGTTGCGTGCTTTTTCTTGCCCCAAAGCTGAGAGGCCTATCGGCGTAAATCGTATCAGAGCCAGGTAAGAACCAGACGAATGCACCTTTTGACTCATCTAGCGGAACGCTGCAACAAAGGTTGCTTCGCGAAACTACTGCTCTATGTTTGAACTCCACCGTTTTCTTGTTGAGGATCACGATAGACCACAAAGCATCAATGACGAAGAAAACCGCTGCAAGAGAAACAAACATTTCCTCGTAGTTTTGGAGCGTAGCGTGAAATTTAGCACATTGTTTCATGATTCTAGTGAACGCAAACGTGAGCTAAACACATGAACGAATTGGCGATTTTAGAGTGCAAGAGGTGTGACAATTTAATAGATATTTGCTAAAAGGGAATTTTTATTGTCTTCCTGAGTGCGTACAATTCTTGCGTTACCCCCCTTAAGTACTTGATTTCTAAATAATAATATACGAGCTCCATTAAGTATGGTGGTTGTGGATGATAGGACTCGCAGAAATGAGACTGCTGCGAGTGTGAATTGGTCAAAATGCAACAAATGTTTATGTAAACACACTACTTACGCACTAAGGTAGCCAAGGTGGTGGAAGTGAGCAACGCTGGGTCCATCGTCCTTTTCCAATACTTCATGGAAGCGCTTTTGGGCAGCCCCGAACTCAACGACCAAACCCTGGCCGTCCAGAGTGCCCGCGATCGGGCCGCCAAGCTCGGCTTGGCGGTCCCTACGTGGGACTAGCCGGGTGACGCGGGGTCTCCCCTGCGTCTTCTCTGGACCTAAATAAAGTTATTTCACTCACTCACTTCATGGAAGCGACTCCTGACCTTCTTCGTAACATATGACCTCGTCGCCGGGCAGAGCACCGTCTCGTCGCTCATTATTCACACACCGAAAAGTATGGTGTCAGCCAGGAGACATGAACGTCAATGCGTTTTATGGAAAAAGTTGATGCACTGTCCAGCAGCACAATTTTATACTCAGTCACGTCGGTAACCTGCTGCAAAGCGTTCGAAGGTCCCGTAAAGTGGGTGTAGGTTATTCAGAAAGGCAGACACGACGACAGGAAGTCTATAGAAGGGCGAGAGGGACCCGGGAGAGAAGTGGGTGTATCGTTGGCAGCGGCCGTATTGGCGCTTACTGACAGAACATGCGCACACGCTCCATGAGTCGCGCATGTGCAATTCGGTGATTCTTCTACACTGTAACTCGTTGTGAGGGCCGATGTAGCAACGACGCAAGCGACCGAGCGAGTGAGTGTCATGACCTTACGATGTTCTACTAGTTTCTGCGTCATGACATCACGACCCCTACACGTCCTGGGACACGAAAACTATACTGCCCATAGAAAAGTCCCCATGGTAAATATTATTCAGGCTGCTCTCGCGAGTATTTCTTCTAAGGATTCGATGTCTAGGGCCTTCATTTAACGGGGGAAAATTGAAAGTCGAAGATATCATGTCTGTATTCTTTGAAGTCAGTCAAAGCCACTTGTTCTGCATGCTTTCCGAGGACGGCGCACTTAGCCATGATTTATTTTCTTTTTACAGATTCCGGTGACCAGCGACATTCCCGTCGGTGAGAACCTGCAGGATCACATAGGTGGCGCGGGCATCAGCTTCATGATCAACGACTCTGTGTCCGTTGTGAGGAAGAGATTCAACCCGAAGACGGCCTTCGACTACTTCATCAAAGGACAAGGTAACGCATCAGTTGTAGGGAAGGAACTACCTTCTGTTCTTATCAGAAGCATCTATGTTGCCCAAACTAATTGGTCACAGTTGAACGAAATTAGAGCAAAAATAGCCATGCAAGAGATGGAAGACGAAGCGAGCACTAGTCTTTCATTATTTTTTGTCTCAATTATCTTAAGGAGTAATACCGGAGCACTGTTACATTTTTTTATACAATGTCCATAAGGAGACCGCATTAGGATACGTTTGTGAACTGCCTGTGAAGATATCGTATTTCGTTATCACCATCATGATTTCTCGGCAGCCTATCAATGACCAGTAAAGAATATTCCAATAATCCGCAGCTTGATGCCAACTTCGGGATGTGTAAAGCTTATCGGCATCCGGCGTACTCTTACCAGCAAGCGCGGTGCTGCATGACAGCACACTTTTGTGAGGCATGTAGAATGTTTATATATATATATATATATATATATATATACATTGTTTTTGCACAATGTATTTCTGACGTTTCGACCAGCGTTGATCAACGTTCAAATATAAACAAAGTGCCCCGACTATCATGCACCACATCGCTGTACAGAACCAGGGTAATGTTGTTTGCCGTCGCTATGAGATACTCAGAATATTTTTTTTGCATTCCGCCTAATTACATATTCATTCTTAATTCAGAAACTTCTCAAATATTATAATTAGATGAAAAGTCTCAATGAGAAAATTATAGAGCAACTTATACCGATATGTTGCTCCCGATACAGCTTTCTGTTGCTCAATACGTGCTACAAAAAGTGTTTTTCCGGGCGTGAAAGAAGCCCGCGATTACACTCAAAATTTCCGCGCGAGTGGCCGCCCGAGGCACATTGCGTCGTAGACAATGAGCGTCGTAGACAGCTACCTACACGAAGTATCTTCGGTATCCTTCGGGAACGTGAACACTATAGGGCTGCTGAGGAGGCAGCCATCGCACTGGCCATTGCAGGTCACTGAAAATTAAGGTAGTGCATCATAGTCGTTCCGGACTTCGCCGACGGCAGAAATCTGCTTTGGAGTGTCCATATAATTGCTATCGCAATAAAATTCAAGGGGCACGTACTTATCCCTACGTGGATGAATGCGGAAGCGTTGCGACCACCGCGCGATGCCTATATGCTCTTTCAGCACAGCTCTTTCAGAAGCCATGCTCTTTCATATGCCTATGATGGTTATTGTAGATTGTCACATTCCTAGTGGCATATACCTGGCTACCCAAGTTGGCGTCAAATACGTTCATTGAAGAGCGACACCTACCCAGTCCCGCATCTGCTGAGACTCATGGCGGCGTGAAAGAGGTGGTGGGTGTGAGTGCCTTAATTAACTCTACTTTAGTTAACTTCTCCTTAGTTAACTTAGCCTGAATTAACACCACACACCGTGGATTCGATTCCTACCATAAGTCGAGGGTTCGTAGGCTTTTCGGACATCGTGGTCACGCCGACATCTACGCCAGATTTTCCTCCTCTTGAGCCATATAATGTTTTCGCGTCAATAAGTGCAGTGGACGCAACGTTAGTGCTCTGCGCAATCGGCTCAGTGGTGGAGCCAGGCCACCGTTCTGCCTTCCATTGCTGGCATGATCAATGTCTGCATTGACAGCAGGGATTTGTACACCCCCCCGCCCCCCCCCCCCAAAAAAAAATAATTATCCGCACCAACCCCCCCTCCCCCTCCTCCCTTTCAGACAGGTACTCATCCTGGAAAAAAATTACGCTGAACCCATACTCTGTGGTAATCGCTTAGAGAAATATTTAACCTTTGTGGCGGTGGGTGCTCTACGTGGCCCTAATTTTGAGGCCCAATTTTGATGTTCAGCGCGCACACGACAGTGCTATATTGCGACCTGCAGGGAGCAGAGAATCCTTGAGGTCGCGGTAAACGCTTGCGCGTGAATGAGATGCGAGATGCATGTGTGGTCTTTCTGTTTTTCCATTTTTAAGTCAACGTACTCGTATGCACAATACGGACAGTACGAGCACTACCCCTGTGCTTAGCCGTAAAATTCTCAATGGAGCACATTGCTCTCGTTATCGCTAAGCCGCGAACGACTAGACTGGGGAATGAGTAGAATTTACAGATCGTATCCTGGAGAGCTGGCTTCACAGCAAGCACTGCTAATGCTTGCGTGCGAGGTCGAGAGAAAAAGAATGTTCCCTTAGTTGTCATCAGCTGCCATGAAGATACTGCTTCTTCCCGTAGGAATTGCTGCCGTTGAAAAAAAAAAAAAGCTTTTTCACTATGAACAGGCTCTTAACATCAGATAGATGTCACATGACGCCGGCCCATGTCGGCGTGCTGATGAAAATTTCTACCGAAGCTCCAAGTATCCCCAATATTAGAAACGCAACAGACGGAGAAAAGGAGGAATATTTGCAATTTGTGGACCAAGCCTACATGAAAACAAAATATTAACTTCAAATTCGAAGATATGCAATGAAAATTGATATTAACGTTTAGAATTCATTTAATATCTCATTCTTACATAAGAAAACCCTATTTCAGTATTCTTCCCTTTTCTACCCACTGTCTCCCGATTCATGGCCAATCCCCCGTAGTGGGTGGTGCTATACATATATGCACCAAACCAAACCAAACCTATATGATGTGAACCAAGAAACCACGTCTGCCATTGTAGATACGTGCGGGGTGACACGGTGCAATTGTGTAGTTTGAGTAGTCCCAGCTTTTTTTTATTATTATTTTGTGAATGTGGCAGCCACGGTAGGCCTAGTAGTTTCTTTGGGCATTGTATGATACCGGATTGTAGGGGACATGATGCGCATATAACTTTTTAAACGCGAATCATTTCTTGGCGATCAAATACCACTTTGAGAGTATCTACTATCCGCCTAAGTCTTGGTGCTCTCATGGTCGTTACGTTAACTTGCTATGCACCAAAATTGGCATAGTATGACAAGAGTGTATGACGAACATAAATGATAGGTAATGACATGCGTGTGATGTATGTCATAAAGCAGCCGCCTACGTCTTGGTGGTCTCATGGTAGTTTCGTTAACTTGGTAGGCTCCCCGCACACTGCTTCGCATAACATCGATTCCCATAGGGCTTGGGATCTGCCGGCTTTTTTTCTTAGTCTGATGAATGAAAGAAAACGACGCCGATGACGAAGAAGTGTGCACGCGCTCTTTCGCGAGTGGACTACGCATGTGAGTGATCTCGCCAAATCAGCGATGGCCCAGTGGTATTCTGAAGATGCGTCGTGCCCCGATTGGGCCACGTATGGCGAGCACTTGATGAAATGCTTCGTCACGCGCCTATAAAAAAAAATAGTCAGCGGGAGACGCAAGACAGCAGGCCAACGTGTCGGACGCCGACAATCAAGGCTCCAAGGAACGCGGCCGTCCCTGGAGCTGCCGCCCGACCGTTGCCCTTGGCCAAGGCGTTCGCCAGCTCGAGTAATGCAGCTCGGAGCGTGGCGTGGCCTGCTGTGATACCACTTGCCGCGAGCATAGCGGATCGCGGGCGAGGCGTCTCCTCGGCCAGCTGTTCGGCGGAGCATCGTTTGTGGCCTGGCTAATGGCCACATTTGCGCCGAGCACTGCGGCTCGAGCGCAAGCTTCCGCTGGGCAGGCTGACCGTTCCTGCAGCGTACATTGCGGCTCGGATGCAGGCTGGCTGCTGAGCGGTCGTCTCCAGTTCGTCAAGAGCCATCTCCTCACCGTCCAACATCCACGCGTGTCCGACGTCGTCACGTCATCGCCCCTCACTCCTGCAACCTGTCCACCGCAACCTGTCCACGTACTGTGAGCTGCTACATCTTTCGAACTGTGGGATTTTTTGGACTCCCACCAGCTTTAGCTCTTTTAACGTGTTATGTGTGTAAGGTGCGTAACGTTCTGTCCGGGTGTACTTTGCCTTTTGTCATAAATGTAGTTTGCATTTTGCACCCCGAGTCAGACTGGCTTTTCCTGCGTCCTTTTTACTCATCGCGCGGCACGACAAACGAGTGTGACGAACGTCCCTTTCGTAAATTTTCTTTTACATTTCTGGCGTCCGCGACAGGACTAAGCTCTGTACCATCAAGAGTTTCACCTTGTTTATGTGTCGTGGCTGAGGAATGGACCCGGAAAAGTTAGTTTCACTTAGTGAGGAGCTTAGCATGCCTCTTGAGGAATTTCTGAATTGGTTTGAGAAAGAGATAAGCTACGGCAAATCTCAACTAGCTGAGGATAGAGAAGCTCTGCGTTCATTTGAGCATGCTAAAGATGTCGCGCGAGAGCTGCAGGCCCGTGAAGAAAGGTTAAATAAAACTGAGTATTCAGTGCGTGAGCTCCGGCTGCGATTGTTACAGCAGCATTCGGGCATGCTTGCTTCGGAAGAGCTAGGTAAGGCCGGAGTAGTGGAGGCGAACGAGGAGGACGCGGTGCTCGAAAAACTGCCGACAGTTGTGCTGGTCAATTGCGGTATCAGCCGTTGTGACGTCGTCAACCAAGCGGGACTTGAAAATTTAAAATCCGAGCTAGACAGGTGTAGTGACGTGGATGGCTGCTGGGGAAATTTTGAGAATGTGCAGTATAAGGAGAGTTCGCGTCGGTAACTGTGTACAACGCCTGCCGTGAAAACGTTATCAAGTCAAACGGTCTTGATAAAGTTAGTCTCGATGAAGACTTGCGGAAGACATCTACTGCCAAAATCCTAAGTAAGATGATATTCAAAGCGGATTGTCATCAAGCTCTCTACCACGAATGGGAGCGTAGTAAATGCTGCGCTGATAGCCTTAATGGCGAATGTTCTGGTTGGTGCTGGTTCGATCATCATACAGAACAAAAGGATGGCTTAGAGCCAAGAATCGCGCCTCTGAACTTATGGTATGTGGCACAAGGTAACACCTCAGAAGGAGTGGTTACAAAAAAGTTTGTGAGCTTGTGTGTAGACTCTGGCAAATGTCTACAGCCATACAGAAATGAGGCCAGCGAGTCCGGGAAAAGCTTGCTTACAGGTGGGGCGCAGGATGCTATAGGGTTGTGTCCCGAACGCGAGGATGTCAAATCAGATCATTGTTTTTATCAGGGTTATGGCCAAACAGAGTTTGTACAAAAACAAATTGGGAGCATCAACGGGCTTCGGAAAGAAATTTCGGAATCGCCCCAAGCCTGTTTTCAATGTAGAAGGGAGATCTGTGATCAGCAGCGTAGTGAGAAAGTAAGGGCAGTAGAAACCACTCAGAGTAGGAACGCAGAATGCGCTCGGCGCAAGAAGCGGTTCGCGGGAAAAGGTTGTTCCATGTCTGAAAATTTGGCACGCCTGCTTGTGCTACCAAGCACTATAAGAAGCTTGGTCTCAGGTGAATTTCTTGCACTGCGTCTAAGAAAGCATGTCCGGTTTAAAAATGTTATATGTAGAGAGAGTGCCGGTAGAAACTGGCACCGCAGCCGCTGTAGAAAAAAAAGGGTTCTTTTATTTCTACAGTGTGTTCCACTGTTTCATCGATGGTGTTCAGTGTTAGAGGAGGTAGCGATGAGTGATCCTCTGTTATTGGTACTAAGTTCGGTTGCATATTTTTTTTAGTGTCTCGCTGTGTGCGGGATAGCCTATATTGTGTGCAACCTGTTCGTAGACTGATGTATTGTGTTCAGGGCTTCGGAAAGAAATGTCGGAATCGCCCCAAGCCTGTTTGCACAAAATACAGCCCTTGTAAATTGCGGCTTAGACATTCGTAACGCCAATGATAATGAGCCTAGCGAGCGTGAAAGGGGTTGTGACATTTGGTGTGCTTCATTTTATAGTTTTTTTTTCATTTTGTTTCCATGCTTAACTTTGTACTGTTGTGACAGTGTTTAGTTGTTAGAATGTTACTTTGGGAACAATTAACCACGTTGTGTACTTGTGTGGTTAGGACTCAGTCTTCTTTCGCATGAGTGATTGGGTGTATCGGACGTATATTGAGTGTCATTTTTCATTACTGTGTTGCGGTGTTTAGAAAAAAGTTGTTTTTACTGAAACAACTTTCTTGTGTGGGGGGTGATTGTGATGAATGAAAGAAAACGACGCCGACGACGAAGTGTGCACGCGCTCTTTCGCGAGTGGACCACGCATGGTAGTGATCTCGCCAAATCTGCGATGGCCCAGTGGTATTCTGAAGATGCGTCGTGCCACGATTGGGCCACGTATGGCGAGCACTTGATGAAATGCTTCGTGGCGAGACACGCACCTATATAAAAAAATAGTCAGCGGGAGACGCAAGACAGCAGGCCAACGTGTCGGACGCCGACAATCAAGGCTCCAAGGAACGCGGCCGTCCCTGGAGCTGCCGCCCGACCGTTGCCCTTGGCCAAGGCGTTCGCCAGCTCGAGTAATGCAGCTCGGAGCGTGGCGTGGCCTGCTGTGATACCACTTGCCGCGAGCATAGCGGATCGCGGGCGAGGCGTCTCCTCGGCCAGCTGTTCGGCGGAGCATCGTTTGTGGCCTGGCTAATGGCCACATTTGCGCCGAGCACTGCGGCTCGAGCGCAAGCTTCCGCTGGGCAGGCTGACCGTTCCTGCAGCGTACATTGCGGCTCGGATGCAGGCTGGCTGCTGAGCGGTCGTCTCCAGTTCGTCAAGAGCCATCTCCTCACCGTCCAACATCCACGCGTGTCCGACGTCGTCATGTCATCGCCCCTCACTACTGCAACCTGTCCACCGCAACCTGTCCACGTACTGTGAGCTGCTACATCTTTCGAACTGTGGGTTTTTTTGGACTCCCACCAGCTTTAGCTCTTTTAGCGTGTTATGTGTGTAAGGTGCGTAACGTTCTGTCCGGGTGTACTTTGCCTTTTGTCATAAATGTAGTTTGCATTTTGCACCCCGAGTCAGACTGGCTTTTCCTGCGTCCTTTTTACTCATCGCGCGGCACGACAAACGAGTGTGACGAACGTCCCTTTCGTAAATTTTCTTTTACACTTAGCTATATTTGAATTGTATTGTTTAACGTATGTGGCTTGTGCGTGCCTATTGTGCTTGGTATCTTTTTTTTTTCTCGTGCAAAGTGAAATTGTACTTAGTTTTTAAAACGTCTGCACTTTGTTCTTTCAATAAGACTAGTAGATTAAGAACTTGCTTCACTTTGTTCTGCATATAAAAAAAGAATAAACTTCGTGCAATCAAATGAAAACTCCGAATGCTGTCCCTTATGTTCTTGCAATTTTGAAATGTGGTGACAGAATGCCATGGGTGTTTAAATATAGTACTGAATTTATAATCGCGAAAAACTAACCACACATTTCAGATTTCTATACAGCGCTCGTTCGTGCCAGCCTGTCACCACCTTCGTTGTAGTATTGTTTGCGCAACATCAGCTCTACATGCACCAACAAGGCCGAACTGCCTTGCAAGATGTGGTTTACTATGCTTGCTTGAAAGGGTAATTAGTGTACTTCTGCTAATTCACAGCTTTTCCGTCACCATTTGTTGAAAAAACAAAGAGTTAAGGTTTAATAAATAACACAACGTGGCAACAAGAGCGCTAGCCCCTTGAACCTCTTACCACCCCCCCCTCCCCCCCCAAGCCTTTCGCTCAAAAAAAGATAAGCAATACTTCGTATCTACACCTCCCTAAAGTCGAAATTCTGGATAAACCCCTGATTGACAGTATGCGCAAGTAAGCGTTCCTACTGAGCTGCTATGTGTATGCGCTGCTTTGAGTGGAACGAACAATAAACGAGAAGCTCAAGTTATATAAGGATACCTTCGGCTGAGCAACGCTGGCACCGTGGCTGTGCAGCAGAAACTACGCCAAACACCGGCCGAGTTTCACGTTTCACTACAGGCCTGACGAACGCGCGAGCCACCAAACGCGAGTTTGCCCTCCGCGAGAGACATGACGAATTCGAAGTTCAGCAGACGACTGTTTATTAGAGAGGCCACTCATCACTTGCTCGCCGTGAATCTCAGCAACTTGAGCCAGGTCAAGCATTTTATTGATGACGAGTGTTTGGATTGTGAAGTGACGAATGATTCTCGCCATGCGAATGGTTCGTGAGGTGCTAAGATGAAGTACTGGATGAGGACTGCGCTGTCAGCACCTTGCAAGTACTCCGACTTAGCCTGAAGTGCCTTCGAAGCCGAAAATGAACAAAGCAAACGAAAGTGACAGCATCAAACGCGCAAGCCGATGCTGCAGTTTTATACCTCATCATCGTAGTACGCGGCGATATCGGTGATGAAAGATTGTTCACCTTCGGCGGCTGCTGTCGTCGGTGTTGATGCCTAGTGGCGATGATCAATCACGTTGTTTTCGCTGAATGAATCTTAGCAGCAAAAGTAGTTTTGTTCGAGACACGCACAGACACGGCTTCCACCGTAACCACCTGCTACAAAATGGCGCCTGAACTGAACGGGCTGCTATTCATCGTCTGCTGGCACGCGCTGCTCTACGGAATCGCACCGTTCTGCACCGTCGATCTCCGCAGTAGCACGGTAGTGCGCAGTCGTGTCGTGTTCGCCCCAGCCGAACGTGCGGCACCGTGCGATTGCACCGAAAACGGCGCCAGTGCCCTCGGTCGAAGGTGCGGTAATATTTCACTGGTCATACTGACGAAAGCCGACGGCTTCCCGTCAACCTCTTCTCGTACATCATCGACATTGCCCACAGCAATGCTCAATGACATTAAAAAAAAAACCTCAACAGAGTGCTTTTATGACAACAATTAAAACGAACACCAGACCACGAAAGCTTATGAAAATAAGACGTTTCGGCTCCCCCATGGGAGCCTTGTTCACAATAAAGCTTAAGGCGAAATTGTCCGGTTATCTTAGCTTTAAGATGTGACGTAAAGAACGTGCGTGCACGTGGGGAAATTCCGTCATTGCCGTCATTGCCGTCAAGCTCGATGGTCTAGATTGTCAAATGTATGTGACAAACAACACGCGTATGACGTAAGACAGAAGAACGTATTTTCAAATGCTTTGGCCGAACACGCGGAAGAGACTCGTCATGAAATCGACTGGGACAACGCAAAAGTAATGGAAAAAGAAAAGAACTGCACTTCTCGGCTTTTGCTTGAATCCCTGACAATCTAGACCATGGTGTACGCACTTAATCGCAATGACGGCAACTTTCCCCACGTGTATGCATGGTGGTTACGTCAGATCTTAAAGCAAACATAACCGGACCATTTCCGCCTTCAACTTTATTGTGAAGAAGGCTCCTGTGCGGGAGTCGAAACGTCTTATCTTTATAAACTTTCGTGGGCGGTGTCCGTTTTAATTGTCATGTGTGTTCCCGACGAGACGGGTTTCCGTCCAGTTCTGGACTATAGTGCTTTTATGTAGGGGTACTCATATCCATCAGTGTATGTAACAACCGCAGTTTTATATTAGGTTATGCTGACAGCCACGCCCGCTTAAATGGTTTAGGTAATTTCATTTGGTTTCCCGATGGCACCGTTTTCATTAAAACTTTCTTGGCCACTATGCGAGGGGGGATGCAAAAGTAACAACAGTTTTTTATACATTGCGTATTTTTTCGGACATTCCCAAACTTTACAAACTTTTACGGTACTCTCTTTGAAACGCTGTGAGTCATCTCGCCACATTGTCTATTGTTTAACTCCTTAACCGTTTCGGACGAGCACAGCTCGTCTTTGCCGAGCTGTTCCAAAACCGTTTTGGACGAGTGTAGCTCGTCCGCTCGAGATAACATCTCCATTCGAGCGTTTTGAACGAGACACGCTCGTTTGCGGGCTAGTCGGTGTGTCGCTTCGCAGATGGAAGCACTGGGCAGGTAATTTCTGTTTTTATTGTGATAGCAATTATATGGACACTTCAACCGGATTTCTGCCGTCGGCGTCGCCGTCGCCGTGAGGTGCCGTATAGATAAAATCTTCACCGCGCGCCGTATGCCCGAGCGGAAGCGTGCGGGGACGCGCGCTATCACGGAGAGCGAACGCACTCAATCTGCCACGCGCAAGCAACGAAGCGGGAAGCGAGCGCCGGAGGGAGCGGGGGGGGGGGGGGGGGGGGCACTTCTACTGTGCCAACAACCGCTCTCGTCGCTCGACCGCACGGTCTCTATCTCTCCCACGCGCAAGCAAGGAAACGGGAAGCCAGCGCCGGAGGGAGCGGGAAGGGGGGGGGGCGCACTTTTCCTCTGCCAGCAACCGCGCTCGTCGCTCGCCGCACCGTCTCTTATCTCCACACGGCTCTGACCTTTATGCACTGGCCGCTCAGTTTCCGTTGAAGCGATAGACCGCACGTACCTTCGCCCGCTGCTTGCTGCCAGCGTTTTGACAGTCGTTGTCTGCAGTCATTCAGTGTGATCTATTCATGTTTGTTTGTGCGCGCTCACACCACGCTTGTTCATTCACTTAGTAATAGTCGGGCCACATTTTCCAACGCACGCTACACATGTAATGCTGCCCGGATCGGCAGTGCAGCGCTACAGGTGTGTCCCTTCGCACGCGCGCTGCCCACGGGAAGCGCTTCTCATCAACACCACCGTTTCACACGCGCCTTCTCGTGGTCATCGAGTCTCTAGAGCTTCATGTCGGTCTACTTACGCCGCAGCACACCTGCTTACTTAATCAGCTCATGTTTACTACAATTCATATTGCTACCAAAGCCGCTCACCTTACATCGTATGACATTGCTGTGTTGCTATCGCATTCATTGCTTCGCCCTTAGGGCGAAACTGTGACATTTTTTTTTTCAACCACTGTTTCACACTTCTTTGGGGGGAAACTCGTGTTTAAAAATTGGCGTTGGGTGGAGGCGACGCATGTGTTTCTGGTCCATCGTCGCGGAAAAGAAGCATTTCGCCGTCCGTACGGCTCTTTGGACGATAATGATTCAGAAACCAAAGTTTACTTTATTTCTGGAAGCGAAACAATTGTGATGACTTCGAAATTAGCAGTTGATCAGATGAACAAGACTGCTCAGAAGACACTATTTGCGAGTACGCATCATTGGCGGCACATCGATGTGAAGGACATCGCCACGATGGCTCCTGGGTTTCCGTTTTTTGGCGTCCCTGGTAAGGCGTTAAATATACCATCGCCTGTTGACTTGTTAAAACTTTCCGAACAGCGCTCTTGCTCTGTTTTTTATTGTTCATTACCAGCAGGTAGCTGGCCTCTTTCTCTTTTATCATGAGCAATAATAAACTTCAATATGCTAATTTGACTTAGTATGAGCTTTAATGTTTTTTCAGCACCGAAAACTTGCTTTTTAGAAGGAAAATGTTCAATATAATTTTTTTAAATAAGCAGTTTTGGCACAGAAATTGTCACAATAATGAAACGGCTAAGGGGTTAAAACAATAAAGTTGTGGCAATGGTCAAATTTATTGTTGCATCGGATGAAAGTAAAACAATCGCACGCATCGCCTTTAGATGCACAGTATTTACTTAGCCGCTTTACACAGATATCGATATAAGCGTTGGATCTGAGGCGCTCTAATGTAAAGCTATTCCATTTCCGCGAAGAGCCCTCCACGATTTTTTCACATTTTTTTTTCCGGCCAGCCCCACTTCGCTTGTCTGTCACGCGACTCCAGGAAAACCGCGAAAGCTCCTCATGTAATATGACGTGCACACATTGATTATGCATGATCAGACCGAACAAAAGGAACATATTTTCCCAATTCTGCGCCTTTTTCATCATCAGCCATCCGCAATTGGTCAAAAGTTTTCAGGCTGCGCCTACTTCGCATGTTTGACCCGCGACATCGCTAAACAGCTAAAACTCACTGCGTGACTTGGCGTTTTTTAGCCACATCTGGCCCTTGCGCCAATAAACTCCAATAATCATCATCACCGCGTGAAAATGACTGTACGCATTAAAGATGCATTAATATGTCGAACAAAACTGATTATTTTTTCGGAATAGCAGATGACTGCCCTCTTCCGAAATAATAGGCGATGGCTGCCTGCTGATCGCTCTGGCACTTGTTAGTCGGAGCTGCCGGAGAGAATGGATTTATTTGCGTATAATAACGAATATTTTGCTTGGCAGTACAACGGTTGTCGAGCCCTTTCACCACGCAAATTACGTCGCTGTGCCAAAGCTTCTTCGCTGAGCCTCCGTTTTAGCTGCAGTTTTACCAGGCCGTTGCACGCCGCCACGATTTTCTACCAGGCGCGAAAAGCTAAGCAAGAAGAAGCGGGCCAATCGCAGACGCTGGCACCACCCTCCTCATCAGGTTATATACTTTCACTTCGCTAGTCCGACCCCACCAAAACCCTCTCCATCTCTGCATGTTCGTCGCCTCTGGTCAGCCAGCAAATTAGATAAGAAAAACCTGTCAACTAATGTAATGCTTATCGCTTTAAAAGCAAACAGAAGTGACTCCCTGTAAGCAAGGAGCGCGTTTCATTGGTCTACTCAAACAACGCTGCGAGTCACCGCCTGATGCTTGCGTCTGTGGTTACGTAAATTTGACGTAATGAAATTGAAATAAAACAAATTGGAATAGTTTTATGTTATAGTGCCACTGGATAAGTTATTTTTCTTTTCCAGGCTCGCCCTCCTTTATTCGCATGCAGTTCGTATGTTTGTGCACTGCACCACATGCAAGCTATGCCAAATTGAGAACACCAAATGAAATGGATTCACAGTGTAAGAGGTCCACGCAGCGATATCACGATGACGAATGTGATGTATGATGGTTATCGAAGGAAGAATTGTGATGACATGTGTATGCATCCATACATAACTACATTTAAGGATTCTGTACCTCCTTTGCCATTGTAGGACTTACCCGGCCATTCTGGAGGGTTGGCCAAGAATGGACAGATGCCCAGTGGCACATACCAATTAGCCAAATTAAAGAAAATCAAGCAAATCAGAGAATTCATCGAATAATTTGCAGTATTTCATTAGCACGCTTAGTATGTTTTCGAGATGCCTCTGTGCCAACATTATAAGTATGTTGAAGTTTTTCGTAAGAAATTGTTTTTTGTTATGTAGAACAGAAGTTCGCTTACTGGCACTGCTTAATTTCTCGGTCAGCCTACAGGGTTGACATTAGCCCGTTCATTGGTACATGCATCCGGTGCGCATATAACCTACTCATCATCATCATCGGCCTACTTTTGTGTGCATTGCAGGGCGAAGGCCTCTTCCTACCATCTCCCATTACCCTTGTCTTGCGCTAGCTGATTACAACTTGCGGCAGCAAATTTCCTCATGTCATCATCCCATCTAATTTTCTGCTGTCCTGGACTGCGCCTGGCAGCTGTGCTTGTGTAACCAAAAATATATCCACTGATCTACCGACTGGCTCAGCAGCAGACAGCAGCAAACCGGGCAGGGTAACCAAGGAAAGCTTTAAAAAATGGGCGAAAAACTACATGAACTGCATGTACAGCTTGCTGTTTTGCTGATTCAGATAAGCTAGAGCTTGTCAATTATGCCAGAGTCTTGAAGGGATGAGAAAAAGAAAGAAATTTACCGCTTACTCCGGTGGCAAATTTCAACGACTTTCGAGCTTACTCTATCCTCCAGTATAGATTGCCTTCGTCTGCTGCAGGTCCCCTGACTGTACCCGGAGGCGTGGAGGGCATCGGTTTCGTCCGCACCAAGTACAACGCTCAGCACTCTGACTGGCCTGACGTCGAAGTGCACTTCGTGTCGAGCACTCCAGCCGCCGACGGAGGTCGCACCATTCGTCGCGTCATGGGCATGACAGACGAAGTGCGTGGATTGCCGTTCGTCTGTTGTTGTGCAGTATCGATTCGGTGTGTCGTTCCCCGTAATATAGAAGCTTCTTCTACTAAACACTTTACCTCGACTCAAGAGAGTAGATGGCACCCTTCCACAGAAGCGATCACTGCACTTTACTGACACTCCGCAGCAATTATAAAGAAGCGCAGCGTCTTCAGTCGAGGAGGCACTGCGCTCAATTCCGTGGAGGGGAGGAAGAGTTTCGAAAAAAGAATGCTCCAATGATATCCATTGCTCCACCATTGTTGATCACTTAAAACCTCTCTCTTCCCGTAATCATTTGTCTGGTAGGGAGGTTTAGACAGCTTGATCGAGAATATATTGACGCATCTGAACTTCGTCAATCTGGGTTTCAGCGCTTCTTACTTGTTATTCTTCTTGCTGTAATCCAACTTCTTGCTTTCACCCCTGTCACCCCGAGCTTGATTACGCTTTTCTCTGCGCCTAAGAGCAGCGGTCCGACTATCCACAATAAGTGTAGAGTATCGGATTGTCCTGCACTGCAGATAAACCAAGGAAGCTGCTCGACGACAAGGTTACAAATTAGGTGAACGCGCTCCTAGGTCGGCAACGAAAAAAGAAACCACGAGGACGTGTTCATTCAAGTCACTGCACAAAGCTTATAACACCGTACTTGTAACGCTTTTCCATCTATTCCTCATAAAAGATAAGCCTGGAGGGCGCATACACTTTGTGCACTATGCCGAAACGCTACAGTTTATTACTTTTAGCGATGTAGAAATGTTTAGAATTTGATCGAGCACAAATGCCTGTAGTCGCAACGAGCTGATCATTTTTCCTATTTGTTCATTCAAATTCGCGTCACTTAGTGTCATTTGCAGATCGTCGTGGCATAAATTAACGTTGAAAATTTTATGCTGGTGTTTCTTTTGAACGGTTGGTCACAGGTGGGATTCCGTTCAGCGGCGATCGCATTTTGATCGCGAAAGAATGCAGAAAAGGCTTGACTATCGTGTCTTAGTGGTTGTTGAATAACCCTTGATTGATTGTTTGATTAACTGATTGATTGAAATTTGTCAAAATTAATTTACAGTCCTCCACTATTACGTCCTTAATAACTCAGTTTGCAATTTCAAGACGTTGGGCCTGGTAATTTGATGTTAATTTTGAGATCAGATAGCGATGTTTGATGGGGGCGAGACCTTGATAAGATTTTGGGCGCGAAATGGCATCCGCGTAAACGAAGAATGGAGCGGGAATAGGCAATGTTTATAGCTTCAAGAACGGTACGTTCTCTTCTCCTGCTGTCTTGCGCAGCTCTTCGACCGTGTGTACCGGCCGTACCTGAACATGGACGGGTTCACTATGTACCCGGTGCTGCTGCGGCCAAAGTCCCGAGGCTGGATCCGGCTACGATCCACCAATCCGGACGACTACCCGCTCATCAATCCCGGATACCTGACACGCATTGAAGACGTACGCACTCTTGTGGAAGGTACGTGACCCCGAGGGAACCGTGAGCCCTGAAATACGCGGAAGCGCTATCATCAATTAAGGATGTCCGTATCTTACCGAGTGGCGTTCGTCTTTTTTTCGTCTTATCAGAAGCCAGAAAAATCACCTATAACAGATAAATACTACATTTCTACTAGAGCTTCATTATTTGTTTAGACGCACATACCAGAAATTTTAATGCATAATTGATTAGTGAACAAAATGCACTAATCATTTTTTAACCTGTTACTTTTGGGCGTATATTGTAATTCAGGAAGTGGAGTTGGTGAATTCGCAATGAATAACTCTTTTCCGGCTCAAAATCAACTTGCAGCGTAGTGAAAACTACAAGGCCTTATAAATGACCGGTACGTGCTCGTTCCTCGTGCAGAACACTACGCAACAGAATATAGTTTTATGCATCGGCGTCGGCTATATTGCAAAGACATGAGTTTTGTGATGTCAAGCGCTACGGAAATGTCTGCATATACAGACATTTATGTGCATTACTAAACTTATGTGTTTGCAATGTATATATTTATGTAGCGCTTGACATTACTAGACCTGTGTCTCTGCCATACAGCCGACGCCAAAGTGCAAAGCTACATTCTATGCGTACTTGATGGTGCGCGCGGAGATTTCATTATACTGCAATTTGCTACTTAATAACATACAATTTTAACTACATCAAGAGAAATTTTAATGCACACACTCTCGCGACTTGAAACATTATATATGGCACAATGCTATTGCCGTGGTTACAATACAAATGTACATATGTACAGTACTCTTTGCGCATTTGAACTTTCGTACTAATACACACTATACAATCGAGGTAGCGCTCGCTCAATTATGCAATATCTATTTACACAGAATCTAGTTAGAGTTGGCGTAATTATACAATTTCTATTTACACACAATGATCTTTGCGTCCCCGTTGGTTTCCTACTTATGTGTTGCGAGTGTTTGTACTTGTGAGCTCAAATGGCTTCCCACATTTTCTTACGGATGGTCAGGAGCGAAAGGATTAATAAGGAATAATCGGGATGCCCACTTTGTTTTCCTTTATAATCCAAACCTTTGTGTGCCATTTCCTCAGGAATCTATCCAGTCCATTCCCTTTAAGTTCCTTGGTTAGTATTTCTCTCACCAGTATTCTCGTTGTGTTTAATACCGGATAAACTGCTATCTGAGGTTTCCGCTTGACTTGTGCAAGTCCTCTTCTTTTCCAGAGATTGTACATGATTAATATGGTTAGCAATTTCTCAAAAGGAGTTTTTCTTTTGTCTGCTTTGAATAACTTGGTTTTGAAGTGAGTGGAGGCTGCTTTCCACACTGCTTTGGCTGGCGTCCACTCCGTAAATGCGTGATTTTGTGTTTTAGGTGCTTGACGGTTGGGGAATCGCTCCGTAGGTGCGACACCAAATCGTGCTAATCTTGTCCTTGTCGGAAGGAGACCCCACCTTTTTTCCCATTCAAAATATTTCACCTCGCTTGGCAAATGCATTTTTTTCTCCAAAATTTCCATTTTTCCACGGCACTTTTGCTTAATTCGTCCGGTTCAAGTTCCTTGAGTGCCATTGCAGCACGGTCTTCCGCATGCTTTATTTCCGTAAGCGTGATATCTGGGTATAGCTCTTCAATTGCTCGATTAGGGTTAACAACGTCCTTTTAAAGCTGTAGTGGTACTTCGGCTTTTGGCCCTTGCCATATGTCCGCGGTCACATAGCGGTCAAGCGTACTAACCCAGTACCTTAACACAGGTCTTCCCGCAAAATGAGTTGCATTTTCCGCTGTAACAGCAGTTTTTGCTGCTAACGTTCGTGCCACCAGTGATATATTTGTTATACCCAGACCGCCTCTTGTGGATGGAAGTCGCATGTATTTCTTTGCTACTGGTGCCGGCGTATTCCCCCAAACGTAAAACCCTATAATGGTGGTCAGTTTGTTTGCTACTAGACGAGGCATTCCAGCAACTCTGGCTACGTGACAAACACAGCTTTGTTTTAATCACTTCTGCCTTTTCCAGTTGACTTAACTGTAAGTATATGGGTTTTTAAATTAAATGAGCAGCTTTTTGGCAGGGGTGTTTCCCAGCTTTCGGGTGAAACGTCCCTCAGTTGAAACTATACTCCGAAGACTTTAAACTGCGTCTACAAATGATATGTCTACTAGTGTTTCTTCTCAGAACTTGCGGAAGCGAAGGGCTTGCTCTTTTTTTATTGTTTCGCGCACCAGATGTAGTTGCATATTCTTAAAAAATATGTAGAAATGCTTTATATGCTGTACTCACCTCTTAAACAAGTAGATATATTATCTGCAAAAGCAGAAATTTTCATTTCTAGTTTCTTGGAAGGAGAAAGCCTCTGACATTTTTGTAGTCTTCTACTCTCCTTAGGAGGGCATCCAGGGTCATGACTAAGAGTCCCGGTGAACGCGCGCATCCTTGTCGTACTTCTTTAGAGACTGCAAAGTTATTTGTGACTGTCTTGTTAATCAGGATTTCGCTTGTAGTGCTCTGGTATAGTGAATTCATGATTTCAATGAAGTGTTGCGGGAAGCCGAACTGCTTCATTGTCTCATATACAGGGTGTCCCAGCTATCACGCAGCACGATTTAAAAAAAAGGAGGAAAGGCTTTACGCGAAGCAAACCTAGTGCGTATTGCTTCCAGCACAGTGGAGTAGCCGCGAGTAATTGTTTCGTTACTGAGATTTAATTAGGTAATTGTAATTAATTATCTAACTCGAGAAGTACTATCCTAATTATCAAAGTGTCAATGAGAAGATTGTAGAGCAACATGAAAAACTCCCGATACATCTTTCTGTTGCTGAATACCTGCTACATAAACGTGTTTTTCCGAGCTTGAAAGAAGCCGATCTCCGTCATCTCGACGCATGAGGTCACGTGTTGGGCCACCACTGCTGGCTACATGGGGCGTTCGCTTGGCAAGGCTGGCTGCGTGACGTAATTATCCCTCCTATATTTTTCCTTCCTCCGTGCTTTTCGATCGCTATCCTCCATCTTCGAGCGCTCTGAGGCGCTCCAAGCACTGTCGTCGGAGCAGTCGTCGAGATTGAGAGGTTTACAGCAACGTAGTCAGCAGAACACAGCGTCGGCGCTGTTGGCGGCGGTACACCGTAACCTAGGCAACGTAGGCCACTGCATGCTGGCGTCTCCACGAACGCTCGTCCCGCTGGCGCGTCCACCGGTCTTCCCGGCAGCGCCGGGACCTATGGATAGGCCAAATATCGAAGTTGGCAGTAGTCACGTGGTTTTGCATATGCCATTTTCTCCTCCGAGAGCGAGTCACACGTTCGGCTTGCGCGCTTGTCCTCCACCTCTGAGTGCGGGGAACGCCGGATCTGCCCGACTCTGCTTCGGGGGATGGAGGGGACCAGTCGAAGATACCATTAGTAACGCGAATAATGCCTTCAGCGCGGATGTTCTTTGGGAGCACTGGCATAAAAATTACTCAAGGCCGCAATGACAGCAAATACGAAATGTGCGCTTAGAGCGCGTTTTTTAGTCACTGAATGATGAAACATTTATTAAGGAGTAAATGAATTCGTACTAGCAATTCCCGTATGCCGCAGTAATAGTCACTCCATCCAGCGGCCGTGCTCCCGATATGATGGTGACCTGAGCACTGGTGGGCGGTGTGATGATAGTTGTCCGTGACGGGCTTATCTGTATAGCAACAGAGCGCTTTCATCGCCTCTTGAATTAGTACGAACGCATATACGTGCCAGGCACAGGGACTTCTTCATTTTCGTGTGTTACCAATCGCCCATCTAACACATCTAATGTGTTAGATGTTACACTAATCTAACACATTTTGTTCAGACATTCATGATGCGTTCAGTAGTCTAACCATAAGATTTACTTTGTATCCGTTATTCCTCCTAGGCGACTTTAACTACCCTACTATTAATTGTTGTACTGATTTTCTGTCAGTAGTCTGTAGCTCTTTCGAGTGCTCATCTTTCATCAACATTTGTCTGAACTTCAACTTAATGTAGCTTGCCCCTGAACCAACTCGGTGCACAGTACATTCTGCTAACATCTTGGACTTACTTTTCTCTACAGCAACCCACCTTGATTCCAGTATAAATTACTTGCCAGGTCTAAGCGATTATTGTACCATGCAGTTTGTCATACGCACTTCTTTGCCGTCTGTTAAATCACCCGAACAAATTCGCGATTATAAAAATGCTGACTTTTGTTCTGTCAACCAAGCGCTATAATTGCTCATCACTGACTAATTTACTAACTTCCAACTCAAAAATCGTTAAGAAAATTGGTGCTTATTCAAAGGGAAAGTGTTCTCACTCATTAATCAATTCATTCCAATTAGACGCATCACCTCTAACTCGCAGGTAGCATGGTTCAATTCACGTCTTAAGCGTCGAGTAAACAAAAGATCCAGAGCCCTTCCACTACTGTGAAGATGCTTCTTCTTCTTATTTCTGTGGTTTTACGTGCCAAAACCAGTTCTGATTATGAGGCACGCCGTAGTGGAGGGCTCGGGATTAATTTTGACCACCTGGGGTTCTTTAACGTGCACTACAACGCAAGAACACGGGCGTTTTTGCATTTCGCCTCCATCGAAATGCGGCCGCCGCGGCCGGGAATCGATCCCGCGACCTCGTGCTCAGCAGCGCAACGCCTTAGCTGACTGAGCCACCCTGGCGGGTTACTGTGAACATGGAAACCAGCGAAGCTGTGACGAGGGTGGGTCTGCTGTAGTGAATACTGCTATAGTGAATTTATGTATTATCATTATTGATTATATTGAGCGTATTGGGCATGTTTGTCAACGAGCAAGGACACCGGCGTCTTGGTTTCGCCCGGCGCTATGACCAAGTAGTGCGTTTGCGGTGCCAAGTCCGCCCCATCGTCACGTACTAGCGTATGAGCCACATCGTGCATAGGCGCGGTACATTGCACGGCAGCGTCAGGATCCTGTGAGATCTCTGCCGCTCCTGCTCTCGGTGGCTCATACCCACATATCCAACGCTGGTATGAGCCGCACGTGATTTCTTTCTTACATTCCTTCTTTTTTTCTCTCTCTTTCTTTATTTCTTTCTGTCCTTCCTTCTTTGTTTCTTTGTTTCTTGTTCCTGGCTCATACCCGTATATCCCTGGCTCACACCCTCATATCGAAGGCGGGTATGCGCCACACGTGATTTTATTATCGTTAATCGTGACATAAGTGATGAGCATGTGATTTTTGATGTCATGACCTATCAGTCATGCTAGTCATACATTAGTAACCTTCCATGCCAATTTTACTAATATACCAAGTGAACGAGACGCGAGTTTTCGGCAGATCTTGTTTTTGTGCGTGACCACGACGGCATGACATCACATTAGACGCCGATAGCTCGGGCCCCTAAAGTGCTTCGCACTTAAAAAAAAAAAACAATAACGCTGCAAATATCGTGTCCCTCCCAGCATGTTTACGCCCGAACATGAGCAGGTTACAAAAGAGCAAATATCACTTAATTGCTTACATATTTTGGGACACAGCGAACAAGATCGAAGAAAATCGTGTGATTAGAACTTTATTCCGCTTTTTTCCTTGAATGTACCAGGCATGAAGCAGCTCATCGCGCTGGGATACTCGGAGCCTTTCCGCAAGTACGACGCGCGCATCTTCGAACCGGACTTCCCAGGCTGCGAGCCGTACGCGCCGTACTCGGACGAACACCTGGCGTGCATCGCTCGCACCTACACGGCTACCATCTACCATCCCAGCGGGACGTGCCGCATGGGACGTCCGGAGCTTCCCACTACGGTCGTAGACCCGCAACTCAGGTACGATGAAGTCCCCGCTACGATCGATGTTGTTCAGTGGCAATATCGTATTTCAACGTTCGAGGTTGTAAGTGGGACTTCTGATAGATGCCGCATTTCAGTAGAAGCTAAATGCAATAGCACCAAACTCCAAAACAAGCTGGTACCCTTTTGGACATATCTCGTTTCACTAAATTATAACCTTCATGAACAAGGCGTAAACATAACTTATGTATTACTGTACGCCCCGGTACTTTCCAATCAGGCACGACATGCCCTATTTTCTGCACGCCGAACTGGTTTTGGCGCGTTGGTTCTTGACGAGTCGGTTTAGGCAAGACGCATATGCAGAAACTGAAGCGCAGTTCGCTGTATGAAAGTCTGTTCTCGGGGCTCGTTACTTTTTCGGTCACCAAAGGCAGCAAGATGACCTGTGCTAACCTTAAAAGGCAGTCGCATAGACTAGGGATGAAATGTGGAGGTCATGATGTGCTAAGAGAACTGCGGGCGAAGTAACGTACAGACAATGAGATGTACCTATAAAACCGCAAAAGTTAGCAACCACAACACTGGCGTACTGGGCGTGGTACCTTGCTATTTCGAAGAACAAGCTTTGGCTCTGCAGCTGATATCACTCTGCATGGGGTGCGGAATACGGCGATGATGACACATGCAAATAGAGGTATTTGCGTTTAATCTATTTGAGAGAAATCACAAGAGCTTCTCTTGGCTGTTTATCTATAGTGAATTTATTGATGGCAAATTTTGATGAGACATCACATTGGGCCTTGGATATGTGTAGATGACGCTGTTTAACAGAAGCCATGTACACCTGTGCATAAAGGTCGCGCAATGAAGGCGTGTTAATTTACGAGCCACAGCAAGGGGCTGTTGCTTTTATGGGCTTAATTAGACCACTGTTTCTCAGTGTCCTCTAGTCATTTTATTAAAAAAATCCAAAACAATACTTCCCTCACTCTATAGCACTGAGATACCACGTTTATCACGGAGTACGCCTTGTCATAAGTGGTGGAGAGTGTCCGATGCAGATCTCCGAAGCACATCGAAAGGGCGTCTGAACGGCTCCCCCCCCCCCTCCCCCTCATGGGAGATGCTAGGAAATGTATACGAAAAGATGCAATAAGGATTACTCGTCAGGTAGAAGTCCTAAGAGTCCTAGGTAATAAGGAATCCTAGGTCTAAGAGCTTATTACGCTGGAACCATATAAGAGAACCAATGACGCACTGTGCCATTAAAGATTGGCAGGATGAATAATTTCTATTTTTCTTTCGGACACTCTCTTTCGCAGGGTCAAAGGCGTCCTCGGCCTGCGGGTCGTGGATGCCTCCGTGTTTCCCGAGATCCCGTCGGGCAACACCAATGCCCCGGTCATCATGGTAGCCGAGAAGGCGTCCGATATGATTCGTCACTCTAGGCGGGTCACGTGGGGTACTAATTATTTGAACTGGTGGCTTTCGACGCGCAAGTGATTACAAACTTGTGTCGTTACTTTAAAGCGAGGCGTGAGGTGGATACAAAGTCCTTCTGCAGCCTTTCTGCAATCACCATTGTGCGTACTTTAAAGGTTCGTGTGCGTACTGTGTCATATGATTTGTCGAGAGGGGTCAGCCTTCGTTTGGTACCCGAGAGGAAGCGCACAGGAAAGGTAAATGTGAACTTACGCCCCTCGTCAGAAATGACACGTGTTGTTTCATGTTTACAAGAAAACTCAAGTCATAAATGCTTAGCAAACTTGTTGTGTGCCACAAACGCTGGATGAAGGAGATCGATGCAGGATGTGCGTGAACTGATACCCATTTTCATATGCCTTGAATATGTACCACAATGTATGATATCAGCTAGACTAAGCTAGACTGCGTGTTGGTTCGTTTATAGAAAATATTGTGCTGGAAGTGTCTCTTGAAATATATCTATATTGACGTGCTCCGATAAATATGTCACAATTGTTTAGGGCTCAGTTATTTCAGCCCAAGATCACAGCGTTGTTCATTTAAATGAAACAGTGTTTCGTATTTTCTTTCGGGAACATACTTTGTGGCTATACCAAAGCCCCTCCTTAGATGTAACTGTTAAAACACGCCCATAGCTATCACTGATGTGCCTCCTCCAAGTGTGCATCCAAAGCGCAAACGCAAAACCATTTGTGCAATGGAACTATGGCCTTATTGAGCGCATTCTAAGACATTGGCCAATGCTTAGTTAACTCGAGGCTAGCATATTTCTGATTTTTCTCAAACAGCCCACAATACCCGGGACGCGAGAGCTGTTTACTCAGATGTGCTGCAACAGTGACCTGCTACATACGAGAAGTTACTGTACGTAGAGCGGTAGCATAGGTACAATGCGTTGAACGAAATAGCAGGCGCACAAGGCACTGACACAAGAGGACTGAGAAGGGCGACACAAAAGGCGGTGCTGGGGAATCCTTCTTTTTCTTGTGTTCGTGCTTTTTACTCTTGCCTTTCTGTATCAAGGCCTATACCGAGTTGCTCAGATTACTGTCCTTTACAAGAACAAGTTTCTGTACCTTTGGAGTGTGTCTGTGTGTATCATCTGCTATTACGTAATTGTCCGTTTCGTGTTCCTTAAAAACTACAGTGCCATAATAAAACACTGAAGACTGCCTTCACGTGGTAGTCCTTGACCAAGTGGTGGCTTCGCTACAGGTGAATACAACCAGTGAGTCATTGGCATGACCACGTGTGTCCACACTGCGTCCGCGTATGCCGTTATATCGCCGACACAAAGCCGAGTGCCCCGCGTTCTGGCGCCAGGGCGGAAAGGGAACATATGAAATGGAATGGTTTCCGAAAACTTACTCGACACTCACGGTAACATTATTCACTGGAAGTTGACATGTATCTTCTGCTGTCTGACAAAACCCAGAAATACCAAGAAGGCATTCCGGTTTATGGAGTGAGGAGTAGGTGCAATTAGGCACTATGGCGAAATGCCTTTGCGTCACAATCGGGAACTCGCGCACTGAGAGTGGCGGCGTGTAGCGCTTCTTAAAGTGCGCCCATGCTATCGTCCGGAAGGCAACAGCCTTCCCCCCCCCCCCCCCCCCCCAACCCCAGCTTCTCCATTCTATGTCACAATAAAACGTCATACGGTGAAATACGAGAATTCAGCGAAATGCATGACGAACAGAAGACGCACACATGAGACGCCCTGAGAAACAGGCGACTGGTCTCGTTCGTACTGAAACTTGCCATCAGCAAATTATTTGATGGACACTTGGTAAGATCGTATTCTTGGATAACGCGCATGTAACAGCTGGACACACGATGATACACCCGTTCGAATTATTTTATTGGGGTCATGTTGCACACGCGCCTGAATCTACCATAATTGTTAACATAATTGTTATTCTCAATAAAATGTTGCTATCAGACATCTATTTTGTGTGGGCCTCTTCTTGAGCATGTGGTATTTTTGCACACCATTTTCGAATTGTGTTAGTAGCATTCTGGCAGAAGCTGCTAAAACGCAACGAACGCATATGGGCGACGCACACAATTTCGAAGACAAGGTCTCCTTCGCTGACTTCACGCGGGGCTGGCGCATCTGGCACTGTTTGACAGCCTGAACATGCTCGGCTGTAAAATTCGTATGTGCCCTGCTCAAGCTGATCTGCTCAGACGTGGTTGACGTCCACATTTAGCATTCATCGAACTAAACAAAAATGAGGCAGGTTTAACTCTTGTAAACCTAGTTATCACGGACGAAAGGTCTGTTTGGCTTGGTTTTGCTAATTTGGCCTCCCTTTGTTCCAGTGTTTCAGCAGCCAACTTTGCCTTCGCTTGACATTTCGCAGCCGGCCATCTAGCTACATCTACCGGATGAGTGGATTCAGCCTGTCGCTTGCGCGGAAGCGCACGCACAGAGGGCTAGGGAGCCTACATTCAAGCGCTGCTTTAAAACGGCGTTGCATGTAGGCTCCCTACAGATGGCCCAGCTGGCGCGGCGTCCATGGCGAGACTGAGCGACCAAGCGCATAAGAAGCTGCCGTTAAACCCTAGCCTAGCCACGTGGTACCGCAGCGGCGAGGCTCCCAGCGAGTGCAACTGGGATGCCTCTCCGCAGCAGATCACGTGGCGCGACGTCACACCTTCCACACTTGTGCTCCGGCGACACAAGGTCATTGCGACGCGATGAATGACCTTGCGAGACATGGCGTAGTAGAGCTTTCGCTCTAACACGAGTCAAGGCTGCGGCGCTTCACGCCGCTTGTCTTCGCATTGATAAAAAAAAGCCAGTCACAATTTGTTGAACAATTTTATTGCGATAGCAATTATATGGACACTTCAACCGGATTTCTGCCGTCGGCGTCGCCGTCGCCGTCGCCGTGAGGTTCCGTATAGATAAAATCTTCACCGCGCGCCGTATGCCCGAGCGCAAGCGTGCTGCGACGCACGCTATCACGGAGAGCGAACGCACTCAATCCCCCACGCGCAAGCAATGAAGCGGGAAGCCAGCGCCGGAGGGGGGGGGGAGGGGGGGGGGGGCACTTCTACTGTGCCAACAACCGCGCTCGTCGCTCGGCCGCACGGTCTCTTATCTCTCCCGCGCGCAAGCAAGGAAGCGGGAAGCCAGCGCCGGAGGAAGCGGGGGGGGGGGGGGGGGGCGCACTTTTCTTCTGCCAACAACCGCGCTCGTCGCTCGCCGCACCGTCTCTTATCTCCACACGGCTCTGACCTTTATGAGCCGTGCATTCGCGGCTCAGTTCCTGTTGAAGCGATAGACCGCACGTACCTTCGCCCGCAGCGGCGTATGCTTGCTGCCAGCGTTTTGACAGTCGTTGTCTGCAGTCATTCAGTGTGATCTCTTCATGTTTGTTTGTGCGCGCTCACACCACGCTTGTTCATTCAGTTAGTAATAGTCGGGTCACATTTTCCAACGCACGCTACACATGTAATGCTGCCCGGATCGGCAGTGCAGCGCTACAGGTGTGTCCCTACGCACGCGCGCTGCCCACGGGAAGCGCTTCTCATCAACACCACCGTTTCACACGCGCCTTCTCGTGGTCATCGAGTCTCTCTTCATGTCGGTCTACTTACGCCGCAGCACACCTGCTTACTTAATCAGCTCATGTTTACTACAATTCATATTGTTACCAAAGCCGCTCACCTTACTTCGTATGACATTGCTGTGTTGCTATCGCATTCATTGCTTCGCCCTTAGGGCGAAACTGTGACATTTTTTTTGGGATTATTTTATTAACAATATCTCCTTGATAGACGGCAAGAGTTGATACATTTGTAGCGCTCACCGACGCCGCAACGCGGCGACGTTATTGGCGGCTGCTAAAGGAACAGAAAAGTAAATGTATGCATAAGTGTCAAATGACCCATTCAGCGAAATGCAGCACCACTAACGTGAAACCTGAGGAGGTGCGAAGCATGCATTGATGTACCGCCAATGGGCTCATACTGCCTTAAGCAATGGCTCAGAACCCCGTAAACGCGGCCTCCCCATTACGACGACAGAAGAGAAGTGAAATTCTACGCTGGAATGATGAGCGGCAGCGCAGCCAGCTGTGGAAGACGACGATGACGACGAACGCGGGAGCAGTGGAACGAGCGCGTGCCAAGCGCGAGCTCGAGCCGCTTGCTTTACCGTGACGACCACGACAGGGGACACCGACAACCCGAGCGCAAAGGACGTGATTGCGCCTCCCACCCCGTGATAGCTTGTGATTTACCGTAACGACGACGACAGGAGACGCCGACAGCCCGAGCGCATAAGGTGGTTCGCACCTAAAATCACCGCCCCTTCCACTCTGTGAAGATGGTCGAACAGCGAAGCTGTGTTAGTTACACCGAGTGTTACGAGTGTTACAAGTGCGTGTGTTGCACGTGATGCAATTGCGCAAACATAAGTAAACAATCAACAACAGGATCGTATAACGAAACGTTGCGATGCGAGAAGAGGCCGCGACTTCAGACGATACTCAACGAGTGTCCAGTTCTCTTGTCGGAACTGGCCGAGCCGCCGCCAGAGGCATCGGCTGCAGTCACGGACACCGCGCGCATTCGGCGCCAACGAGGGGAAACGCGGACGGCGTCGGCAGCAGCTCTACGCGTTGCGCGTTATCCGAAAGGGTGCGCCGCACAGAACCTTCTTTTCTCATCGCCTCTCCTCCTCGCGTCGAGCGTGGCCTCTGATTGGTCGCCTCCTCCCACCAGCGCGCCTCTCCTCCTTTGCTGGTCACGTGACCTGCCCTCCCCCCGCGCGGCTCGCATCCTCTCCTGGTCCCGTGACCTGCGTGACGCCGGATAGACGGCGAAGGGACAGCATGCGCAGCGCCTGCTCGAGGCGCAAGCTCGGCACGCGCAGTGTTGTCCTCGGAGCTTGCCAAGCTGGTCGTCGCAGCCGCTGGGCTCGTTGTCTTCGCCCTTCTTTTGAAGTAAAAGTTAGAACGACGGCACAGTTTGTGGGCCGCCGTCCCGTCCTCCTACATATTAAGCTGTCTGCGGGATCCACATACGAACAATTCAAAAAATAACCTTTCGCGTTTAGAAAATAATACCGCTTTGTAACTTCTCACATGCATAGCAGACATAAAGGGCTATCTAGTGATGTATCACACATATTTTAGGCTATTCATTTCAGGCGGTCCACCGAAGCAACTTTTTTGGCCTTGAATACTACTAACCTTTTCTGCAAAAAGTTGGAACTTTACAGTTTTTTGTCAGACAATCTGCTGAACCTTCAAAGCTTCAAATACTTTTCGGCTAAAATATGTTAACCGGGCTACCATTCTATATTTTGAGCCCTGTGACTTGTCCTGTGTTCCGAGAAAAAATTTCAAAGTTTGTAACTTTACCGGCCGGTGCCAAAAGCACTCGAAGTGTTTAAATATTTTAAATATTGGTTATTTTGTCTGGATTGCCGTCATTGCTACCATTGTCTTGCCATACATCATTTGAATGACTGGATCATATAATGTGCCCTACTAACAGCCTTATCACTCCTCATCGCTTAGCGATCTTCACAGATGGGGAGGTTGACCCAATATGCCAAAACTGTGACAAAAATGCCATAGCAAACCAAAGACACATCCTCTGGGAATGCGAGGGTCTTCCCCCACCCAGAGAGCTTCTGCCAGCTCCCTCTGAAATGACATGGGAGACCCTAATACGGTCTCCTGAAGAAAAGCTACAAAAAGGAATCGTTGCCTGGGCGGAAGAGGTCGCCGCAGACAAGCGGCCACCTACAACGCCATGAAAATTTTTTTTATAAAGTTGTTTCCTCCTTGAAAAAATGTTGATTGATACCTTTTGGCTCAGCTGGGCAAGAACAATACATTTTTGGCAGAATGATAGAACATTTTTGGGAAGATAAATAAACGAGGAGAATGAGTTTTGAACTTCAGGAAATACGTGGAAGCTTTTTGAACTATATCTGTGACGGTCGAAAGAACGCTGGTTGATTTCGGGTGCAGACGATATAGACGATGCTTCGTCTGAAGTATAATACACCGATGTTAGGCAGCGACCGTCGCTAGTAATGTGGTATCTCAACAGAAAAAAATGTCTGTCATGAAAACACTCTTAGCAACACTATGAGAGAAGAAACATTCTGCAAGGAGTCCATACACGAATAGAACATGAACAGTTGGTATCTTCAGCCCAGTTGGCATAACATGCATACTGCAATATTGCACCAGGTTTTTTAAACCCAGATGGTTATGCGTCTGTACAGGCGTCATAATCTAAAAGTAATCAAGCGGGAGTGTGTGTGTCCGTCACGTACTATGGGACACATACCCAACTACCCAATTGAAAGTGAAAGAGGTTGGTTGGGCTGCACATAGTCGGTGGAAGACACCGCGTGACCCAAGTTGGCGTCAAAAAGGTTCATTAAAGAGCCTCATCACAGCAGGCCTGTGCTCTGCCCATTTTACCACAGGCTACATAGTTTCCCAGGTTGGCGGGAAAGATTCTAAGCGTGGGCATACATAGAGACATACAGCAAACTGGGGGAAGTTGCCAAAGAATGGAAATTACTTCAAGTCAGTCTTTAAGGTGCACTTTAAAGAGCGTTGGTATCAGAGATTCTGGCGATATCTGCAGAGAAACGCATAAATAAGGTACGGTGCAGCTGACGCTAACAGAGTGCTTCTTACCATCAGTTGCGGTGGGTGAAGGCTCTGCCGCGCTATTCAGGGAAATTTCATGTCTCGTATTGTCTGCAACTGGTGGAATTTAGGTCCAGAGCAAGTGTAATAAGTAGGTGCGTAGCTTCGATAACATTAGAACACGCGTTTGTTGAATGAAAACGGGAACATTTTGAATAGGTGCTACTTGCGTTTGACACAGGGCGACATCACGCGATGGCTTTCTCTGGAGCAAGACATTAGTATTTGGGTAACCTTTAAATTAACAAATCTAGCATTGAACTTGAAAAAAAAACGCCAATGTACAACACATGAAATACTAGAGGTGAGAAGGTGGCGCGACATCTTATTAATTGAATTCCAAGTGCAAACAGGAAATAATGACAAAGTCAGATGAACATAAGAATATGTATTGAATGGTGCTCAAACGAGACATCTGGACAGGAGCCAGCGTTACAAGGAGACTTGTGGAACCATCCGCGTCTGACCAAGCCTTTCCTTGTACTACTATTGTTCTTCGCAAACAAAATAAATCCTGAATATCATATGTCGAAACGTTCCTAGAACGCAACGCATATATCAAGTTGAACAGTTCTAGAGTTCGCAGATACAATGCCATCTTGCGAGTCTCGCACCCACGGGGCTTTTCAAATGACTATTTGCTTTCAAAAGTGGTGCGAGGTACTTATTTCTACGCAGCTGCGAATAGCGCTATGGAATAAACTAATATAACGAAAGCGTCCATCGTCTAACGGGACGTGTTCTAGGTTGGTGTTCTCGAGCGATGTATTTTTCTTGACGATATTTTTTCGCATTCTTTCATCGTTTCGAACGTGGCTAGGAACTCGGACGCCGCTGAGCTGCCATCATCGCTGGGCTCGGCTACTCACAGCGACGCCTGATAAGAAAACACGACTGGAAAATGAAACGTAATTTCAGACATGGGCTGCAGTTACATACGGGTAACGTTACTCGGCAAGAAATGAACGTGTAGAAAAGAAACACCGGTAGAGGGTCGATGTGGGAAAGGAAAACTACGATTTAATAATGGGTGACATGAGTTTGTTTCTGGTTACTCTGCATTCTTTCATAGTTGAATTTCTTGGCCAGCGGGTCTTCGTCGATCTATTTAAACATTCAAGGGGGACACATACCCAGCGGCACCTACTCAATGATCCGAGTTGGTCCGATGATTGGCTTTCATCCGAGTTCAATTATGATAGCAGTCCAATGCAATACCCATTAGACCATGACCCACCCAGTGCCCCAGTTTGGCGAGAAAGCAGTTGGAGGCATAGACAGACATATAGATGGGCATAGATATTGATACGTGAAGTATTTTCAAATACTAATCGCAATAAACAATGAACAGGGGGGCACATGCTAGGTCGATGTGTGGCGAATAAAAACTTTTACCTGTATCTCCCGGGAAATCGTCTGCGCTGGGATGAAAGCTGTTTACGTTTGTCTTCACATTTATTGGAGAGCTGCTTGAGGATACACGTGTGAGAACCGAGAAATCTGTAAGCTGTTTTATGATAACATCTGTGGTTAACAGCTCATAAAGAAGAAACATGTGGCATACATGTGTGTTCTATTAATTTCGCTCGTCTTGCGCCGTAGCACAGGCCTGCATTCACAAACGCTTTTGATTGCACGTTTGTGAAAAAGGCTTTATTAGCGATGAAAAAATGCACATAAATGTAATCAAACGTGCATGGCCGTCGCTTAATACCTCTCGCTTATTATATCTGATTTAGGTCTTTTGTCTTCTCACTTTTGAAGAAATGGCAGCAGATGATTGCAGGATCTTACGAAAACATCAACAGCGCGCGTAAAACGTACGGGGATGCAGCGCGGGATTAGGTTGCGTTTGCGTGCAATTGACTGTCTGCAAAAAAGGTGAAGTTTTTCATCGCCAAGCAAGATTACAAGCTACCTCGCCATGGTGTTCGTTACCTTTCGCCCTTTCGGCTTGGAAGCTCTTTTAGAGCTATTACTATTTTTGTTCTTTGCGGCGGAATGCCTTCCTGTAGTATCGGTAAGTCTTTCTCAATTTAAACTATGACCCCGTTATAAACTGCACTATGTGTGTTTTATCTTGATAAAATATATGCATACATGTGCTGGAAATAACTACACTGTCAAAAGATATGCAAAGCTTTGCTGCTCAACATGTAAGTAGCAATGTAAGTAGTAGCATGTATTAATGCTGCCAGCTAAAATAATTTCACGCATTGTGCACAATCATGCCAGACTGCAGGAGTCCGGGTACGGAGCTGCGTGTTATAAAATTATTAGGGAATATAGTCTGATGTAAGTTTAAAATGAGATAGAAGAGACCAATTTGTCACTAAATGCCGTCCGTGAGGAGTATGCATTCTATGTTTTTTAAAACAGTTTGCTACAGTCAATCAATCAATCAATCAATCAATCATTTTTTTATTATTTCACAAAAACTTTCACAAATAGAGGTATACAGAAGGAGGTCCATAGTAAAAACTGAATTGGGACCTCCCGTTCATGGTTAACAAAATAGTTACAATGGCAAGAATGGCAGCTGAATCAGTACAATTCTTGACACTACAAGTTATTTTTGCACAAGTATCAGTACACGTATTCTTGACAATGCAAACGTTCACATGGAAATATTATCGGGAAAGTTTTATTACGGGTGCTTTACACGTACTAAAAGTAGAGCTTCTTTTTCCCAAAGATGCTAGCAATTTGCTTGCAAGAATTTGCTGGCCATGAAATTTCTCCTGATGGATAGTTAAGCTATGGCCCATGTTTGCGTAATTCAGAGTGATCTAGTAGTTACAACAATATATATTTTTTTATCAACCTTACACGTACCGCTGCTCTTTAGTTTAGACATTTACGTGGGATGGCTCGTTTGACCCATCTAGCCTTTGCCGCAGATAAGAAGAATAAGAAATAGTATTCCGACGACACATTATACGGACCACTGCACCTGTTTATCGCCAAGGTGTCCTGTCTTCTGCGTGCTGAAAAGTCATGGACGCAATCAGAACAAAACGTAGAGGAAACAGTTGAAGGCACCGGTTCGCTACCTCGTTGTTGTGTTACATGTTGTGGACGGAGGCCATCACATCTTTAGTCTTCCATAACAATGTTTGAATTTCTAATTTGTTTCAACTTCTTTATCACGTTTTCTGAAAGAGGCACTACTAATTTACCTGAATAGCCCGCTTGGAAGAACCTCGTAGTCTCGCGATGAGTACTTGTTTTGAGAAGAGCAAGGTGAGTGACGCGGAGTTTTAATTTAGGGATAGCATAATTTAGGGAGTCAAATACTATTAACCGGGAGTCTATCGGTTTCCTAATGGTGTCCAGAAAACTTCAAATTGTTGTAGCCGTCGAATAATCATTTCTGAAACAGAATTGGTTAGAGGAGAGCATTTCGTACTTTTTCAAGTAAATTGGTGAGCAAGTAAAATGTTTTTCGGAAAGTACTGAAATTTCGTACACTCAGTTGACTACTCAGCAGCAATGTATAAAATTTTGTTTGCTTTCATCTTATGCAACATGGAATCTCATCGAAGTTTATGCTTTTCCACAACAAAGGTGACAACATTATTCTCATGCAACCTATATGATAATGTACTAGACCACTTACAAGCTATGCCGGAATGCAAACTGCCAAGTCAGGAAGATGCACAGTGTGAGACGCTTACGCAGCCGTGTCAGGTAAACGAAGGTGAAGTGTGATGCCTGTTGAGGGAAGATTGGTGAAGACAGGTGTATGTAAATAAGTGCACGACACGTATCAAGGTACATTTAGGGATTCTCCACGGCTTGTGTCACAGCTCAACATACTCATTCTGGAGGATTACCCAAAAAGAGGCGCGCATTGATAACTACAGGCCAAATGGCTACGTCAACGAAAATAAAAATTAATCGAAGGATCTGGTCAACATAAGCCAGTATTTAATTTAAACTTTGGTGTGCTTTAGAGATATCTTGAGCCGACGTTATTAATTGACGTTATGTGTTGGGAGTTAATTTTTTGGTACGCACAATAAGTGAACTTACTCGCACTAATCTGTCGGTCAGCATACAAGGGTTATCTGAGCATCGTCGCTGGAATATGCATTCGGCGCAAGTCTAACCTTCGTGTATATATCCAGAAATACATACGTTAAGATAGTGACCTACCTGAAACCACGCGAAACTGGCAAAGTAGGCACATGAGCTTTTTTTAAAAAAAGTACATTATCATTAGACAACAAACTGGTTCCCATTTGGTAAAATGTTTCTATTCTAGCATTCAAAACCCGTATTACTGGGGGAATAAAACAAAGCTAATACCGGAGGATATAGTCCCAGAGCATTGCCACGTTTTCTACCCACCGATTCTGAAAGCCCACGGCTTTCAGAATAGGTCTTGGTTTTAGGTAAGGTAGGTCTTGGTGTTAGGTAAGCTGTTTCCGTGAATGATGCCTTTTATTGCGATAGCAATTATATGGATATTCCAAGCGGATTTCTGCTGTCGTCGTCGCCGTGAGGCTCCGTATATAGTCCAAGGGCGATAAAATTTTCGTCGCGCGCCGTATGCTGGAGTGAGAGCGTGCTTTCACGAAGAGCGAACGCACAGCGGAGAGCAAACGCGACGTCTTGCGAAAGGCCGTGGGGGGGATGGGAGGGAGGGAGGGGAGGTGACGTTTAGCTGCGGCACCAAACGCGTATCTTGCGACCGGGCGCAAGGGGAACTGTAATCTCGCAGGCGAAAGGAGGAAAGCGGGAAGGCAGCGCGGGAGGGAGGGTGTGCGGCTTCTGTTCTGCGAGGAACTGCGTACTTGCACTTTGTGCGGCGGCGGGCGGTCGTGCGCCCCGTATATTGAAAGCGATCTGCAACACGGCTGCTGCCTTTGTATGCGCTGTGCTTTCGCCGCTCAGTTTCTGTTGAAGCGATAGACCGCACGAACCTTCGCTCGCTGCTTCTCGCGCGCTTGCTCACGCCAGCGTTTTGACAGCGGTTGTGTGTGGTCACCGAGTGTGATCTATTAATGTTTGTCTGTGCGCGCTGACACCATGCTTGTTAATATAGTTAGTAGGCGAATGTGTCCAAGTTTATACGGCCGATAAAACTACTATCCTTACTTTTTGATATCGCAATTGATGCTTCGCCTTTCGGGTGAAACTGCGACTTAAAAAAATTTGGTAAGCTGTTGATGAAAATCAACTCTGTTCAAATGGTTGAGACGGCTGCAATGCTGTCAGATCGCGTGCTCTGGTGTCCTAATTTATTTTTACTCCCCCCATAGGTCTATGTCTCTTGCTTCGTTTAAATTTATAGACGTGAGTTTATCTGGAAACGAGGAAAACAGCCTCGTTTGCATGTGGACGAGTAAGGGAGCCATGAACTTAGGAGCGAAAAGCAGCACACCATCCTTGCGAAGACACTACACCATACATTACTATCATGTAGTAGGGACAGTGAAACACTACCAATCCTGTGAAGCATGCATCTTTCTTGGGCGAACCTTTGCCCAGTAATATAAGTAGCGGCCTTGGTTTGTGGGTTGTATATGTTTTGAAATTTGCAGTGTAAAAAGCGGTTGTTAATTTAAGCCGATGATTTCTCCCCGGTAAGGGAAACCGGGGAAAAATCCGGTTGTTTTTTGTCCGTTTTGCTGCGGATTTCTGTGCGCCTGGATGGAAATATTGATCTGCCCTTTGCGAAACAAATGTATCCTGCGCCACCTAACAAAAAGGAAAGGCAAATCTCAGCGTTAGCAGACAGATTAGGGTGCATTAATGCACTGTTCCGGAGCGGGTGAGATGGAACGTATCGATGCACCCTAGGACCGAGCACGACAGGGTGGTCGTGCTGCTGAGCATCTGACTGTAGACGCTTGTACTAACATTAACCAGGAACTGTCCATAGGCACAGCAACCTTGACGGAGTTATGACAGAGTCATCTTGGTGACGTGTTTGGCTGAGTATTGACATGGAGGAAAGAAAATTACCTGGCCGCGTATCTGCCTGCTTCACTGCAAATTGCGTGTAAGCGTGTAAGCGCGTAAGCGTGTTGGTTGTATGGCAGTATACAGGGCACCTGCAAAAGTTTATTGTACACCTTTTGCTTTGGTGTCGTGAAGTCGCACACTGTTTTGGCATTCTTATATTCTATAAGACAGGTGGGGCTACCATATCCAGAAAAAAATTAGGGCAGAAATCAATGTAGCAGCACCAACGAGGCAACTGAAAGATGAGAAGAGCTACTGCGGATGCCGTCAGCGTTTCCCCGCGTTGATGCCGAACGCGCGCGCTGTGTCCGTAACTACAGCCAGCGCCTCTGACGGCAGCTCGGCATGTTCCGACCTTGGAAAAAGAATTGGGATAACTTGGAGCGTAGCGTCAGGAGTCGCAGCCTCTTCTCGACTCGTAACGTTTCTGATGCAACAAGTTATTGTTGTGCACTCGGCCACAAAATATTGCGGGGGGCGCGAGCGCGTGGCGAAGCGCTCCTCCTCTCCTTCTAGCAGCGCACCCCTGGTGTCGAGACCAACGCTTGCGCGCTTGCGCGTCCTTCCGTGGCTGCAAGCGTGCATGTTTCCGCGCTTGTATCTTGCGCGCCGGCGATATCCGAGTGTAGCCGCGAGGTGCACTGTGACGACTTCGACAGCCCGCGCCGCTGCGGCAGCTTTTTGTCGAAACCACGACAGGGATCACTTTTTTTTGTCGCCTGTCATCTAAAGGCATACATATAGGCGAGAAGCCAGGGCAGTCTTTGCCAGCCCGTATACTAGGTTCATTACTTTGTCACGCTGTTTTGCGGGAGAACTCTTAAAGAAAAAAAAAAGAACGAAGATTGGCCACGTAAAGGCGCAGCGTAGAAAAAAAATGACTTGTTGCGTTTGCGACCGGGCGAGATATATCTGCGCTCGTGTTCCGACAAAAAGCGGCCGCAGCGGTGCGGGCTGTCGAAGTCATCACAGAGCTCATCGCAAAAGGTGCACCTCGCGGCTACACTCAGATATTGCCGGCGCGTAAGGGACAAGCGCGGCAACATACACGCTTGCAGTCATGGAAGAACGCGCATGCGCGCAAGCGTCGGTCTCGACACCAGGGGTGCGCCGCTAGAAGGAGAGGGGGAGCGCTTCGCCACGCGCTCGCGCCCCCCGCAATATTTTGTGGCCGAGTGTACATCTGTGTTTACTTGTATTTACTTCTGTTTACGCAATTGCATCACGTAAACACATGTACTCTACATCTGCACCATCCTCTATGATTATTTAAGTCCATACAAAGCATTTCTCCTATGCACGTGGTGCAAAGCCCGAACGAACTCACGTCTTCCCGGGGAAGCGCTCGTTCGAGGGCGGCTACATGCGTGGGCCGTGCCACCCTGACGACGAACGATCGGAGCACACCGCACCAAATTCGTCTTCGACAAAGTGCTTTTGAAAGTATGCGTCTGCGTACCGCAAGTGGAGGTTCTCCAATGGGCACTGCTAGGTAGGTCTCGGCGGCATCATCAGCATGCCGCTGTTCGCTTGGCGTGCCGCTGATCTTCGGCCGCGCTACGCTTTTCTTGTTGCTCGCGCTTCCTGGCCACGTGTCTCTTCCCGTCACTTCGCCTCCAGCCTCGGCACCCTCCTTGCTTTGGTACGCATTGAACCCTTCTGTAAAATCTGCAGAGCCTTTGCTAGTTTAGGCTCCCCTTTCGCTTCATACTTTCGAGCGCCCACGGTTCTATCTGCGCGTAGAGGCCTGCGCGCAACATAGCGCAGCTAGCGCAACCGAGCCACGTCTACTTGTGGCGCCTGAACCCGTACCGCGAGTGGAGCAAGGAGAGGAGGCACCAAGCCAGTAGCGGCGTGCAAGCGGGAGCGTGAAGGAAGGAGGGGCCCAGCGAAACGTGCACGGGGGGCGTGGGCATCAGAGACAAACTCTGTGACCTTGAACGGCCTCGCGTTTCGCCTTGGCTCCGACTAGGCATAGGAATGCTTCGCATATAAAGGTACACAAGAGGTTACATGTAAATCTTGTTTTGCATGTAGTGAAATGTGTCAGCGTGTTGACGTCTTCTTGGGTTAATGTTGCTTCAAGCGGGGTCACGTTGCTAGCCTATAAACTTACCCTGGGTCATGATCCGCGCTAGAGCGCAGTATCAATTTATTTAAACATATTCAATTAAGCTAAGAAATATATTTTAATATAGCAGTCTTTTCGCATGCCACAGAAATTACCTTAAAAATGATATTGATAAGCTGAACACCGTGCAAAAAATCTAGGCATATCTGGCAGGGCTATAGATGGGTTTCCGTAATGTTAAGTGGCGCAGCGCAAAGCAGGACCGAAGGCACGTCTCGTCCTCGTCTTTTACGTGTCCCTCTGCTCTGCTTCGTGCTGCACCCCTTAAAATTAAGAAAATCTAGGGAATTCTTTTATTTCACTTACGAAAAAATTGGTTGGTGGTAGTTTGCCCCATTGCGGGCAGCTCAAAGTTCAGGGATTTTTGGTAACTTTTGTATAAGATTAACATAAGCAGCGGTCTCGTTTTCGGCACGCACGTTCTATTTAAACAAGTGAATTTACTCACAGGAATATGTAATGCCAATGAGAGCTTCCCGCAGAAAGAAAGAACTGAGTTCTAGAAATCTTCGTTGTCAGGCATTATTCCATAAAAAAAGTTGCAGTGGCTTAGCTCGGCTATGCCAGGATATACGTAGCGTTAGCAAAGGTTCAGCTGATTATTCTTAGCTTTCCTGGTTGTCTCCTACGCTCAACCGCTAATTGCCAGGCAACTACTTCGGGATCCGATGAGTCAAGCTTCTCCGTTCTGCGCTGTTGAGCAGCATTTGCGCTCTCCTTCTCCGTGGATATACCACACTGGCAAACGCCAGTCAGAAGCGCAGCGGCTCCAGCGCAGTGTCAGACGGCGACTGCACAGCGAGCGCGCGCCGGCGCCAGTGCGTCTACCACGGCTACGACGTCACTCCTCTGGAATGCGCAGACCGGCGGCGGTGAGTCGCGCGCGGCGGCGGCGGAGTGCGCGAGAGGTGCCGGCTCCGGTGGCTCCAGTGCGCAAGCCGTGTGACATCACTGATCCTTGCGCATGCGCAGCACGGCTCTTGATGTGCCGCGCGAAACGGGCTTGGCTAGGCCAGTGTAGCTAACGCTACAAAACATCTTAACAAAACACAACTAAACAGATAGGGGTTTAGCGACCCATTATGGACGTTTTCTCTGCACGCTTCATCAAAAAATGTCACAGTTTCGCCCTAAGGGCGAAGCAATGAATGCGATAGCAACACAGCAATGTCATACGAAGTAAGGTGAGCGGCTTTGGTAGCAATATGAATTGTAGTAAACATGAGCTGATTAAGTAAGCAGGTGTGCTGCGGCGTAAGTAGACCGACTTGAAGAGAGACTCGATGACCACGAGAAGGCGCGTGGGAAACGGCGGTGTTGATGAGAAGCGCTTCCCGTGGGCAGCGCGTGCGAAGGGACACACCTGTAGTGCTGCACTGCCGATCCGGGCAGTATTGCATGTGTAGCGTGCGTTGGAAAATGTGGCCCGACTATTACTAACTGAATGAACAAGCGTGGTGTGAGCGCGCACAAACAAACATGAATAGATCACACTGAATGACTGCAGACAACGACTGTCAAAACGCTGGCAGCGAGCCCATACGCCGCAGCGGGCGAAGGTACGTGCGGTCTATCGCTTCAACGGAAACTGAGCGGCGAATGCACGGCGCATAAAGGTCAGAGCCGCGTAGAGATAAGAGACGGTGCGGACGAGCGACGAGCGCGGTTGTTGGCAGCGTAGAAGTGCGCCCCCCCCCCCCCCTCCCCACCGCGCTCCCTCTGGCGCTGGCTTCCCGCTTCCTTGCTTGCGCGTGGGTGATTGAGTGCGTTCGCTCTCCGTGATAGCGCGCGTCCCCGCACGCTTCCGCTCGGGCATACGGCGCGCGGCGAAGATGTTATCTATAGGGAACCTCACGGTGACGGCGACGGCGACGGCAGAAATCCGGTAGAAGTGTTCATATAATTGATATCGCAATAAAAAAAGACAGCACGAAAGTAGTGCGCACGATCACGCTTCACAGTAGGTGTGGTGCTTTTCCTTATCTTACGAGTACTTGATGTGCATTATGAAATGCATGCATTGGGAGCATTTCTGTGTCCATCCACGGTGGGCGGGGCTTGTCGGGCCCTTCGTGTTCATCTGTCGTCCTGTTTTACTGGTTCTCAATATACGCTATTGCAACAAAATTATAGGAATACCAACTAGACGAGTCAGACGCCCTTCTTTGAAGGTAACGTAGTTGGGTGAACATCTGCTCAATTCACAGTTACCGTGCGCACTGCAGAGTAGCATCAGCGGTGCGTTAACTAGCTTCCTAGTGCTTTACCGCCGTTTACTTGTGCGGGAATTGCGATGAAATGCGCCATTCATGTAAACGGGGCAACTAATGAGGCAGCAAGCTTTCGTTCACTCTAGAGTGGCTGGTACTGAATGTATTGTATTTTTTTATATACCGGTTTTAGCTCGAGCGTTAAGCGAGAATTAGGTATATAACATATCTATAAAATAATATTATTGATAAACTGACGTATCTTGACCACTTGCTCACAAACCCGCCGTGGTTGCTCAGTGGCTATGGTGTTGGGCTGCTGAGCGCGAGGTCGCGGGTTCAATCCCGGCCGCGGCGGCAGCATTTCGATGGGGGCAAAATGTGTAAACACCCGTGTATTTAGATTTAGGTGCACGTTAAAGAGCTCAAGGTGGTCCAAATTTCCGGAATCCCCCACTACGGCGTGTCTAATACTCAGATCGTGTTTCTGGCACGTAAAACCCCATAATTTAAATTTTTTTAATTGCTCACAAAATGTGGGTAGCGTTCATCAGTTATGTATGACCTACATTTATTATCCTTTAGGAAAGAGCAAACATTAGGGACAAATCGAGGTTTACCCGACTTCATAAATATTGTTCGGGGTGGAAAAATTGGGAATTTTCGTGTTTTACCCGCAAACGAAGAACCCTAAATGTATGCACTAATCAGACCCTAGCCATAGCGTCAAGCAGAACAGTAGGTCGTCAAGACATGATACCACGGGTCATGTGCGTCCGCTAGTTTTGTATGGCATTTGATGAATTTTAACGTAATCGTTGGTCACCGCGTACAATCGAGAATTTTGGACATCACTCACATCACGCGCAATCTTATTAGACAAGGCTCTCTCATTGTGGAATTGGCTACACCATTGAAGAAATTTTGGGCACTGTAGGCGTCTCGTGCGCCGAGCAATAACTTTGTGACAGTACTAAGGTAGTGAAAAACGGTCTCCATCTGAGAGCTAAACAATAATGGCCGGACGATATCTCGAACGCTGCTGGTAAAACTTCTTGCTAAACAAAATAAAACTGCAGCTAAGGCAATAATCAAGTAGATCCATAAATATCATCAACGGTAAACGCCACGTATGCAGGAGGCCGGCAGCGCAAGCCGCTGCTTTTATTATACTATTGTAATTGTGCCGAACGACCGTGATGTAGCACTGAAAGAAAAATTGGTTTGCTGTATCTATGAAAAATGCAAAGGCGTACATTTTGCTGTCCTACCACAGCGCTTCGTCTGTCTTGTCTGTTGTCTGTGTTCGTGCCAAATTATTAGCCAGTGCTCTGCACATTCACTAGAATCATAGCGTAATTCATTTATTTATTGACGCCTTCCTTGCAGGCTCGCCGCATGTCCACTTGCTCACTAAACACCGAGAGTAAGTCTCCATTCTCATGTATTCAAACTAATATGTGTTTTTATACTACCGTACTCATCAATAAGCTTTCAGAGTGAGCGATGATCCCAAGCACTTACAGTAAGTGTTTGCTTGTATCTTAGCCTTCGTCAGTGGCCCTTATTGCACCCGAAATAATTAGTTTTGACAGCGTAAGCTGGTATGGACCAAATCGAATAGCCATTCCGGTTGGCAATTTTGTCATCCGCCGCCACCGCCACTGGTTTCCGTCGCAGCTAGCGTCAAGAATGAGAAAAAAAAAAAGTTCCAGCCGTGATAGAACCCAGGCCCTCACCGCGGGAGTCAGCTACTCACCACTTCGCCACAGTAGCGCTTGCTAGCTGCGGCGGAAACATGCCATTTACAGGCGTCCTAGCGCACGAGGAGTCATGCGATTAGGGAGCCTACATGCAAGCGCTGAAACGTGCAATATTATGCAATTGCAATCGAAAGTGCGCAGGTATCGACGCTACGCGGCGCGCATCTGACATCGCGTGTAGGGAGCCTACATGCAAGCGCTGAAACAGCGCTTACATGTAGGCTCCCTACACCCCTTGTCAGATGCGCGCCGCGTAGCGTCGATACCTGCGCACTTTCGATTGCAATTGCATAATATTGCACCAGGTGGCCCTCCATGTAGCAATTGCATTGTATTTTGCCACGTGTCAAGGGATGAGACATGTGCGCCGCGTAGTCTTGATACATTTGTTTACTGTTCGGTACGTGTTATGGCACCTCCTCGACAAGTACGAACCACTGCTGAAGAAGCGACTGGTAAAGATACGCGCGCAACTATAACTAGGCAACGTCGGGCTCAGCAGACCGCTGTGCAGAGAGCAGCCCAAGCGCTAAGTCGCCGTTGACGCCGGGCGGACAGTGCAGCTCGTTCTCGTGAAAACGTCGCAGAGACTTTGCCGCGAAGACCCTCAAGAGCGTGTTGCCGATAACCAGGCGCGACAGTTTCTTCACGAACAACCTTACGTGCCTGCAGCCGAAAATGAGGTCCGGGGGTGTCCCTGCGCAGACCCTCCCGTGCGAGCAGCCGTAAATATGGCCCGGGAGCTTCAGCCGCGTAGACCGTCACGTGCGTGCTGCCGAACATGAGGCCCTACAGCTTCGCCGTGGAGAAGCCTAAGTGTACGGGCACGTGAGAGCCTCTCGAGGCAGCTTCGCCGACGAGATCCTCATGTGCGGGAACGTGAAAACCAGACGAGATTTCACCGAGAAGACCCACAGATGCGTGCTGCCGAAAGCGTTGGCCAACATCATAGGCGACAAGTACCCGCGGTAGGAACACGTCAGGCATACTCCCGGCAACTTCGCCGACAAGTTTTTCAAGTGCAGGAAAAGGAAGCTTCCACATCCAATCCTCATTTAACGGGGCCAATATAGAGTTTAAACGCACGTTCCTGGACAACGCGTTTGGTGCTATGTGCGATCTGTGTGACCGCCAGTGAGTGAAGCCTGTGGGAAACGCACACGTCCCTCTCTTAGTACATTTCCAGGCGACACCATTGACTACTTTTTTGTCTGTGCTACGTACCGCAGATCCTTGATCAAGAGCAATCCCTCTATCGTTGTCCGCCAGCCATGGGTAAGCGTATCCTGCACTACCACACGGAATTCCTAAACTCAATAAAGTGAGTGAACTGCTCAGATCACCTCGTATACCTTTCATGTCTTTGCGCCGGCTGATGCAATGGGGCACTCAATACGGAATCACGGGGCCCGTGGTCAACGTGCCCGTAGACATCAACAAGATCGCCATGTCACTTCCTCGGAATGTTGACGAAGACTACAGCGTGAATGTCCACTTGAAGAGACGCCTCCTCAACAAGCCATCCAGCGTTTCGGGCACCTTCAAGAAGTCTGAGTGGCTGACCCAGCTTTGTGTGTAAAAGTACTCCACAAGGAGCACACCATAATTTGACAAACTGTTCACACGCAAGATGGCACACAGGAGGACATAACCGATGACGTGATGGAACACCTTCAAGAAGATTTACAATTGCACAAGCCCATTGATTCTTCAGGCGCACTGGCGTCGTATCAGCACACACAAGTTTGGGATAGTAATTAGATAGCCAATTGCCATTGCTCCAGGTGAAACAAATAACCCCTTGAGTGTATTGTTTCATGAAGATGCGGAAAAATCGTCATTTCCTCAAATTTATCTCGGAGAGCCTCGACAGGTTGATCCCGCTGCCCAGCTGATCCCCTGCACAGCTTATCACCTTCACCAGGTGAAAGAATGCTTCGATTATGATCTGTGCTTTTCCAGGGACTAGAATGCGTTTGTCATTGCGTACTTGCGTAACAACAAGGTGCACGTCAAACTTTCTTTGTCTGAAGCAAAATTGACGATGCGCATCTTTGCACAACGCACGTGAATATTGCAAATTCTATAGTTCTGGACCTATAGGCAGGAAATAATTCTCTTTTTCGGCCTAATGTAGTAACCTCCTTACCAGCTCACCTCTTAAAGAAATTTGTAGTCATGATGTCACCAGATGTTAATCGAAAGCAGTATGCAATTTTCGCCATCGACGAAGTTTACTTTTAGAGAGACGCACGCAGGCTTACTTTTTTTTCGGTAAGCCGCACCTCACATTTGTAAAACAAATATTTATTGCTCGTGAGACCGTGCTCACTTGTTTAATAACCTTCAGCTCAATGATTTCTGAGCAAATCACATACAATAGAGACAGCTGCACGACTGTCTGAAGCGCTCTTGGCAGGACGTGTGCTTATCGCCAGACAACTTGAGTAACTTCTGTGTATCACTGACTTTATGTTCAATTTACATCGAAGCATATTATGGTTGAGAAGATTATCGTGTATGTCGTTTGCGACTCCAAAAATGTGCAAAAATTCGATTTCACACTCTCTTGCTTCTTTAAAGTGATTATCTGTGAAATGTCTGTGAAGCTTCCTGCGAACACTTGACCATTTACTAAAGCCCACACTTCAGAGTATAAGGAATGTGACGTGGAATATTGTTGAGCACTGTTAATATTTATTTATTACGTTTAAAACTGGAATTGACTAGCCCCTAGTGGGGCTACAAAATTTCAGAAGGCTGAAATGTTTCACTTCACCCATCATATGCATTCATTAACGCAACAATTTTACGTTGTGGAAGAGCCGGAAACAGTATTGTTCTCCTTGGAGACATTTATCATTTATAATTAGTAGGTAAACCTCAACTATGATTCACGGTTACAGAAATTCAGCGCAAACACAAGATACGAAGAAGGAGAACGCACCTTGTCCCTGTGTTTGCGCTGAATTTTCTTAACCGTGAATGCAACATTACACCTAGCCCAATTAGCAGTCTTAACTATGCTGCATGTCACCCTTTCTTCTTCCGTAGTTTGTGGACAAGGGTACCCGACGTCCCGGGTGCTCAGCTGGGAAGTTTGTTCAGAGAGATCAACAGCCATGGATGGTAAGCAGGCGGTTGCAATCACGTTCGAGTGCTACGGGCGCACGTTGGCGTTCTGTTGCTTCTATGAGCAACCGAATCATGTGTCGTTATGTTGCTCATAAGAAAGTGTCACTAAATCCTCACTTGGTAGTGAGTAGTCTGCCCTGTCCCCATGGCCTGTCTTTCGGATAGAATTAGTTTCTAGCTCTGCGCAATCATCACTTTGGAGTCAAGATGGAAAATACATGGTGCGGTAATAAAACAGTCAGCCCCGATAGGTTGCTACGAAGTTCCTAATTAATGTAAAACATTACACAGGCAGCGAGATTATCGATCACGTAATCATTCCTAATTAGGCAAAAGTTGAAACACCAAACACTTTTAAATGCGTAAGCATTTCTATGCTTACCCAATGAGAAAACTATGCGTGCATCCGTCCGCCCTTCCCGTATAAGACGATCGCTTTCAAGGTAGAGCCCGCAGCAGCGAGCGACTGTACCTTAGCGCTGCCTGTTGCTTCAACGCGAACGAGGCGGCGAGAATACAGCGCTCACATAGCTCTCAGCACATGCCGCACTCTGCCCGTTTCGCAGATCGATTTGAAGATATGGACCCGCGCGTCTCTCTTCAACGCTAAGTGAGCGGCGAAAACACAGCGTGCCAAGCTATCAGCAGTCGGCACTTTCTGTCGAGATTTCACATCGCTTTCAAGTTATAGGGCCCACGCCGCCGCGCCAGACATAGCCGCCGCCGGAGCACGGCTGATCACGGTTCATAATGGTTCGACGCGGGTTGATAATGCGCTAAAGCGCGATAACCGCTTATAATGATCGGACTTTATCAGCGCTCCTGGCGCCGTCACTTGCGGTCGAACCAACCAGCAAGAGACAGTGTACGTTATAAATGTTGCATACAGTTCATTCATTTCTTACATCTCCCTTGACATTTCACCCCACGGCCACATCCGCGGCGGGATATCTATAACACGGGTGAACATTGGTTCTGCTCGCCTCTTCTACGTCGTCTCGGGGAAGTCTTCACTTAACAGTTCGGTGTTGCAACCGCGTTTCTCTGTTTCACGAGTCTTTCGCGGTCGTTCTCGCAATAATAGGAAGCACACCAACGTACGACCATAGAACACCACGTCGTTACTGCAAAATGCTTACGCATCTTTCAGATAACTCCCACCGGAGAATGTACGTGGATTTTTTGGAAGGCGAATGGTGTGGACGGAATTTATAATTAACATGCAAAAAGTTTATGAAACTTAAGCTATTGTACGCTAAGAGCCTTGCTCTCCTTGCATAAAAATTATATATACTCGACAACTTCGAAAATTAAAACTTTCTTCGAGGTGCTTTTCTTTGAATTCACGAAAGCTTCCGATAGCATTAATTCCCAGGTGCTTGAACAACTTTCACGCTACGTTATAAGGCGTAAGGGCTATTTTTATTATCACAGTACCCCAAATATCGTTCACCGCACGTAGAAAATCAACGCGTTCGCACCTTCTCTTAATCCAGCTTATCTAGAATTGGCTGAGTAGTGTTTTAAGCCAGCATATAATTTTGACTGTATAAAGTGAAAAAATATTTGACGAGCCGAACTTTGTTTTGCTGAACAAGAACGTTCGCGTCAGACATGGGACGAATGACCTCGAACCTAGGCGTGTGGAATGTTCCTTACTAAACGCAAGGAGTTCCTTCCGGGAGGACGGGTGAAAGTAGTATACGCTTGTTCACTTCATGCATTCTTCGTAGTAAGGAAGCTTGGATGACTCCTAACATAAGGGCAGTGTGTGGCGCAAGGAAGGAAGGTTTCAGATTTGGCTCATGATAATGTAACTTTATTTATGTAGCCAAGAGACGGCAAATTTTAAAAGAACTGTTATGTAAGAGATAGGATTATTACGACGGTAACGAAGCAGGATGAATCGACATGATCACATGAAAAAAAAATCAATAGCCTACTTGGCTTAGTGGTTGGCTTTTGTCTTAGTCAAGCGGCGCTACCAACTCCGGACGATTGGCCATGGATCAGGCAGTAACAGAAACAAAATGAAAGCAAACAGTAATGATAAACATAAAGCACCAAACAGTTATAAGTAGCAAGATACTCAATAATCTTAACGAAATGGCTTGGGACTTTTAACTTTATTAATATGAACATTAACAAAAAAATTACCGCAGCTTGCACTAGTGGTGCAAGGCTGGAGCAAACAGCGGAGCTTGTGATCGACCAAGCTACAGCCAGGGTCGCTATCCCCACGACGCTGGATACTCAAACTCAGACTTTCGCGTTCTCGTTCTCGAAACTCGGGATCTTCGACTCGACGACGCCTCTTCTCGGTTGCACCTTCGGCACGGTATTCCGGATCGGCTGACCGCCGACGCGCACATTCTCGCTTGGCCACACGACTTGCTTCAAGACGCGGCCTGGTGAAGCGTTGACATATCTAGGGGAAGCGAGGCACATGTGGTTGCTAGGCGACACGAAGTGACTGCACCGCCTGGACCCATCCCTCCAACTACGGATTCCATCTGGACTTTCTCGAATCGAGACAAGTGCTCTCTGCCGACTGTGGCTTAGAGTATCCTTTACGAATGCTTTATCTTGCCGCATCGGAATGGATTACAGTGCTGTGATAGTTGCGGCAGCGAGGAAACAATGCAAGATATCCTTTGTCACGGTCCCCGCTACAGCTCCCAGAGACAGTCGCTCGTGACGGAGTTGGCACGCGTCGGCGACCGGCCGCTTTCTGAGCAGACGATCTTAGAATGCCGGCTGATACGGTCTTCACATCAGAAGGCGATGAGGGCGCTACTGAAGTTCCTCCGGTCAATCAACCTGTTTGAACGACTGTGACGCTCCTGAGTTCCTTTGTGTGTGTGTGTTTTAATCTCCCTCTCTTTCTATGTGTGTGCATTTTTCTTCATCTTTCTGTCTCCCCTTACCCCTTTAGTCCTGCGCTGAGCATGACACGCTCAAGCCTCCCCGCAAATGTAGTGTACGTCAAGTGCTGTGATCATATTTAAAAACCTGATTTTTTAGGAATAATAGCGACAATGCTGCTAGTTTTTCACACATCTTTTAGAAGAATATGTCCCATGTTGTCAATTCAACGAAAGCAACGCAAGTTCGCAAACTGGAACCGCCACGCTCTCTCCTTTGTAATGGGTAACGATTACATAGTGCTTCAGCCAGTCGTTGACATCGTTATAAGGTTCACCGGAAAACGTGCCTTATTCTTTGGGTTGGGCACAGCGTATGGCACTGCGCATTGACTGTAATACTGTATGAGTGCGCCACGACAGATTGTAAATTATTTACGTACAACCAGCTTCAGTTGAAGCGCAAGCTAAACATAACTGATAAGAACGCTCGTACCGGGTAATCACACGCCACTGAGACGTATAAATTGATGTGTGGGCATTGACTCAGCGTTGAATAATTTGAAATGCATGTTACAGAGTCTGAATAAAGTCGGTGTTACAGGTAAAGACGAAACTGAAAACATCACAACGTATCCAAATTGCAGTTGACTTGTTCGCGCTTGAATGATTGTTGATCGTACTTGTGTTGGTTTCAGGGACTGAAATTTAGCCGTGGTTTATAAAGAACACTGTAAAAAACATGCACTCAGGTCTGTTAACCTAGGATGATCTGTGTTTAAACTGAGTGGGTGATAGCTGGGACGCACAGCATGTGTCGTAGTTTTGTGCACATAAAACTCTCATGATGATTCTTCCCTGTTCAAGCATCGTACATTGCCGTGGTCGTCGCGACAGAGAGAGCCAACTCTTAGAAGCCACGAGACCGTCTGTGTATCATCGGCTACCGCTGCTAGCTTGTTAACTCACAGAAGCGTCGCCTCATGTAGCTGACAGCGTTGTGCTCGATTCGCGTAGTTTTTACGAATTTGGTAGGTAACTTAGGTAAACATGTACAAAGCAGATTCCTTTTGAACCCACATCTCGATTATTTGTGACGACAATGCGATTAGCATTCAAGAAATGGAGCGACACTGCGTATTGCCACCGCCAAAACACGTCATTTATGAGGCTTCCAATGCACCTCACTTGCGCCTCCCTCTTGGCATGCTGCATGATCTAGCGGCGCCACTATTGTGAGATCCCCGTGGGGCCTCCGAGATGCGTAGTGCCTCGTTGCCTGCGAACGGCGCCTCACGTATAAGGCGTCTACTTAAGCCTACCTACTCTATCCCGCTGGCCTCTGGACACGCGTCGCCATCTGGCGGCAGCGCCGTCACGACATCCGCACGTGGCCTAATTGACAAAGAATAGGCGCTTACCTAGTACCACGGAGCTGCGTCCGGATGCCAAGAATTGTCATCTCGCTGCCAATGCGTGTTCGGGGTGCTGTGTTCCAGGAACTCGTGTGGCGAGGTTTCGATTTTGCCCAGCGTCGGATAAATTTTAATATTTAAACTAATGTTGTTGAATGCGGCACTTCGTCATTCTGGAGAATTGCCTAACAATAGACACATACCCCGCGGCACGTACCTAGCAATGCATAGTAACTCGTCCTTGTTCAATATTGTTCTCTATTCGGGCCCAGACCCAGTGGTGCATAAGCAGTGATCGATGTTCTGTGTTCGAGTATAGACGACGTCACGGATACCTTGTGGCCCAAGTCGTGGCGTGAGAGATGTTAAATACAAAGATCCCCCAAAGTTCTCAAAGAATGCTTCTCGTATTATTAAAATGAAGTAAACATCATTTTTGAAGTATTCACCGCATCACACTTTCTGAACCCCTATTGGGAACATTGTTTTTGCACGCCTCCGTTGTTTGTCATTTGCCCACTTTTCTTCTACAAATCTTTCAATCGCTTCTTACTAATCTCTACTGCGGACATGTTTACTTTTACTCTGCTCTCGCTGAACCCAAGGGCTTCAAAGAGGCGAGAGGTGCCTAAATCGACCACTGGTCAGATATCTTGCTAGCCGGTGCGGACACACTGACATCATACCGCATGGAACTGCTGCAGTATATAACTGCGCTGTGAAAACAATACTTGACCGAGTAAGTCAGTGCTGTACAAAGATACTACGCTCTGCAAACGCTTGCATCGCAAACTGTGGCGTTAATGTACTTGAACGAAGTCGTACAGAGCGGGAAGTTATCTAGTAGGGAAAATTTATATCTAATGTGAACGCGTCACCGACGCGAAATATTTTCACCAGTTTTAATTATTGACACTGTACAATTATTATACGCAAATAGTTATTAGCACGGTAATTTAGAGGTCTTTCTGCAATCTGCAGCATTCATGTAGAAAATGCTGAAATAAAGCGAAGAGTTTGATTTATATCAATTTTATAATTAAAGAAGCCTCACAGACGTCCGTGACTATTTAGAGGTAATCTTCTGTTTGGTTCGTAGTCAGTTTGTAATGCGGGGAAAACAGTGCGAACGAAAGTAAGGCATATGGCATTGCGAGTGTCTGCTGTTCCTGTCCTCGGTACCATTCAAGAAACATTTCGCCGGTCAGTGTATAACTTAAGTAAAATTGATCTGTCTGTATTGAATAATTGCGGAAACTTGAAAGATGTACTGCATTTCTGCACAGCATTTCACATCATTGCATTGCACATACGTACAAGTACATTCTTTATAGATTTATATTACTCTCATCGTACATTCCTTGCGTTGAAATGACTTTATATTCCGTTACTGTTTCTGTTACTCACCAGGTGTTTCTGGCGATGAATTTCACTACCGTTGTCACGTACTGCTCCGCGGTTCTCCTGACCGAGGTACATTTGCTAACCGCGGCAAGCTGTTTGTACAGGTAAGCACATTAGAATTAAAACAGCGGAATGCCTGGAAGAGACACGAACAACGAGGCACTGACCTTCAACTAAAGTTTATTTCATGCTCCGCACGGAATATAAATGCAAAAAAAAGGTAAAGGAATCGTGACGTCTTTCTCGCTGTTATAATTTTGAAATGTAGCAACTAGCCCGCGTCAATGCCATGGTTAAGGACCAGGAATAAAAGGTACTTACTGACGATGTGGCCCTTTGTAGCTAAGTCTTTGCGACCGAATGGCGGTGGCTCAGTCGGAAGGCTACATCGGACGTGGCGTTCTGTTCACGAGCACTAGAGCACAGTTTACAATTACTAGCACGGAGGCCACATTCCGATGAAAGCAGAAACCAAGCACAGTCACCTACCTAGTTTGGGAGGAGGTTATTGAACATTAGGTGTAAAAACCTTATCCTAATACTTCATATATAGCCCCTCTCGTTACAACTGTGATGCGTAAAGGCGTTATCAATCAATCAGTAAATGAATGAATGAATGAATGAATGAATCAATCAATCAATCAGTCAATTGAAATATTTGCTTGATTAGGATGAAAAACAGTGAAGACGAGACAATTTAGGCATGAACCTTGGCAAGTGAGTACCAAAGCAAAGTGGGTATATATTGAAGTATGTCACATATAGCCGAAGCAGCGAAAGTCTCCGAAAGACCGCGCATGTTAAATAAACGTGACTTCAGGAACACGGTCAGTCGCTAAATTGCTTGAATGCTAATCGCATTACCGACGACAGTGATCGTGAGATGAATTCTGCCATACATTTTTTCCTTGGAGGAAAACGTGTGCTTTATGAAAGGATGGCAATTTTGAAGGTAATAAAGTTTATTCAATTTTAAATTGGAATTTATGAAATATGAGTTAATAAAATCAGATTATTAACGAGATATTGTCCTAGTGTCACAAAAGAATTCGCAGACAACCATGAATACGTTCCTGTGGCTAAAATCCAAGATAGAAGCCCTGAAGGAGAGATTATGTCCAGTGTTAACTGCAATGACTAATTATTGGAATGGAATTTCGGAATCATTTTTTTCTCTCGCTTTCAAATTGAGGCAGGTTACTAAAATATATATAAAAGCAGAATTTGGCAAAACAGACATGACTGGTCCCTCTAAGATGTTCGTGCAAGTGCGTCGGTCTCATTTCATTTAGAAACAAAACACGTTCACCTGGTACCCATATCAAGTGCAGCAGACGTAACTTCGGAGCGTGTAATTTTTCCAGTCCATTCAAACTGAATTTTCTGAGAATGAGTTGAGTGCGGCGCACACTGACAAGGAATCCGGCACAATTGCAGCTGACGTAGACCTTTCTGGAAGTTTTCGAAAAGCTAAAGTAATTCCTAATAATTCTGCCTGACAGATGGGTGTAAAATAAGGAAGTCACAACGAATGAGACCGGGATAGCGCATCGGAAACAGACGCCGACACCCACTTTGTCTTTACAGATGGATTCATCCGTCGCTATTGTATTATTCATTTTTCAAGTGAGCTAAATGATCTTGTCATAGGTCGCGTAAATATCTAGTGTGCAGGGTGTTATCATTGAAAAAGAAAACATATAACCAAATTCAATCTCAATAGTATAGAATAGAACCACGTATAATGGTCAGTATTACGTTTTGTTTATTGATGTAAACATCGAACTCCAATTCTTGCTTCGTTCATTAGGTTGTGCTCACCGTTGCGGACATTTCCGAGTTTGTTTACGAGTAGATGTGTGAAGCTTCATCTTTCTGTCCTCTTCTTTTATCTCCTGTGATTTATTAAACGTTGTACAGCTTGCAAAGCCTATCGTTCTACTAACCCTTTCAGTAATGTTTAAAATGTCTCTCATCAGCGCGCACGTAATTTCCATTACTTCTTGACGCAAACAAATTCATTTTGATACATGCTTGGAATAAGCAATTTGTGGGCATTAAGGGCGGGCTTTGCAGTGCGAATAGCATAACATGTCAGCGAGCGTTCAAGAGGCGGCTGCCCTAGGCTAGCGATCAGGCATAGCGCAACGTCAATGTTATGAGCAGTTGGAACGACGTCACTGACGGTATGCCCGCCGTCCGCCGTTGTCGCTTGCGTTCGATGTCTCGAGTTTGCTCGGCGGCGTGGTTAGCAGCATTCGCCCGCCCCCATTGCTGCTTGCGATTCTTCGGAATTAAATTGCTACAAAATAAATTTGTCCGGTGCGTAAGACAAGGAATGGCTCATACCCCCTTATAGCGGCCTCCCCATTACGATGACAGAAGAGAAGGGAAGTTCTACGCTGGAAAGATTAACGGCAACGCAGCCAGCTGTGGAAGCAGACGACTAAGACGAACACGGGTGCAGTGGCACGAGCGCGTGCCGAGCACGAGCACGAGCCAACGAGCCACCTGCGGAAGAAGACAACGTCACTCGATACAGTGATGATGATAGTTTTCTGTACATAGGCGACTTCGCCTAGCCATATATGATTTCGCCTAGACATATAAAACTTCGGTTTAAAATTTTTGAAAGTGTTCGCTGAAACACCCGGTATAATAATGCGCTACGGTCGAGGAAGTTTTTAACCCACTGGCCGGACGGACACCATCTCATGTGATAGATTTGACAGAATTATTTTTTCAGAGAAAGAGTCATCGAAGCAGAAGACTTGACAGCTAGCGGTCTGATTTTATGCGAAATTTATGCTGGCGTACCTCACTTTACAATAAGCTATCTGCGACTTCTAAGACGCCTTTAAGAATGCTGCGCTCTGCTTTCCCGCGTATACCTTTTTAGGTTCACGAATTTTACTGCGTCATAGAATTCTACCTCCGGAACATGTATTTGAATTTCAATGACCTTATCGGAAATAGTTCTTAATAAATATGTTGCCACATCTGTCTGAGTGGTTTGCTCCAGCATTGCATTCGAATCATTATATAAAAAAAATATTAGAGAAATGTACAAGGCAAGATAAAAAATTTGGAGGACGCTTAAGCTTCGCCATTAAGAGCGGAACGCGATAGCATTCAAAGATCCCTGGTTGCTTATCAGGCATTTTTCTCGTATATTCAAATTACAATCTGACGCTATCGCTTGTTTCTGGGTTTTACGTGCCAAAACCAGTTCTGATTATGAGGCACGCCGTAATAGAGGGCTCCGTATTAATTTTGACCACCTGGGGTTTCTTAACGTGCACTACAACGCAAGCACATGGGCGTTTTTGCATTTCGCCTCCATCGAAATGCGGTCGCCGCGGCCGGGATTCGATCCCGCGATCTCGTGCTCAGCAGCTCGACGCCTTAGCTGACTGAGCCACCGCGGCGGGTCCGACGCTATCGCATCCGTAGGTTATGGTTAAGTCACACTTTACAACATTGCTAACGAATTTGACCTTGAGAAATTTAATTTTTGTTCACTGACGCCTTCCGCCACGCGAAGGGCCTGCCCGGTCGGGGTGGTTCGGGATGATGTGGTTCGGCATAATTTTTTCCGCTAACGACGCCGGCGCTTACGCCGACGCCGACGCCGGATTTTCTGCGACACGCGGCACTTAACGATGTCACGTTAAAATTGTTCGGAAGATACCTAAATGAAAACCTCTGAGCTCTGCACAAGTGCTACACCACGTGTTTTCGGTCTCAACTGAGCTTTTCTCGGCAAGCAATTACCTTTCTCAGAGAAAAAAAAAGCCACCAGTCGCCAAGCTTTCGTGGATGTAGACATCAAATGCACCATGGACGTAAAAGCGTCCTCCGCAAGGCTGCACAATAAGCGAATATAACAAAATTTATTCACTTCACCTTAGTGGGCACACGCGTTCGGTTCAAGTAGCACTGCTGTGGCCTACGCTTCGCCTCTGCTTAAGAGCTGAAGAACCTCCACTGTCTTGAACTCGAGAAAGTGCGAAATTATTTTGGTGACGATAGATATCTCCACAAAAATTACGTTGCAGGAATGTAGGTTTTGAGATCTTACTGCAACTTCTACAAAATAAAGCGTGTTTTGAATTCATCGTAAGCGAGTTTCAAAAGTTACAGACTTTGTAGTTAAAAACCATACTGAAAAAAAAATTCTGGTGTCAACACCGAATAAGTGTTAAGATTAAGAGGGAATTTACATTGGCAGAGCATAAATATCGAGAGAGCATTAAATTAACATAAGAGAGCAATGTATACGGGGTCATCATTTTTAGGTTTTTGGAAAATTTTAAAAACAACCTGTGGGAGATATCATAATTCTTGTCATTGAGCTGGATTATTCGAAGAGGCGGACATTACGAGCACGAGAAGTTAAACATATACTCAAATAATTAACAAAAATGTCGCAGTTTCCTGCGGAAGACGAAGCATCGATTGCGATATCAAATTAGTAAACAGTCACACGAAGTAAGGTTGACGGAAGACGCGAGATTGAGCCACGATCGGCGGCTCACCCTTGCACACTTTGACTCGTACACGCAGCATACAGCGCATGACGAAACGTGTTATACGTGTTAGGCGTAATGTTATAAGAGACAGGAAGAGAGCAGTGTGGATCAGAGATCAAGCGGGGATAGCCGATATTCTAGTTGACATAAAAAAAATATGGACCTGGGCAGGCCATGTCGTGCGTAGGATGGATAATCGGTGGACCATTAGAGTTACAGAATGGATACCAAGAGAAGGGAAGCGACGTGGAGGACGGCATAAAACTAGGTGAGGTGATGAAATTAGAAAATGCGCAGGTAGAAATTGGAATCAGCTAGCGCAAGACAGGAGCAATTGCAGATCGCGGCTGAGAGAGACTCTTCGTCAAATGATCTGGTGAAGCGCCATGAGAAATCAGAAAATGTTGATAACTAGTATTATCCCCAGTCGTTGCTACAAAGAACTGAAGAAATCATTTTCCTGCCTACGTTTGGAACCCTTATGCAGCCACTCTATACTGCTCGTATGATTAGCGGAACGAAAAACCTACTTACTGAGAATTATTCGAAGTCGTAGCCTGATTCATTGTGTATACAATAGCTGGTGCTGCGAATTTCGTTTTGTAGTTAAGATACCTGCAGCCAGCAGCCTCAAAAAGTTTTATTTTGCATGGGTGAGCATAATCGAAAAGCATATACGCTTTTCTCTCGCCGCGTAATTTTTGTCAACCGTAGAGAACATTCGTCTAAAAACTATTGTCCAGAGAACGCTCGGTCATTCCCTGCCAGTCGTATGAAAGCCTACGAAAGTTAAGCGAGCGCTTCAATGCAAAGGTCATATGCAGCAGAAGTGTTAGTATTCTCAGTGCATTCTGTGCACCAGCAGCACATGCACTAGCAGCAAATTGTTATACCTGCTGCCTAACAGTACCTATAACTGCAGCCGTAACCTACCAAGAGCTCTCATATGGCGCAGCAATGGCACGTACCCTGCGTGGACTAAGGCTTACTACATGAGCACAGAAAAGCTCAAGGGAGACTTCCTCTACGTGGACCAGGTGCGACTGCACACAGACTACAATGCGACCAATCACCGGAATAATATCGCCCTTCTAACGGTGAGTTTGGTGCACACAAAATGCTTGCTCTTATATATCAGACTAACCTATGGTGTAGTTCATACCTGTCATTGCCATCAGCCAGTATTCACAGTTACGCTGGCTCAAAGAAACTGTAATCGTTTCATCGTAGCTCCGCCCACAGTTACACTACTTTTTTCCAACGGTGCAGGCTATCGCTGCTACTGCAGAGTGTTAATCTTGCCAATATGTATTACCGCTAACACCCGTCCACATACAGTTTGATCAATTGCAGTCCACTCGTACTGAGATTGATTTGCTTTGCGGCATGGAAAGGGCACTTGTACTGGAATCATTACAAAAGTGAGAGGATCTCCTATATTTATCGAACTTGAAATATTCCGGTGATCTGAGCAGGTATAAAATAAGAACTGCATCGACAACACAAAGGTCATCAAATCAGTATATGACATTATCTTGAGGATGCTAACACTCGCATATAAACTTTATTATTGTACAAGGTAAATTCGCCAGAAACGTTTTTCCATCACCCCTGCAGTGTAGCTGCCAAAACAAGAAGCAACGCTCAAGAAGAACCGACCAGAAATCTTAACGAGGCTTAGCAATAACCTGTCTCCTTCAAAAGATCATTCCATTACAATCAGTGTGGAGCAACCCACTGCAATTTACGGCTTTTGTACAATATATATAATTGGACATGATCCGACCGTTATCAACACTCATTGATTCTCATCAATCATGAGAACGGCTTCGACAATTATAAGCCTTTATCACTCTTTAGCACGTTATCCATCCACGTCGAAACATTATAAACCATGATCAAACGCCTATAACCCCTCATCACGCCTTATCATTCTTATCAACTCGTTGACCGCTGATCTTCTGTGTTGCCCGACAATACAGACAACACGCTACAACACATTCCATATGGTTCCGATATATTCACCTTCTGCAAGCGTGGGTGTTTAGCCCAGTGGGTACGACATTCTGCTTCTGAGCTTAACGCGTAACGCGTCAGTGACGGTTTTTCTCAGTTAGTCGACATAAAAATGCTTACGCATTTAAAACTTCACGACTTTCTTTTAATTGTTGCGACAGACCCAACTGCGGATAATGATCTTGATGATGATGACCTTAATATCTTTGGCACATAACTCACGGGTATTGGCCAAGAGTCGGGCCGATTTTACATGTGCTCAGCGGATAAATTTAGGAATTCAGGATTTTGAAGAATCCACACGCCGTCCATTACTCTTCCTCCTCTTCCTTGCCTATCTTCGCACCAGCTCATGTGGTTGACCGGAGCCGCGCCAGAAGAAGAAAGACGCACCACAACGGCATTAAAAAGCTATTTATGATGACGGGGTACTGTTTTTTTTTTCAACATTTTAAAGGGAAAGTGAACGTGTGGAATATACTGCGGCATATAAACATACTTGGACATAGCGAAGAAATCACCCCGATAGACCGAATCGTCTCCAAAGTCTTGGGTGGTTTTTGAACAGTGGTTGAACAGACCCTAGAACTTCTGAGCAGTGTCAAAATTTCTTAATACAGCTTCGCGGTCCTTGATGTATGAGCGGCTCGTATTGGCACTAATCGGCGTGTTTTTTGTGCCTATCTCGCTTATGATGTCATCACATCACTTATATCGAAAAATGATGTAATCTGTTCCCATATACGCGAAGAGCAAAATTATTGTGCCACACGTTAAGAAGTTGATGGTCGAGTAATATCGTGAGAACCTAACAACCTTGTTACACAGAAATGAAGCTGCTAGGCGTAATTTTTAGTCAACGTGGTGAGTAGCAAGCGGTGAAAAAGAACTGCAGGAGCAGTATCTGATAAATTCACCATTGACGAATATTTTAAGGAGTTTCGAGGGCGTTCAAAGAAACTGACAATTTCTCAGTGATAAACGGCGATAAGTAGATGAGCAGATAATAACACAATCCGTACGCCAGACAAAATGGATTGTTGCACAGCTATGGCCAGGTTACGAGCAAGTACATATCGTGCACCTCTGCTTGCTTCTGGCGGCCTACCCGTGGGATATTCAAGACAGGGTACACTCTTTCTTATTATATTGTCGCAACCTCTACCAAAATGTTGCGTGGCGGAAACAAGCACAAATGCCGTTTCTGCAAGGCGAATGCTGAAGGCACCAGCTGACACTAGAACATGGCGGCGGAAGCTCCAGCAGCAACAACACTTTTTCGTCTTCGTCTCCTGAGTGCTTGTCCTGTTCTTCTGCATCGCGACAATATTTTTGTTGCTCACTGTGGAATCCCAGTTTCCATTATGTCAGGAAATTTTAACGCTCAGAGTTGATCGTGGAAATACCGTATTTACTCGCCTAATGAACGCACTCTCAGAATGAACGCACCCCCAACTTTAGTCGTCAAAATTTAGATTTTTTTTCTCCCGCGTAATAAATGCACCCTGAACTTGCTTCCGGGAAGTAGGAAAGACACAGTATGATTCGGCGTCCGATATGGCGTCCGGCGGCTACGATTGTACCGGACGCCGAATCGTTCCGTGTGTCTGCTACGTTTATTGCGATAACAATCATATCTGGACACTCCAGGCGTATTTATGCCGTTGACGCCGACGATCGCGGCTCTATCTTGAAAGCGATCAGCGTCGGGGGCTTAGTCTAGGTGTGACGGCGGCTTATACCTTTGTGCGTGCTCCGTTATCGCCAATCAGTTTGCGTTGAAGCAATACACGGCACGAAGGTCACTTCGCTCGCTGTTGAAGCCGCGCTTTCTCACGCCAGCGTTTCGACAGCGAGTGTCCGCGGTCATCGAGTGTGATTGGTTCATGTTCTCCTGTGCGTGCTGACATCATGCTGTTTAAATCACTTTGCAAGTTTATACGGCCGATAAAACTACTATCCTTACTTCGTACAGCTGTCTATACTCATTTGCTATCGCAATTGATGGTTCACCTTTCGGGCGAAACTGCGACTTTTTTAGAGGTGGCCGCGGTAAAAAAATTGCTCAAAATTTTACCCGAATAATAAACGGACGCCCCAACTTTGCGCATATTTTTCGGGAGAAAAGTGCGTGCATTATGCGAGTAAATACGGTAGCACATCATAACGTGCTCCTGATAACACTAGAGTGTCTCTTGAGGGCCATTGGGAAAGCTTGCAAATATTTCATCCTCCTATTTTTGGCCTGCAGGTTCAGCGGCCTCTGGTGTTTAGCCGCTACACAAAGCCCATCTGCATACCAACGAACCCGATGAACCTGACAGATATGCGCATATCAGTGTCCGGCTGGGGACGACTCGGCTGACGGTAAGACACTTGAATCGCTTATATTAGAAGAGAGAAAAGTGAGAGAATAAAACGTGCGATAGCAGACCACAGAAATAAAGGTGTTTTCCGCGGTTTGAAAAAAAGTAAGGTCTGTGCAAGTATTGGTGCTTCATTCGGTTTAATCGCTTTCGATTATTGGAAGGCATATGGCAGTGGCAACGGAATGCAAAGACGTTCGTTTGCCGTATTTTGGTGCATATTAGATAATTTTTTTCGGTGGCGAAATTAATCTCAAATCCTCCTCACCTCATTATAGCATACGCACGGGTGTAACTTGGGAATTCACAACTTATTTTAAGCGAAGCTTAATAGGCTCACAAGTGTCGGTGGTGTCATGCTGAAAAGTGGGAAAATCCTGGTGATTGTGCAGAAAGGGTCTAAGCTCAATGGCACATACCAGGGACAAAAAGAAAGAAGAAAGACAGAAAGAGAGAACGAAAGAGAGAGAGAAAGAAAGAAAATCACCATAAAGGTCAGATACACACACGACAAGCTTCGCTTATATCCATTTTCTCTACAGGGGAAGGGCTGGTGATTTTTATTCGACCCTTTATCGCCAAATATGGTGCTGCATGTGCCCAAGGTGACGAACTTCTGTAGATTTGGTTACTTCGTTGCCGGCTGCGTGGAGGATTATAGGGCGCGATGACGTAAATATATTATATGTGTGTTTCCGCAATTGGCTGAAATAAAACTTACGTACCCGCTGACGCACGCGTGGGCTTCGACCCGCAAGGTTGTTTCAGGGCAACTCAATCCGATGCTTTGGTCATTTACAGCAAGTTCATTTTGCTTGGTTTTAAAGTGAATAGCATTGCCCACATGAACGTGTAGCATTGCGCGAAAGAACATCGACAAAAGAAGGAACATGGTTACCCACACGGAGCGCAATCTAGCAACAGTTTTAATGTTGATAGTTAACGGACATAAATTTGGAGGACGCCTAAGCATCGCCTTTAAGAGTGGAACGCGAAAGCATTCAAAGATCCCTGGCTGCTTATCAGGCTTCCCGGCAACTGCAGCTTTCTTTTTTCTCCAACTTCGCCTCCGCATGCGGCTGCCGAGGAAGCGAGCCCCACCTAGATGGTATTTTTGCAAAGAGCTAACCGGGGTGCGCCGCTGTGTGAGTGGTACAAATGCTAGAAAAGGGGCTTATGGTTGAGTTTCCCCGTAAGTGAATGATGCTTTCTCGTATATTCAAATTACAATCCGACGCTATCACGTCTGTAGGTTGTGGTTACGTTGTACGTCACGATTTTTCTCACGCATTTTACTTTGAGAAATTCCATTAGTTCACCAGCGCCCCTGCGCCATGCGGAGGGCCTGCGTGGTCGGGGTGGTTCGGGATGGTTTACTTGGCCGCGGATGCCGACGCGGAGATCAACACCGACGCCGACGCCGGATGTTCTTCGACATGGGACCTTCAACATCATCGCGTTAAAAGAAGGAACACGGTTACACATACGGAGCGCACACTTAAAACGGTTGATAGTTTGCGCTCCGTGTGTCTAACGGTATTCCTTCTTTCGTCCACGTTTTTTACGCGCAATACTACACGTTTCATAATGGAAAACCAGCAAGCCCAAGCAGATACAGTACTGAAGCTTTGCTTACTGTGACCGGCTTTCGTGCTTTAATCGGCTAACGAGAGGCGAGTAGCGACGCAGGTGGAGAGAAATTTGGTGGGGCCGAAAAGTGGGGTAAAAAATTTCAGACCACTACTTGTCTCTCAATGGAAGGCAGCCTGCGAAGCGAAAGCAGGTCACCGGGGGCGGAGGGTTGCGCCGGTGAGGTCGCTTTCCTCGCGCTGGTGACACCTCGGAGACGCACGGGTGAGGAGAGTGGTGCCAACGTCATCAGTTCGTCCACTTTCGCTTGATTAGGTTGCTGTGGCTCTTCGACGATCGCGCCGGTGTATAACGGCGCGTTAATCAATGCCGTTTAGGCGGATCCTCAGCGAAGAAGTGTTGGCAGAACGCTGTCGTCAACATGCTAAAAGGCGTGGCCATTCTATAACCCAATAGGGTTGTAGAATGGCTGATGTGACTGCCGACCAAATGAGAAAGTTCAGAGCTCGGAGAAGCGCTTCACTTACTCGTTTGGTGCGGTGCGTGCGTTAGGCTGTGGTTCCTGTGGGACAGTCAATATCGATAACCTTGGAAGAAGTTAATTGCCCTAAAATTGATGCATATGCCATGAAAAAAATATAATTAAAGCCTTAAGAGGCCGCTTTAGCTCGAGGCCAACATCGATGCCGGCTATGCAAATACAATTAAAAGAACGAGTGCTTTATGAGACAACTCCTTCACCAATTTGAATGAAATTTATTGAATTTGACGGAAAAAGTCAAATTCTACAGACCACTGCAAGCAGATTATCGGTGTATACCGTGAAAGCTTATTTGAGCACTTGTCGAAAAGTGATAAGTAAGATCCAATGAGTTGGAATCTATATACAGCGAAGCTTTCTGTGAGTGCATAGAAAGTCGGAACACGAGTACACGCACGCACGCACGCACGCACGCACATTATACTGAGCTTTTTAGTTATGCGGAGTTCGTGACTACTAGGGAGTACGAATGACGCCTTGAACGCACCATGGTTTCAGAGGCAGCATGCGCAAATGTACGTAGCGCAATCCGAATCCATTCTAACTGCGAGAAGCGTTTACTTCCTCATTACCATGCAGCCGTGGATGTGCGAAGGCGAGCTGTGTGGTTCTTTTTATTGCGATAGCAATTATATGGACACTTCAACCGGATTTCTGCCGTCGGCGTCGCCGTCGCCGTCGCCGTCGCCGTGAGGTTCCGTATAGGTAAAATCTTCACCGCGCGCCGTATGCCCGAGCGGAAGCGTGCGGGGACGCGCGCTATCACGGAGAGCGAACGCACTCAATCTCCCACGCGCAAGCAACAAAGCGGGAAGCGAGCGCCGGAGAGAGCGGGGGGGGGGGGGGGCACTTCTACTGTGCCAACAACCGCGCTCGTCGCTCAACCGCACGGTCTCTTCTCTCTCCCACGCGCAAGCAAGGAAGCGGGCAGCCAGCGCCGGAGGGAGCAGGGGGGGGGGGGGGGGGGGGGGCACTTTTCCTCTGCCAGCAACCGCGCTCGTCGCTCGCCGCACCGTCTCTTATCTCCACACGGCTCTGACCTTTATGCACGCTCAGTTTCCGTTGAAGCGATAGACCGCACGTACCTTTGCCCGCTGCTTGCTGCCAGCTTTTTTACTGCGAAGCTGTTAAGGGCTAGTTGCCCCAGGGTCGTGTCCACGTGTAGAAAAAAACTATCCGCAGCAGCACTTCGGCTTCATGTGCGTGGCGGTTTCCTGCGAGTTCTGCCTTAGCGCAGGTGTCAAAACGGATGGCTAACATGACTGATAGGTCATGACATTAATAACATTACATGCTTGTCAGTTACGTCAGGATTAACGATAATAAAATCACGTGTGACGCATACCCGCTTAATTGGATAAGCGAGTATGAGCCAGGTACACGAAAGAAAGAAGGAAGGAAGGAAGGAAGGAAGGGAAGAAAAAAAAAAGAGACAAAGAAAGGGAGAACGAAAAAAATAGCGTAGCTTGTACTGGAGGCACAATGCTAAAGAGACAGCGGAGCTGCTGGGCACCTTGCTAGTGCTGGCTTTTGGGCTAGGCTAAGCGCTACCAAGTCATCCCCAGCATTTTCCGGAATGTATTGATTATTGATCAATTATCGATTATCTATTAATTGGCTATGGATTGGCTATCGATGACTGACTAAGCTTAAGTAGTCCCAACCATGCTTAGCTAGACTTAACCAGGCTCAGCTTCGCTATAGTTCACAGGGGCATGTGCCATTGAGCTTGGACCCTTTCTGCACTACCGCCAGGATCGGCCTACATTTTTTTGTCCTCGACGGATGTACTAACAGCCGGCTTAAACAGCTCCGTTGTTAAAAGGGAAAGAAAGAAAGAACGAACGAAGGTAGGAAACAAATCACGTGTGGCTCAAACCCGCGTCGGATATGCGGCTATGAGCTGCCAAGAGCAGGAGCGGGAGACATCTCACAGGATCCTGACGCTGCCGTGCAAGTGTACCGAGGCTATGAACGCTGTGCCTCATACGCTAGTCTATGACGACTGGGGCGGACTTGACGCAGCAAACGCGCTACTTGGCCATCGCGTCGGGCGAAAACAAGGCGCCGCTGTCCTTGCTGTTTGAAGAACATGCCGAATAGGCTCAGCATAATCAATAATGATAACATAAAAATTCACTATAGCAATATTCACTACACTAGACCCATCATAGTCACAGCTTCTCTGGCTTCCATTTCCACAGTAGTGGAAGGGCTCTGAATTTCTTTCTTACTCTCGCCAGGCCGGCGCAGCCGCTGCCGCGTATGTGAGGCAAGCGCCGTCTGGTAGTGGTGCAAGGTACCCAGCGTGAGGCGCGGCGCGAGTGCTCTGCTGTAATTTATTGGCCTCATAGGCAAGAAAACAGCCAGGGCGCAGCCCTGGCTGTTTCGGTCACGAAACATATGGTCACGAAACCTGGCGAGGTTCGCAAAGAAAAGATTTTAAATATAGAAGCAAGATAGAAGTGCTAAGAAATATAACTCTGCACCAAAAGCGGATATGGTAGTTGTGTAAACTGCATCATTCCGAGCATCTAAAGCGGAAAAATTTATGGTATGAATTTGCAGTTTGCGTGAATTATTTACGTTGCTCACAAGGGTCGTGCAAAAGTCCTACTCGAGTATCAGCGGTAAGTTTCAAAGCAATTGATAATACAAACATTTCCTCCTCTTTAGATGAATTATTTTGCCACATTTACGTATTTGGGATATAATTTTCCATAGGTGAGTTAAATAGATGTACACTTCATAGTTCTGTTTTACTGCGATAGCAAATAATCACAGTTTCGCCCTAAGGGCGAAACAATGAATGCGATAGCAACACAGCAATGTCATACGAAGTAAGGTGAGCGGCTTTGGTAGCAATATGAATTGTAGTAAACATGAGCTGATTAAGTAAGCAGGTGTGCTGCGGCGTAAGTAGACCGACATGAAGAGAGACTCGATGAGCACGAGAAGGCGCGTGAGAAACGGTGGTGTAGATGAGAAGCGCTGCCCGTGGGCAGCGCGTGCGAAGGGACATACCTGTAGGGCTGCACTGCCGATCCGGGCAGCATTGCATGTGTAGCGTGCGTTGGAAAATGTGGCCCGACTATTACTAACTGTGGTGTGAGCGCGCACAAACAAACATGAATAGATCACACTGAATGACTGCAGACAACGACTGTCAAAACGCTGGCAGCAAGCGCATATACGCCGCAGCGGACGAAGGTACGTGCGGTCTATCGCTTCAACGGAAACTGAGCGGCGAATGCACAGCGCATAAAGGTCAGAGCCGTGTGGAGATAAGAGACGGTGCGGGGTGAGCGACGAGCGCGCTTGTTGGCAGAGTAGAAGCGCCCCCCCCCCTTCCCGCTCCCTCCGGCGCTTGCTTCCCGCTTCCTTGCTTGCGCGTGGGAGAATAGAGAATTTTAGATTAGGGGGACGCAAGCGTAGGGGCCCGCTAGCGCTTGGGGTCGCGGTACTGCGCACGCGCAGACCGGTCTGCGCGTGCGCAGTACCGCGACCCCAAGCGCTAGCGGGCCCCTACGCTTGCGTCCCCCTAATCTAAAGCTCTCTATTGAGTGCGTTCACTCTCCGTGACATCCTGCGTCCCCGCACGCTCCCGCTGGGGCATACGGCGCGCGGCGAAGATTTTATCTATACGAAACCTCACGGCGACGGCGACGACGACGGCGACCACGACGGTGACGGCGACGGCAGAAATCCGGTGGAAGTGTCCATATAATTGCTATCGCAATAATACATGGACAGCTTTTCCTGCACGCTCCTTGGTGTCATTAGACTGTACTGATGCGAAATAGAAATATCATTGTCATGGACACTCCAAGCACATTTCTGCTGTTGTCGTTGCTGTCGCCGCCGTCGCCATCGCCGTGATGTTCCGTATGAATTCCAAACACGATAGCATCGTCGCCGCGCGCCGTACGCTGTATGTACGAGTGAAAGCTTGCTCGTCAGCCGGCGATCGCGGCTTAATATCGCGCACGCGAGAGAGGAAGGTGGCCGTAAGCGTGCGGTCTTCGTTTGCTCGCGGGGAACGGGGATGGGGTGTGCGTTCTGCTCTTGCGGTTGCTGCTGACGGAGCTGCCACACGGGCACCGTATCTTGAAAGCGATCTGCCATGTGGCCGAAGTGCGCGCCCGCGTGGTCCTCATCTTCAAAGCGAGCTGCGATGTGGGCAAAGTACGCTCAGTGCTGGTAGCTTCGTATGCGCTGGGCTTTCGAATTTTACTTTGCGCTGAAGTGAGTGACAGCACGAAGGTCAATTCGCTCACTACTGCTGCAGCGCTTCCTCACTCCAGCGTTTTGACAGCGAGCTTCCGCGGTCATCGAGCGAGATGTGTTCAAGTTTACATGTGCGCGCGTGACACCACGCTTCTTAATTTAGTTTGTAAGCCGATGTTTGGTAGTTTCTACGGCTGATAAAACTAATATCCTTACTTCGTATAGCTGTCTTCTAATTTGCGATCGCAATCGATGCTTTGCCTTTGGGGTGAAACTGCCTGTCTTTTGGAAATTTCGCGATTTTCAGCACTTTTTGTAAAAATTGACTGCCTAGCTAATTTACAAAATCAACTAGTTACAGTCACCAGATATCAATTTATTTTTATTTACAAGAAGCCTCATTTATATAGCTACAGTGGTTGATAAGAAAAACTATATCTCCGTTCTTAAGTATTTAGCTTGCAGCCTCTGAGCTAAAGCCTCGACCCCGAAACTACATCAAAAGCCGCAGAGATTGTTGCCATTCGGGGGGCAATTCGTTATATATAGATGGAGCCGCATGAGACTTGGGGCATTATAACGTAAAATGATTCAAAACTGTTTTGATTCCAATTTCTGCGATAACCCTCCACTATTGGTCAAAACAATTTCGGGCCACTCCCAAATTCGCCTGTCTGTCACGCGACGTGACGAAAACCGCGTTAGCTCCCCATCTGATATAACGTGTACACACTGATTATGCATTATTAAACCACACAAAAGAAAAATAATGATTCCTGATTCGACGCCTTTTCACCATTAGCCCTCTGCTATTGATCCAATGTTTTCTGGCTACGCCCACTTCGCCTAACTGTCACGCGATATCACAAAACCGCGAAAACTCACCACGTCAAAGTGACGTGTACGCGAAACAAAAATGCATTCATATGCCGAACAAAAGTGAAAATTTTGTTGAATAGTCACAGACTGCCCCGTTCCGAAAGAAAAAGAAGATGGCTGCCTGCCGATCGCTCAGGCCCTCGCTACTCGCACCGGCCGGTGAGCATGTATTAATTTGAGCATGATAAACCTTTTGGCGGGGCAGTAAAACGTTATCGAGCCCTTTCGGCATGCATACGACATCGCTCTGCCGACTCTTCCTTGCTGAGGATCCGTTTTAGCGGCATTCTTATCCTTTCGTTGCACGCCACCGCGATTTTCGACCAGCCACCGCAAGCAAAGTAAGGCGAAGCGAACCAATCGGAGAAACCTGCACGACCCTCTACATGCGGTTATCTATTTTCACTGTGCTGTCTCGGCCCCATCGGAACCCTCTCCGCTAGAGCGTGCTCCTCCCCTCTTGTCAGCCAATTAGATAAGAAAAATCGCATAGTGTATACAATGTTATTGGTTTTGAAAGCGAACAAAGGTGACCTCCTATAAACGAGGAGAGTGTTTGATTGGGTTGTTCCGACAACGCTGCGAGTCACCGTCCGATGCTTGCGTCGGTGGTTACGTAAATTTGACGTCAGGCGTTTGGCATCAAAACAGTTTGGAATCGTTTTACGTTAAAACGCCCTTATATTATATTCTGCGATTCCAAGCCGGCACTTCAAGCGACGAATTCTGGACTTAGACGAGGACCTTACTATGTCCTTGATCAAGAGGTGATCGAATCACGCGAAGTCGCCCGAAGAGCTGGCCCTTGGATAAGGTTTCAGTGGATGCCAGCGCATAGTGGCTTACATGAAAATGAGCTCGCCGACGTGGAGGCAAAGATGGTTCGCATTAATGCCACACTAGTGGTCATCCCATTTTCACGACCAGCCACTAATGTCCTAGTATATAGACTTCTGCGCTAGAATACGGCAGTATATTGGGCGATCTGCGATGAGTACAAGAGTTTTGGTACGCCAAGGGCAGATAGCTTCGTGTGCGTTTGGTGTCGCCGCCTAGTTCGCGTTGAAGCGATAAGGAGCGCGAAGGTCAATTCGCTCGCTGCTGCTGCCGCTCTTCCTCACGCCACCCTTTTGATAGCAAGTGTCCACCCTGATAGAGTGATATATGTTTGTGTTTGCCTGTGCGCGCGTGATACCACGCTGGTTAATTTAGGTAGTACAACCCTTACTTTGTATGGCTGTCTACTGATCTGATATCGCAATCGACGCTTCGCCTTTCGGGCGGAACTACCAATTTTTGTTTTTCGAGAACTGTAGCGGCTTATGCGTTGATTCTGCATCCTATTTGTGTCGTTAAGCGCACCCAAGAAACGAGCAGCTGTGGAACCAGCGAATCGGTTCGAGGAGTCACGTTTCTTTAACTATTGCTTGTATAGCGTTGCGAGATGAAATGAAGTCTCGGCTGCCAAGGTGTACTTTCTATGGAGGCATAGTTTATGTGATGTAATCAAGCGCGAAACCATGCTTGAGTAAAACGAAGTGAGCAAACATCGTTTTACCTATCTTCGGGCCCTTAGTATGCCATTCGTATTACAAACTCCTGACGTGAACTTTACGTTAACACTGATGCAAGCAACGGACGTGACCCAGAATGTTGTTTCAACAGCCCAGTCAAATGCTATCATATTTTATAAGAGGTCAGTATTGTATGTTTTCTAAAGGAATCACCTTACCTGCCTTGACATGTTTTCTTATCTAGTTGGCTCACAAGAGGTGAGGAGTGAACAGAAGTAGAGAGGGTTTTGGTAGGGGCGAGCTAGCACATGAAAGTTGCTATGCGGAGGGGGGTGTCTGCGATTGGCCGCTTCCCCTTGCGTAGCTCGAGGTGGCTGGTCTAAAATTGCGGCAGCATCCAACCTACTGGAAGGTTAGAAATACCGTTAAACATATCCTCAGCGAAGAAGAGTTTGCAGAGCGGTGTTGTATACCTCGTATATATATATATTATAGGGAAACAAATGATTTCACCCCGGCTGCCCCGAGCAAACAGTGCCAGGAGCTCGGTGGGCATCCTTCTTCTATTCCTTTTGGAACTGTGTAATCTCCGGCTACTCCGAAATGCATGATAATTAACGGCGGTCTGACAACAACGCAATGACGACGATGGCCTCACAACGGCGCCATAATCGCGATTGAATGATGATAAAAAGATCACGATATAGTGACGACGATGGATTGACGTCGATGGAACGAAGATGGCGCTGTGGCACCGATAAGATGACGACAAGGGAATTGATGTTCCTGAAGTAATGACGATGGGAAAGAGACAGCATGGGGACGACGGCATGATGAAGATGGCACGACGACGACATGACGAGAACCGGATGACCAAGTTAGAATGACGATAATGGAATCAACGTGACGGCATCACGCTGATGGTTAGACAACGTATGCATGACGATGACTGTGCGACGGCAACACAACCACGACGATGGCGTGACAACGGGATGGTGACAAGTGTGTGGCGATGGCGAGACGACGACTGTATCAGGAAGCATGCATGACGAGGGCCGAATGACGACGATGGAACGACCAAGACGGTATCAGACCACAAGCGCACACCTAATGGCGCAAGCTCGCAGACAACTTGTGCTACTGTGTCGCCGTAAGAAGCTGGATGGATAGATGGAGAGATAGATAAACAGATGGATAGATATGCTCAACACCGGTGAAGTAGGCAAAGAATGGTAATCGTACTAAAAAGATACGACAGAATGCGTCTAACGATGACTGTCGGCGGTACTGCGATGAGCCTTCAAGCATTGTAGATACTTACTGTATTACTGCTGTCACGTTTAATAAAATATGCGGTGGTTATTTCGAGACTTACTTTGCTTCGGTTATATGCCACATACAATGTCTTCGGTATCGGCCTACTTTACTATTGCAGTCGCTTGCCAAGGTAGTTCATGAGCATGACGACAAATGTATGACGACGAATACTGACAAAGATGCTTGATGACAATGGCATGACGAGAACCGGAGGAAGAAGTTAGAATGACGACAATAAAATGACAGCGACGGGATCAGGACTTTGACATGATAACTAATGCATGAGGACGACTGTATGACGACGACACATCGAGGACAATGGGAAGACAATGGTACGAGGACAATGAGATGACAACAAGCGTGTGACGAGGACTGCACAACTAAGCCTATATGACGACGATGGTGAGACGATGACGGCATGACGAGAATCGGATGACGAAGCTGGAACGACGATGATGCAACTACTACAACGGCATCGCGCCAACGAGCATATACTAGGCCACCAAAGCTATCAGACAACTTAGGTTACTGATCAACAATTACGACAACTGTGTCACTAAGCCTGTTCTTCTTCTTCTTCTTTCTGGGGTTTTACGTGCCCGAACCAGTTCTGATTATGAGGCACGTCGTAGTGGAGGGCTCTGGATTAATTTTGACCACTTGGTGTTCTTTAACGTGCACTGAAACGCAAGCACACGGGCGTTTTTGCATTTCGCCTCCCTCGAAATGCGGCCGCCGTGGCCTGGATTCGATCCGGCGATCTCGTGCTCGGCAGCGCAACGCCCTAGCTAACTGAGTCACCGCGGCGGGTGTCACTAAGCCTGTATGAAGACTATGGCGTGACGACGACCGCATCGCGAGAATTGGATCATGAATCTGCAGGGATGACGACGCAATAACCACGACAGCATCACGAGCACAAGCCCATACCTAGAGGCCAAAGCTATAATACTCGGGGACAACTTGGCTGTGAAGCGAAGGCTAGAGGGGTCGGAGCATCTGCACAATCATGTTACTCCGGCCAATGCATTGCTCCGGCAAGGAGGTCGGCAGCTAGCATATGCTTTCGGTGCCAATGTCGGTTTTGCTTACACGCTGCGTACGCCCGTAGCCCGTCTTCACAAACTCCGATATAGCCATAGATGTCTAATAAAATTTGACGAAATATTTATTTTACCGTTGAAAATGCCATATAAAAATCTCGCATGTTTGTGAGAACTTTTTATCAGACATGTCTACAAACGTGCCCCTCAGCTCGGTTGTCCGTGAGCCTGCACCCTGTTTATTGTATAGAACAAGTGCTCAGAAGGTGTAGGGGGATTCTAGAAATGAAAAAAAATATGTCGAAGTTTAACCCGAAAGGCGAAGCATCAATTGAGATAGCAACTTAGTAGAGAGCTATATGGAGTAAGGATAGTAGTTTTATCAGCTGTATATACTTGGACATGCAGCAGCACCAGAAACGCGAAGAACTGTTGTCGACGCCGTCGCCGTTTTGCCCGCGTTCGCACCGAACGCGCGCGGCGTTGGTGACTGTTGCCAGGGCCTCTGGGGGCGACTCGGAGGTTTTCGACGAGATCAGAATGGGAAACTCGTCGAGCAGCGTCGGAAGTCTTTACCACTTTCTCGCCTCGCAACGTTTTTATATGATGATAAGTGGTTCTTGAGGGAAAAGGGAAAGGTTGGCGCTATCTTCTGCAGCCCTTGAGGGAGCACGGCTCAGCGCCAACGTTTTTATATAAATACGCATTTGGTGCCGCAGCTAAACGTCGCCTCCTCTCCCTCCCATCCCCGCACGGCGTTTCGCGCGACGGGAGAAGTCGCATTTACTATATATATTGTGAGCGCTAACTGTGCAGTTCATCATCGTCTTCATGTGTATATACCCATCCTCACAATCATCATCATGTTGTCGGGTTGGTGTTCGTGGGTTGTCTCGCGCTGTGGGATAATACAAGAGCTCTGCCTTCGTCCCGGGCGTCGTCTCACAAGTGGTGGAGCGTTTGTTGATATCCCCGTCCTCTTGCTCTACCGGTCACCCTGGAGCTCCGCTATGGTCGACGGCTGTGCTCGTCAACACCAGTCAGTCATGGCACAAACCACCGCATCCCCTACTGCACCACCTCAGCTCCGCCAGCTGGGCCTATTTGGTCCGTCATAGCAACGCGACCCTCAGGTTTTTTTCTGGCCTTCACGGCGAAGACGTGGAAGACTGTCTTGACCAGTACGATAGGGTGAGCGCTTGCAACCATTGGGATGAGTCAAACAAGCTCCGAAACGTTGCCTTCTACCTGAGGAAGGTCGCCCAAACTTGGTTTTTCAACCATGACCACGACTTCCCTGATTGGCCAGCATTTACTGCGCAGCTGCGACAGATATTTTGTACATCTGCCGAGAGCTCCAAAGTAGCGATACAGAAGCTCGCTACCCGCATCCAGGGAGCCGAGTAATCCTATACCTCTTACATTGAAGACGTTCTGGCTCTCTCCCGTCGCGCTCAGTGTGACAAGCCCGAAGTGGAACGTATCCGCCATATCCTGAAGGGCATCAACTCCGTTGCTTTTCACGCCCTTGTTATTCAGAACCCCACTTCCGCTAGTGACGTCATCACGACTTGGCAACGACTTGCCACTATCTGCTCCTTTCGCCTTCCACGCGCCTCTTGCGACGCTCACCTTTCCGACAACGACGAATTGCGAGCGCTCATCCGCATCATTTTGCGTGATGAGCTTCACGGCCATGCTCCGGCCAACACCACCATTGCGTCTTTGCGCACTCCTCCTCCCAATTTGCGCGAGATCATTAAAGAAGAACTGGCGTCCATGCGAAGTGTCACACATGCCCGGTCCCCTGTGCCTGTTTGTGCACCTTCTCGCGCCGAGATTGCTTCGCGGCCTGCGGTCCCAGTTCCATCTGCACCTGCCACCGTTGTCTGCGACCACCTGGCCTCGATGGCAGCGAAAGCCCCCGTGAGTCCATACGACTCTACCTGGCGCCCAGTATGTTTCTACTGTGGCATACATGGTCATATCTCTCGTTTCTGCAGCCGGCGCCAGCTTGATGAACGACGTGGCTATTCCACGTATGAGAGAGACCATGTGCCCAGATCGGACGCCTACGTTCCCTACATATCCCTATATATCCTCGTAACGTCGCTCGCCCTCACCTCCATTGTCCCCAAACATGTCACGGTCTTCTCGCTCACCCCGTCGTCATTCCCCGTCTCCGTTCCGCCGTACTTCATCGCCCCTGCATCCTGCCTACACTTCTTTCGACAGCCATCCGGAAAACTAGACGCTGCAGTTGTTGGAGGAGAAACTGCTTGTTTGCGAACTCTCCCAATTCCTCCTGCTCGCCCGACTAATTTCCTCGCTGTTCCTGTGGAAGGTGTTTCTGTCGACGCTCTTATTGACACTGGCGCCGCCATCTCTGTTATTCATCGCGAAGTATGCTTCCGTCTACGAAAAGTGCAAACTCCGTATGTTGGTCCGGTCTTATGTGGCGTCAATGACAGTTCGATTTACCCTACCGGACAGTCTACTGCTCGTGTCCTTATCGACGGAATTCGCCATCATATACAGTATACTGTTGTTCCGTCGTGCGCTCATCCGATAATCTTAGGCTGGGATTTCTTGTCAGCTGCATCTGCTGTAATTTCGGGCGGCCAACCACTTATACATATTACGAACACCGAGCTCTCTGACGCTGCCGATTCCTCGCCGCCCCACCTTGTCACAGCGGCAGATTTGGTTCTTCTACCCGACCAAGCCTGCATTCTCACCATTAGATCTAGCGAAAATATCCACGGCGACCTAGTGGTTTCTGTCATGAGTAAGACGCCGGCGGCGCCATAAAAGAAGACAAAGACGATGTGAGCGGAGCGTTCTGAACGGCGCGAGCGCGCGAGGCGCGTGAGCCGAGGCGTGATCGAGGGATGAACGGCGCTGTCTGAGGATTATCGACGTGGTTCCGGGCCAGGAAGGTCGCATCGCCAGCACCGCACTGGCGACGGGAGACTTGGGGGTCTGGCCGAGTCCGTGACGTTGGCCGTCCAAGGCGTGGCCGTCGACCTCGGCAAGTTCGGGCGAGGCTCCTGGACGAGCTGCAGCTTCTCACGGCAGGACCAGGCACCCCAGAGAGGCTCCCCCTTCTGCGGCAGACCGGCACGATTGATTCTCCTCGGGACGCCACGTCGGCACTCTTGAAGAAGTAGCGACGCGTCCCGACGTTAGGCCTAGGCAGGTAGGCCTAAGCTACGGCGACCACCATTGCTGACGAGCTCATCTCCGACCAAGTACCGGCGAGCTCCCTACTGATAAAGGGACGACGCGCCGACAACAAGGCAAAAGCGACTATAGCATCAACGAGAACACCTACTGCTGGAGAAAAAGGGCCGACGAGCTTCGGACTCAGACAAACGTGCAACGACGAACGCAGCAAGGTGACTCTTATTCGTAGCGTCTCAGAGATAAGACAGGGTTGCCTGACTTTGAAGAGTTAGCCGCCACGGACGCGCATAGGCGCCAAGTAGAATGTTTTGTACATTAGGCTTTGTACTTTAGTTTGTATTTTTATTAGTATTTCTTCCCGTAGTGTGCTTGGGTGTGCTTGATTTTTAGTTTTGAGTGTGCGTGTTATTAAAAAATCTGCTTGCTGTGTTGCCATCCGTCTTCCTTCTCCATCTCTTCTAACACCCGCACGCCTCCGAGATCGGTGACACAAAAACATCACAATTGGCGAGCTTGCCAGGATCCGCTCCCGGATTCTATCCAGCCCAGTCACCGATACTCGGGAGTAGCAAAGATGGAGTGGGAACGTTTGGCGGCGATAGCAAAGGATTTAAACCTCTCAAAGGACGAGACAATGACATTTTTTGAGTATACTAGTCAAGAGAAAGAGAAGGAGCACGAACGGGCACGTGAGCAGCAGAAAAGCGAAAAGGAAATTTTAGAACTCAAGATAAGACTAGCGGAGATGGGCGCGGGTTCTCGCGAAGGCACAAGTTCACCCGGATCGGCGTCATCCGACTCAGCTGCTTCCAGACCAAAGAGAATTTGCCCTAGAAAATTAATGGCTCCTTTTGACGAGCGAAGAGACGACTTAGATGCATATTTGCATCGGTTCGAGAGAATAGCCATCGGGCAAGGCTGGGAGAAGAGCGAGTGGGCTAACGCCTTAAGCCTATGTTTAGTGGGTGAAGCGTTGAGTATATATGGGCGTATGTCAGCTGAAGAATCACTAAACTACGACAAGGTGAAAAATACTTTATTACAGAGATTCAGGTTGACGGCAGAAGGGTTTCGAGAGAAGTTTCGCTCATGCAAGCCAGAAGACTCGGAGACAGGCAAACAGTTTGCGTGCCGACTAACTAACTACTTTGAAAGGTGGATAGAGCTTTCAGAGACTGACAAAACGTATGAAGCAGTTCGTGACAAAGTCGTAGGTGAACAATTTCTGGCCAGGTGCAGTAACAGTTTGGCAATATTCCTCAAAGAAAGAAAGTTGCAAACAGTAAAGCAGATGACCGAACAAGCCGAACAGTTCATAGAAGCACAAGGGTTGAAGAATTTGGGAAAGAGTGATAAAGATACGCACGCAGCAGCGGTAGAAGAGGTGAAGAATCAAGGACAAATGAACAGACCAAGGGGACCGCAGAGGTGTTTCCTATGTAATCGGCTGGGTCATGTAGCGATGAACTGTCGAGTGAGAGATAATCGTCACGAAGCACCGGTAGTTTGTCAGTTGTGCGAAAAGAAAGGTCACAGAGCAGATGAATGCAGGACTAGTTACATGGATCAGACTGCATGCATTATGAGCGCAAGAGAGGAAGGACAGAGAGGACAGAACATGCCTGTAGTGGAAGGCGAGGTAGAAGGGCACAAGGTTACAGTGTTGAGAGACACAGGAGCAAATACCATTATAGTGAGGAAAAGTTTAGTGCCGCATGAAAGCATGACCGGATACTTTAAACCAGTGATCTTGGTAGACAAGTCAGTCAAGTATCTGCCAGAGGCACAGATCCAAATATCGACACCTTTCTATACAGGACTAGTCACAGCTAGATGCGTAGACGATCCCCTCTATGATTTGATTGTGGGAAATGTACCGGGAGCGAGGAAGGCAGATGACCCCGACCCAAATTGGAAGAGGACCGAGAAGGACGTAGAAGAGAAGGAACGCTTAGAAGCGCGAAAGGTGGAAATGCAAGACACAGACGTAGCCGCTGTAGTACAAACACGAGCAAGTAGCAAGGGCATCAAACCTTTGCCAGCATTGCAGGTTACGGTCGTGAAGGGGTTAAATATAACTGTAGAAGAATTTAGAGAATTGCAGAACAAGGATGAGTCGATAAGGAAATGGGAACAGAAGATAGGAGAACGGGTGCAAAGGAAAAGGAGTCGGACAGTAGCGGAGTTTATAAAGAAGAATAATTTATTGTACCGGAGATGTATATTTAGTTCAGATAGGGAAGTATTACAGTTGATGGTCCCAAAGGAGCTGAGGAATAAAGTATTGAAGTTAGCGCATGATAGTGTAACGGCAGGTCACCAGGGAATCAAGGACACGTTACAAAAAATAACAGAAGAGTTCTTTTGGCTGGGAGTGCAGAGTGACGTGAAACGATATGTAAAAGCATGTGACGTATGCCAAAAGACGATGGCTAAGGGGAAAAACGAGGAGAAGACTGGTGTTTGTTTGGTGATTGCCGATGACAAGGACATAGCGTTGACGATAGAGCCAACGAAGTGTGAGATAGGCTACAAGACTAGGGAATTTGTGGGGCACAAATTGGGAACGGGACGAGTCGAGCCCAATGAGGACACACGAGATAAGATACAAACAGTGGGCAGGCCCCAGGCAGAGAAACAAGGTCGAGGAAGGATTTTCAGACCTACCCGAGCAAATAGAAGTTGGGCGGAGCGAGATGCAGTGTTTAACAGAGGAGCCCGTGCATATAAAGCTAAGCCGACGTATAACAGATATAATGAGAGGGAGCCTTACTTTACACATAGAGTATATTAAGGGACGACAGAACGTGGGGGCAGATTACATGAGTAGGGCGATGGATTGACTAAACAGTGAGAACATAACGCGTACAAAACAAATGTACATATTTGAAGTGGTGCGAACAATGAACTCGTGAGTGTTGTGAACAGTACAAACAGTGAAATGCGCGCGACAGTGCAGTGAAGTGTGGTGATAATCGGTAAGCACCGACGAAGCACAGAGAGGCACCCAAGTCACAAGAGTCAAGTTGGCCACCAAGAAAGAAGACGGACAGAAAGCAGTTTTTTCAGAAAAAAACTCTTAAAAAGGGGAGCCATGTCATGAGTAAGACGCCGGCGGCGCCATAAAAGAAGACAAAGACGATGTGAGCGGAGCGTTCTGAACGGCGCGAGCGCGCGAGGCGCGTGAGCCGAGGCGTGATCGAGGGATGAACGGCGCTGTCTGAGGATTATCGACGTGGTTCCGGGCCAGGAAGGTCGCATCGCCAGCACCGCACTGGCGACGGGAGACTTGGGGGTCTGGCCGAGTCCGTGACGTTGGCCGTCCAAGGCGTGGCCGTCGACCTCGGCAAGTTCGGGCGAGGCTCCTGGACGAGCTGCAGCTTCTCACGGCAGGACCAGGCACCCCAGAGAGGCTCCCCCTTCTGCGGCAGACCGGCACGATTGATTCTCCTCGGGACGCCACGTCGGCACTCTTGAAGAAGTAGCGACGCGTCCCGACGTTAGGCCTAGGCAGGTAGGCCTAAGCTACGGCGACCACCATTGCTGACGAGCTCATCTCCGACCAAGTACCGGCGAGCTCCCTACTGATAAAGGGACGACGCGCCGACATCAAGGCAAAAGCGACTATAGCATCAACGAGAACACCTACTGCTGGAGAAAAAGGGCCGACGAGCTTCGGACTCAGACAAACGTGCAACGACGAACGCAGCAAGGTGACTCTTATTCGTAGCGTCTCAGAGATAAGACAGGGTTGCCTGACTTTGAAGAGTTAGCCGCCACGGACGCGCATAGGCGCCAAGTAGAATGTTTTGTACATTAGGCTTTGTACTTTAGTTTGTATTTTTATTAGTATTTCTTCCCGTAGTGTGCTTGGGTGTGCTTGATTTTTAGTTTTGAGTGTGCGTGTTTTAAAAAAATCTGTTTTCTGTGTTGCCATCCGTCTTCCTTCTCCATCTCTTCTAACACCCGCACGCCTCCGAGATCGGTGACACAAAAAACATCACAGTTTCTCCTTCTAAGCGCTGCATTTTTCGGGGAATCGCCATCGCTTCTTGTCTAGTGCGTTTCTCACGCGGCTGCGCCAGTCTGACCGCCTACAACACATCAGAGCCACTTAATCTGCCCGAGGGGTCCACTGTTGCCATGCTTATCTACGCAGCACCAGTATGCGTCGTCACTGCTTCGCCTGTTTCGTCGTTCGCTGAGTGTACGCCCACGGACGGTTCACCCAGTGCTCTAAGGGCCACTGTGAGTTCAGATCTGAGCCCAACTCAGAATGATGCCTTGCTGACCATCTTAAGGAAACACCAACCTTCCTTTGACGTGTGTTCAGATGGCTTGGGTAAAACAACCACGGCCGCTCATCACATCGAAACCGACGGATCCCGCGTCATTCGTCGCCGCCCTGACCGTGTATCGTCTGCTGAACGGAAAGTTATAGAAGACCAAGTCAACGACATGCTCGCACGGAACATTATAAGGCCTTCAGCAAGCCCTTGGTCGTCTCCTGTTGTCCTAGTTAAAAAAAAGGGCGGTTCGGTAAGCTTTTGCGTCGATTATAGGGCACTAAACAAAAACCCGTAAGGACGTATATCCTATGCCCCGTATTGACGATGCTTTGGATACCTTACAAGGTGCCGAATACTTTTCGAGCCTCGACTTGCGTTCTGGATATGGGCAGATCCCGGAGCATGAGCCCGACAAAGAGAAGGCGGTGTTTGCAACACCTGATGGCCTTTTCCAATTCAACGTAATGCCTTTTGGTCGCTGCAATTGATGCGCCAGCCACATTTGAACGAATGATCGATACCGTACTACACGGCCTCAACTGGAAAACCTGCTTATGTTTCCTGAACGACATTGTCATTTTTTCGTCCAGCTTCTACCAGCACCTAGAACGTTTAGACGACGTTCTCACGTGTCTAGCCAAGGCCGGTCTCCAGCTCAATACTGAGAAGTGTCGATTTGCGAGCCGCAGCATCAAAGTATTAGGTCACGTGGTCAGCAAGCACGTCATTGAGGCAGATCCCGACAAGGTCGCTGCTGTAATGCATTTCCCAACACCAACCACACCTAAAGACCTTCGCAGCTTTCTCGGATTAGCGTCGTACTTCCGCCGCTTTGTCCGTGGCTTCGCCACTATGGCAGCTCCTCTTCATAAACTCCTGACCACGACCACACCCTTTACCTGGACGGATGAATGTGAAGCCGCCTTTCAGACCCTCAAGCGATGCCTCACATCAGGACCAGTGCTTCGTCACTTTGATCCCACAGCCTCTACTATCCTCCACACTGACGCAAGTGGGCATGGAATAGGCGCTGTCTTGCTGCAGCGGAACCACGCGTCTGAAGAGTAAGTCGTGGCCTATGCGAGTCGTACTCTTTCTCCTGCTGAGGGAAACTGTACTATCACCGAACAAGAATGCCTCGCCATCGTATGGTCCATAAAAAAGTTTCGCGCCTATTTATATGGCCGCCAATTCACAATTGTGACTGACCACCATGCTCTGTGTTGGTTGTCCTCCCTGAAGAATTTGTCCGGACGCCTCGGCCTTTGGGTTCTGCGTTTGCAGGAGTACGACTACAGTGTCACATATAGGTCTGGCAGGCAACATCAAGATGCTGACGCTTTATCTCGTTGCCCGCTGTCGCCAAATGCCCATGTCTTACCTTCTCTCCTTTCGGCACCGCCCAGCCAACCGACCACAACCATGGCCCCGGTACGGTTCGTGACCTCGGTCGACATTCTGTCCTCAGAAGACCTCGCCTCCCTCCAACGTGCAGATATGTACTGCCGCACAATTATCGACCGGCTCACTGGCTTATCCCGTTCTCCCAACAGCCGCTTAAGACGAAAACTGGCACGGTTTAAACTTCATGATGGCACATCGTTGCGGAAAGTTTACCACCCCACCGGTCGCCGATGGGTCCCAGTCGTCCCTCGCTCACTTCGACTGCAAATTTTACAAGATTTTCACGACGACGCATCGGCTGGCCACTTAGGATTTCATAAAACCTACGACCGCATTAAGACTCGCTGTTTCTCGCCTAGCCTGTCTACTAGTGTTGCCAAGTACGCCAGTTTGTGTGCGTCATGCCAAAATCGAAAACGTTCAACCTCTCTTCCCACCGGTCCTTTACAACCATTGCCGTGCCCGTCCGTTCCTTTTGAATTCGTGGGCATCGACTTATACGGTCCCCTTCCGCTTAAACCCGCGGGTCACCGCTGGATTGTCACCGCCGTGGACCATCTCATTCGCTACGCTGAGACGGCAGCTCTTCCTTCTGGTGCGGCCTCTGAGGTCGCCGAGTTTGTCCTGCAAGCCATTATCTTGCGCCACGGTGCGCCTCGTGTTCTTCTAAGTGACCGTGGCAAGACATTTCTTTCCCATGTTCTTGCTGAGGTCTTGCAAGCCTCAAACGCCATCCATAAGACCACCTCTGCGTACCATACCCAGACCAATGATCTTACCGAGCGTTTCCATCGAACACTGTCCGACATGATCTCCATGTATGTGAAACCCGACCACACAAACTGGGACACTATACTTCCTTTCGTCACGTTTGCACATATAATACTGCCGTTCAACGCATCTCTACCAGAGGAGTTCGCCGCCCGCGTCGCCCACTGCCGCGAAATTGCGCGCGCCCACACCGCGACCATTCCGGACAAGAGGAAAGTCCGTTGTGATGCGACCCGTCGTGTCATTTCGTTCCGCCCAGGCGACGAAGTGCTCCTGTGGACACCTGTTCGAGTGCCAGGGCTCTGTGAAAAATTTCTTCACAGGTATCGCGGCCCATATACCGTGCTTGAAAGAACATCTGCCGTGAACTATCGCGTAGCTGCTGTTACCTCGGTTACTGACCGCCGTTGCCGCAGCACTGAAATTGTTCACGTCTCTCGCCTGAAGCCGTATCTTCGGCGTTCCGACCGTTTCTGACTCGCTGGCTTACCGGCCGCTTTCGTTCGCGAGGGGGGGGGGGGGGGGGGGCGAGTTAGTGTGAGCGCTAACTGTGCAGTTCATCATCGCCTTCATGTCTATATACCCATCCTCATAATCATCATCATTTTGTCGGATTGGTGTTCGTGGGCTGTCTAGCGCTGTGGGACAATACAAGAGCTCTGCCTTCGTCCCGGGTGTCGTCTCATAATATATATATATATATATATATATATATATATATATATATATATATATATTGTCACGTAGTAGTGACGGTAAAGAAAACAGTCGTAAAACTGTGTATGACGAAACTTGTTATTTATTGGGCGAGCCTGTGCCCACAAAAGCAAGCTACACTCAAAGCACAACGATAGCGGCGAACACAGTCGGCGATCGTCGAAAATCTGATCAGCGGCGAAACGCGTCGGCTTTTATACCTGAGTCATCGAAGGTTCTAGATTAATCCCTGATGCCCGCGTGTCTTCCAGAAAGTTCTAGAGAATTCGCGTCAGTCATGCAATCAGATAACATAAGCGTCGGTGAAAACAAGCAATGGAAAGAAGCATCGATAGCGTTCTAGAAACTTCCGATACAGGCGCGTCCTGCGCCGAGCGATAACGTTTAACATTTGTTAGCCGGTGGAAAGCGGCCACCGGTGAAAGATAAACATCTATACGTGTCAATACCCTCCCCTTAAAAAGCATCGTCCCGATGCTACAAACAAATGTGAAAGCGAAAACAAAACCACACGTAATAAAGAAAAAAAAAAGTTACAAAGTACCTAAGTTCGTCAGCGGGCGTAGAAAGGCTTAAGACGCACCACATGGACGATTTCGGGTCGTGCGCGGCGCCGCTGTGATTGCGAAATGCCGTCTGGCACGACCTCATAGTCCAGTGCGCCAATACGTCGGATGATCTTATATGGTCCGAAATAGCGACGTAAGAGTTTTTCGCTAAGTCCTCGTCGGCGTATCGGAGTCCAGACCCAAACACGGTCTCCGGGCTGGTACTCGACGTAGCGTCGTCGAAGATTGTAGTGTCGGCTGTCGGTCCTCTGCTGGTTCTTGATGCGCAGGCGGGCGAGCTGTCGACCATCTTCGGCACGCTGCAAATAGGTGGCAACGTCTAGATTTTCCTCATCGGTGACGTCCGGTAGCATGGCGTCAAGCGTCGTTGCCGGGTTCCTTCCGTAGACCAGGTTGAACGGCGCCATGTGCGTCGTTTCTTGCACGGCCGTGTTGTATGCGAAGGTCACGTACGGAAGAATGGCATCCCACGTCTTGTGTTCGACGTCGACGTACATTGCCAGCATGTCGGCGATGGTCTTATTTAGGCGCTCGGTGAGGCCATTCGTCTGCGGGTGGTAGGCGGTGGTCCGGCGATGGCTTGTCTGGCTGTATCGCAGGATGGCTTGAGTTAGTTCTGCCGTAAAGGCCGTGCCTCTGTCGGTGATGAGGACTTCTGGAGCACCGTGACGCAGGAGAATGTTCTCAACGAAGAATCGGGCTACCTCGGCGGCACTGCCTTTGGGCAAGGCTTTTGTTTCGGCGTAGCGGGTGAGGTAGTCCGTAGCTACGACGATCCATTTATTCCCGGACGTCGACGTCGGAAAAGGCCCAAGTAAGTCCATCCCGATCTGCTGGAATGGTCGGCGAGGTGGTTTGATCGGCTGTAGAAGTCCGGCTGGCCTTGTCGGCGGTGTTTTGCGTCGCTGACAGTCTCGACATGTCCTTACGTAATGGGCGACGTCGGCAGAGAGGCGAGGCCAGTAGTATCTCGGAAAAACCGAGATGTCCAGCCGTTGGGTCGTCATGGAGAGCTTGCAGAACCTCTGGACGCAACGCTGAGGGCACCACGAGGAGGTAGTTGGCTCGGAGAGGCGAAAAGTTCTTCTTTAGGAGAATATCGCTTTGCAAGAAAAACGACGCCAATCCTCGCCTGAACACCTTCGGCACAGTGACGGTCTTGCCTTCTAGGTAGTCTACAAGGCTCCTTAGTTCCGGGTCGGCTCGCTGTTGTTCAGCGAATTCGTCGGCACTGATGGGTCCCAAGAAAGTGTCGTCATCCTGGTCGTCCTGTGGCGGCGGTTCGACGGGGGCGCGAGACAAGCAGTCGGCGTCAGAATGCTTTCGGCCGGACTTGTAGACGACGGTGATGTCGAATGCTTGAAGTCTCAGACTCCATCGTGCGAGGCGACCTGAAGGATCCTTCAAGTTAGCTAGCCAACACAAGGCGTGGTGGTCGCTTACAACTTTGAAGGGCCTGCCATAGAGGTAGGGGCGAAACTTTGATGTAGCCCAGATGATGGCGAGGCACTCCTTTTCTGTTGTGGAATAATTTGATTCCGCCTTCGATAGCGACCGGCTAGCGTAACTTACAACCCTTTCTATTCCGTCAGTCCTCTGCACAAGCACGGCGCCGAGTCCTACGCTGCTTGCGTCGGTGTGGACTTCGGTATCGGCGTTTTCGTCGAAATGCGCAAGAATGGGCGGCGATTGCAGGCGTCGCTTCAGTTATTCAAATGCTTCGATTTGCGGCGTCTCCCACTTGAACTCGACGTCGGCCTTCGTGAGGTATGTCAGTGGCTCGGCGATCCGTGAAAAGTCCTTGACGAAGCGCCTGTAATAGGCGCACAGGCCAAGAAATCTACGCACTGCCTTCTTGTCGGCGGGCGGAGGAAAGTCAGTGATGGCCGCCGTTTTCTGTGGGTCAGGGCACACTCCAGACTTGTTGATGACATGACCCAAAAACAAGAGCTCCTCGTATGCGAAGCGGCACTTTTCTGGCTTCAACGTGAGTCCGGAGGTCTTGATAGCTTGAAGAACTGTTTCAAGGCGCCGGAGGTGTTCCTCGAAGCTTGAGGCAAACACAACGACGTCGTCCAAATAGACGAGGCAAGTCTGCCACTTCAAGCCTGCCAGTACTGTATCCATGACCCGTTGGAAAGTCGCAGGTGCCGAACAAAGACCAAACGGCATGACCTTGAACTCAAACAGTCCGTCTGGTGTTATAAAGGCAGTCTTCTCCCGGTCTCTCTCGTCGACTTCGATTTGCCAGTAGCCGGTTTTGAGGTCCATCGACGAAAAATACTTTGCGTTGTAGAGTCGATCCAAGGCGTCGACAATCCGTGGGAGAGGGTATACGTCCTTCTTCGTGATCTTGTTGAGGCGACGATAATCGACGCAGAAACGTAGGGTTCCATCCTTCTTCTTCACTAACACCACGGGGGACGCCCACGGACTCTTGGACGGCTGGACGATGTCGTCGCGTAGCATTTCGTCGACTTGTTGCCTTATGGCCTCGCGTTCGCGTGCCGAAACTCGGTACGGGCTCTGACGGAGTGGGCGGACGTATTCGTCGGTTATGATGCGGTGCTTGGCGACCGGGGTTTGTCGAACTTTTGACGACGACGAGAAGCAGTCCTTGTATTGCAGGAGCAGAGCTTTTAGCTGTTCTTTCTTATGCCAAGGAAGGTTCTGATTGACGTCGAAAGTTGGTTCAAGTACTACAGTCTTCGTTGCAGGTGCACTAGAATCCGTGAAGGCAAAATCACTGCCGGCTTGTACTATTTCGTCGATGCAGGCGACCGTTGTGCCTTTGTTAATGTGCTTGTATTCGTCGCTGAAGTTCGTGAGCATCACTCTTGCTTTCCCTTCACGTAGCTTAGCTATGCCTCTAGCGACGCAAATTTCACGATCGAGCAGTAAGTGATGATCGCCCTCGATGACGCCCTCCATATCTGCAGGTACTTCGGCACCGACGAAAATCATTACACTGGAGCGAGGCGGAACGGTGACTTGTTCTTCTAGCACATTCAAGGCATGGTAACTGATGTCTGTATCCGGTGGTATCGCGTTGTCCGTTGAAAGCGTTATTGACTTGGACCTTAAATCGATGACTGCACCATGTTGGTTTAGAAAGTCCATGCCTAGGATGACGTCCCTTGAGCAGTGCTGCATGATTACGAAGCTCGCCGGGTAAGTGCGATTGTTCACCGTGACTCGCGCTGTGCAGATTCCAGCCGGCGTTATTAGGTGGCCTCCCGCTGTCCGGATATCAGGTCCTTGCCAGGCCGTCCTCACCTTCTTCAACTTGGCGGCGAACGGGCCACTGAAGACGGAATAGTCAGCTCCAGTGTCGACGAGAGCGGTGACGCTATGACCATCGATTGCCACGTCTAAGTCGGTAGACCGTCGTCTGGCGTTGCGGTTAAGTCGTGGCGTCGGATCACGGCTACGTCGGCTTGCTTCGCTGCTGCTACGTCGCGTCGGTAGGTCTTCTTTCGGCGGCGAAGTGTTGTCGTCAAGGCTCTTGCTAGGCGGTGTGCTGGTACCTCGTTGTGATGATGCGTGAGTTGTCGTCGTCGGTGGCGGCGGAGGATCTTCGGTATTGCGTCGTACAGCAACCGCACCTCCATCGGTTGCTGCCTTTAGTTTCCCGGATAGGGGCTCACGGACCGGCCCCGCGCTGGGCCAGTGTATGGTCGGCGCTGCGGCGACAGGTAACGTCCTGGTGACGGCGAGCGTGACGGTCGTGGTGGTTGGAACTGGCCTCCGGCGAGGTAGTCAGCGATGTCGCGTGGTCGCTCGCCAAGCTGTGGACGTGGCGCGTTGACGGCGAACCCTCGTAGGCCCATCTCGCGGTATGGGCATCGGCGGTAGACATGGCCGACTTCCCCGCAGTGATAGCAGAGCGGGCGGTGGTCGGGGGCGCGCCAAATGTCCGTCTTCCGCTGGTAGCTGCGCTGGGCGACGGGCGGGCGTGCTGGCGGCGGCGGCGGTGGACGACGGAACTGCGGCGTTACGGGGCCCTGGCGCGAGCGCGGAGGGGGGCCGTGACGACGGGCGACGGCGGCGTAGGTCATCGCTTGCGGCTGTAGTTGAGGCGATGCCGGAGCTTCTGGCACTTCCAGAGATCGCTGAACCTCTTCTTTAACTATGTCGGCGATTGAAGTCACCTGAGGCTGCGACCTTGGGAATAATTTCTGTCGTTCTTCCCGTACAACAGCTCTGATCGTCTCGTGCAGGTCGTCGGCGCCTAGAGCTTGAGCTTCGGCGTAGTTTGTCAGCGCACGGCGGTTGTATTGTCTGGCTCGCATTTCAAGCGTCTTCTCGATGGTTGTCGCCTCCGAAACAAATTCTGCCACAGTCTTGGGCGGGTTGCGCATCAATCCAGTGAATAGATGCTCTTTGACGCCCCGCATCAAGAACCTAACTTTCTTTTCTTCAGACATCTCGGGGTCGGCGTGGCGGAAGAGGCGAGTCATCTCCTCCGTGAAGATCGCGATGCTCTCGTTCGGCAATTGAACTCTGGTTTCCAGGAGAACTTCAGCCCTTTCTTTTCGTACGACACTCGTGAAGGTCCTCACGAAGTTCTCGCGAAATAGGTCCCAAGTCACCAGGGTGGTCTCCCTGTTCTCAAACCATGTCCGAGCAGCGTCATCCAACGAAAAATAGACATGGCGCAGCTTGTCATCGTCGCTCCATTTGTTGAATGTCGCGGTCCTCTCGTACGTCTCCAGCCATGTTTCAGGGTCTTCAGCTGATGATCCACGGAAGGTCGGTGGCTCCCGAGGTTGCTGCAGCAGGATGGGGGACGCTGGGGCTGCCATTGAGGTCGTTGACTTGGCCTTGATCGCTGTGGTCTTCTCGGGAAGAAGTCCGTATTCTGGCAAAAGACCTTGCTGCCTACGGCTAGCTCGCTGGTCCTTGGCGATGTTGGTCTCGTCCTCCGGTTTCGGGCTTGGGTCGCGGCTTTGCGGGGGTGTCCGCTGCATGGACACAAAAGCACCTCCACCAGATGTCACGTAGTAGTGACGGTAAAGAAAACAGTCGTAAAACTGTGTATGACGAAACTGGTTATTTATTGGGCGAGCCTGTGCCCACAAAAGCAAGCTACACTCAAAGCACAACGATAGCGGCGAACACAGTCGGCGATCGTCGAAAATCTGATTAGCGGCGAAGCGCGTCGGCTTTTATACCTGAGTCTTTGAAGGTTCCAGATTAATCCCTGATGCCCGCGTGTCTTCCAGAAAGTTCTAGACAATTCGCGTCGGTCATACAATCAGATAACATAAGCGTCGGTGAAAACAGGCAACGGAAAGAAGCATCGATAACGTTCTAGAAACTTCCGATACAGGCGCGTCCTGCGCCGAGCGATAACGTTTAACATTTGTTAGCCGGTGGAAAGCGGCCACCGGTGAAAGATAAACGTGTATACGTGTCAATACCCTCCCCTTAAAAAGCATCGTCCCGATGCTACAAACACGAAAGCGAAAACAAAACCATGCGTAATGAACAACAAACAAAGAAAAAAAATAACAAAGTAACGAAGTACCTAAGGTCGTCAGCGGGCGTAGAAAGGTTTAAGACGCACCACATGGATGACTTCAGGTCGTGCCCGGCGCCGCTGTGATTGCGAAATGCCGTCTGGCACGACCTCATAGTCCAGTGCGCCAATACGTCGGATTATCTTATATGGTCCGAAATAGCGACGCAATAGTTTCTCGCTAAGTCCTCGTCGGCGAATCGGGGTCCAGACCCAAACACGGTCGCCGGGCTGGTACTCGACGTAGCGTCGTCGCAGATTGTAGTGTCGGCTGTCGGTCCTCTGCTGGTTCTTGATGCGCAGGCGGGCGAGCTGTCGACCTTCTTCGGCACGCTGCAAATAAGTGGCAACGTCGACATTTTCTTCGTCAGCGACGTCTGGTAGCATAGCGTCAAGCGTCGTTGCCGCGTTCCTTCCGTAGACCAGGTTGAACGGCGCCATGTGCGTCGTTTCTTGCACGGCCGTGTTGTATGCGAAGGTCACGTACGGAAGGATGGCATCCCACGTCTTGTGTTCGACGTCGACGTACATTGCCAGCATGTCGGCGATGGTCTTATTTAGGCGCTCGGTGAGGCCATTCGTCTGCGGGTGGTAGGCGGTGGTGCGGCGATGGCTTGTCTGGCTGTACCGCAGGATGGCTTGAGTTAGTTCTGCCGTAAAGGCCGTGCCTCTGTCGGTGATGAGGACTTCTGGGGCACCGTGACGCAGGAGGATGTTCTCAACGAAGAATCGGGCTACCTCGGCGGCACTGCCTTTGGGCAAGGCTTTTGTTTCGGCGTAGCGGGTGAGGTAGTCCGTAGCGACGACGATCCATTTATTCCCGGACGTCGACGTCGGAAAAGGCCCCAGTAAGTCCATCCCGATCTGCTGGAACGGTCGGCGAGGTGGCTCGATTGGCTGTAGAAGTCCGGCTGGCCTTGTCGGCGGTGTTTTGCGTCGCTGACAGTCTCGGCATGTCCTTACGTAATGGGCGACGTCGGCAGAGAGGCGAGGCCAGTAGTATTTTTCTTGTATCCTCGCGAGAGTGCGTGAAAAACCGAGATGTCCAGCCGTTGGGTCGTCATGGAGAGCTTGCAGAACCTCTGGACGCAATGCTGAGGGTACCACGAGGAGGTAGTTGGCTCGGAGAGGCGAGAAGTTCTTCTTTAGGAGAATGTCGTTTTGCAAGAAAAACGACGCCAATCCTCGCCTGAACACCTTCGGCACACTGACGGTCTTGCCTTCCAGGTAGTCTACAAGGCTCCTTAGTTCCGGGTCGGCTCGTTGTTGTTCGGCGAATTCGTCGGCACTGATGGGTCCCAAGAAAGTGTCGTCATCCTGGTCGTCTTGTGGCGGCGGTTCGACGGGGGCGCGAGACAAACAATCGGCGTCAGAGTGCTTTCGCCCGGACTTGTAAACGACGGTGATGTCGAATGCTTGAAGTCTCAGGCTCCAGCGTGCGAGGCGACCTGAAGGATCCTTCAAGTTAGCTAGCCAACACAAGGCGTGGTGGTCGCTCACAACTTTAAAGGGCCTGCCATAGAGGTAGGGGCGAAACTTTGATGTAGCCCAGATGATGGCGAGGCACTCCTTTTCTGTTGTGGAATAATTTGCTTCCGCCTTCGATAGCGACCGGCTAGCGTAACTTACAACCCTTTCTAGTCCGTCAGTCCTCTGCACAAGCACGGCGCCGAGTCCTACGCTGCTTGCGTCGGTGTGGACTTCCGTATCGGCGTTTTCGTCGAAATGCGCAAGTATTGGCGGCGATTGCAGGCGTCGCTTCAGTTCTTCGAATGCTTCGACTTGCGGCGTCTCCCACTTGAACTCGACGTCGGCCTTCGTGAGATACGTCAGTGGCTCAGCGATCCGTGAGAAATTCTTGACGAAGCGCCTGTAATAGGCGCACAGTCCAAGAAACCTACGCACTGCCTTCTTGTCAGCGGGCGGAGAAAAGTTGGAGATGGCCGCAGTTTTCTGAGGGTCCGGGCGCACTCCAGACTTGTTGATGACGTGGCCCAAAAACAAGAGCTCCTCATATGCGAAGCGGCACTTTTCGGGCTTTAACGTGAGTCCGGAGGTTTTGATTGCTTGAAGAACTGTTTCAAGGCGCCGCAGGTGTTCTTCGAAGCTTGAGGCAAACACAACGACGTCGTCCAAATAGACGAGGCAAGTCTGCCACTTCAAGCCTGCCAGTACTGTATCCATGACGCGTTGGAAAGTCGCAGGCGCCGAGCAAAGACCAAACGGCATGACCTTGAACTCGAACAGTCCGTCCGGTGTTATAAAGGCAGTCTTCTCCCGGTCCCTCTCGTCGACTTCGATTTGCCAGTAGCCGGTTTTGAGGTCCATCGACGAAAAATACTTTGCGTTGTAGAGTCGATCCAAGGCGTCGTCAATCCGTGGGAGGGGGTATACGTCCTTCTTCGTGATCTTGTTGAGCCGACGATAATCGACGCAGAAACGTAGGGTTCCATCCTTCTTCTTCACTAAAACCACGGGGGACGCCCACGGACTCTTGGACGGCTGGATGATGTCGTCGCGTAGCATTTCGTCGACTTGGTGCCTTATGGCTTCACGTTCGCGCGCCGAAACACGGTACGGGCTCTGACGGAGTGGGCGGACATTTTCGTCGGTGATGATGCGGTGCTTGGCGACAGGGGTTTGTCGAACTTTTGACGACGACGAGAAGCAGTCCTTGTATTGCAGGAGCAGAGCTTTTAGTTGTTCTTTCTTATGCCTGGGAAGGTTCTGATTGACGTCGAAAGTTGGCTCAGGTATTATAGTCGTCGTTGCAGGTGCACTGGAATCCGTGAAGGCGAAAGCACTGCTAGCTTGTACTATTTCGTCGATGTAGGCGACCGTGGTGCCTTTGTTAATGTGCTTATATTCGGGGCTGAAGTTCGTGAGCATCACCCTTGCTTTCCCTGCACGTAGCTCAGCTATGCCTCTAGCGACGCAAATTTCACGGTCGAGCAGTAAGTGATGATCGCCCTCGATGACGCCTTCCATGTCTGCAGGCACTTCGGTACCGACGGAAATCATTACGCTGGAGCGCGGCGGAACGGTGACTTCTTCTTCAAGCACATTCAAGGCATGGTAACTGATGCTTGTATCCGGCGGTATCGCTTTGTGTGTTGAAAGCGTTATCGACTTGGACCTTAAGTCGATGACTGCACCATGTTGGTTTAGAAAGTCCATGCCTAGGATGACGTCCCTGGAGCAGTGCGGCAGGATTACGAAGCTCGCCGGGTAAGTGCGGTTGTTTACCGTGACTCGCGCTGTGCAGATTCCAGCCGGCGTTATTAGGTGACCTCCCGCTGTCCGTATATCGGGTCCTTGCCAGGCCGTCTTCACCTTCTTTAACTTGGCGGCGAACGTGCCACTGAAAACTGAATAGTCGGCGCCAGTGTCGACGAGAGCGGTGACGTTATGACCATCGACGAGCACGTCTAGATCGGTAGACCGGCGTCTGGCGTTGCGGTTAATTCGTGGCGTCGGATCACGGCTGCGTCGGCTTGCTCTGCTGCTGCTACGTCGCGTCGAAAGGTCTTCGTTCGGCGGCGATGTGTTGTCAAGGCTGTTGCTAGGCGGCATGCTGATATCTCGTCGTGATGATTCGCGAATCGTCGTCGTCGTCGGCGGCGGAGGATCTTCGGCATTGCGTCGTACAGCAACCGCACCTCCATCGGTTGCTGCTTTTAGTTTCCCGGGTATGGGCTGGGAGATCGGCCCCGGGTTGGGCCGGCATACAGGCGGCGATGCGGCGAGATGTAGCGGCCTGGTGACGGCGAGCGTGAGGGTCGTCGTGGTTGCCACTGGGCTCCGGCAAGGTAGTCGGCGATGTCACGTGGTCGCTCGCCAAGCTGTGGACGTGGCGCGTTGACGGCGAACCCTCGTAGGCCCATCTCGCGGTATGGGCATCGGCGGTAGACATGGCCGGCTTCCCCGCAGTGATAGCAGAGCGGGCGGTGGTCGGGGGCGCGCCAAATGTCCGTCTTCCGCTGGTAGCTGCGCTGGGCGACGGGCGGGCGTGCTGGCGGCGGCGGCGGTGGACGACGGAACTGCGGCGTTACGGGGCCCTGGCGCGAGCGCGGAGGGGGGCCTTCACAACGGGCGACGGCGGCGTAGGTCATCGCTTGCGGCTGTGGTTGAGGCGATGCCGGAACTTCTGGCACTTCCAATGATCGCTGAACCTCTTCTTTAACTATGTCAGCGATTGTAGCCACCTGAGGCTGCGATCTTGGGAATAATTTCTGTAGTTCTTCCCGTACAACCGCTCTGATCGCCTCGTGCAGGTCGTCGGCGCCTAGAGCTTGAGCTTCGGCGTAGTTTGTCAGCGCACGGCGGTTGTATTGCCTGGCTCGCATTTCAAGCGTCTTCTCGATCGTTGTCGCCTCCGAAACAAATTCTGCCACAGTCTTGGGCGGGTTGCGCATCAATCCGGTGAATAGATGCTCCTTGACGCCCCGCATCAAGAACCTAACTTTCTTTTCTTCAGACATGTCGGGGTTGGCGTGGCGGAAGAGTCGAGTCATCTCCTCCGTGAAGATCGCGATGCTCTCGTTCGGCAATTGAACTCTGGTTTCCAGGAGAACTTCAGCCCTTTCTTTTCGTACGACACTCGTGAAGGTCCTCACGAAGTTCTCGCGAAATAGGTCCCAAGTCACCAGGGTGGTCTCTCTGTTCTCAAACCATGTCCGAGCAGCATCATCCAACGAAAAATAGACATGGCGCAGCTTGTCATCGTCGCTCCATTTGTTGAATGTCGCGGTCCTCTCGTACGTCTCCAGCCATGTTTCAGGGTCTTCAGCTGATGATCCACGGAAGGTCGGTGGCTCCCGAGGTTGCTGCAGCAGGATGGGGGACGCTGGGGCTGCCATTGTGGCCGTTGACTTGGCCTTGATCGCTGTGGTTTTCTCGGGAAGAAGTCCGTATTCTGGCAAAAGTCCTTGCTGCCTACGGCTAGCTCGCTGGTCCTTGGCGACGTTTGTCTCGTCCTCCGGTTTCGGGCTTGGGTCGCGGCTTTGCGGGGGCGTCCGCTGCATGGACACAAAAGCACCTCCACCAGATGTCACGTAGTAGTGACGCTGAAGAAAACAGTCGTAAAACTGTGTACGACGAAACTGGTTGTTTATTGGGCGAACCTGTGCCCACAAAAGCAAGGTACACTCAAAGCACAACGATAGCGGCGAACACAGTCGGCGATCGTCGAAAATCTGATTAGCGGCGAAGCGCGTCGGCTTTTATACCTGAGTCTTTGAAGGTTCCAGATTAATCCCTGATGCCCGCGTGTCTTCCAGAAAGTTCTAGACAATTCGCGTCGGTCATACAATCAGATAACATAAGCGTCGGTGAAAACAGGCAACGGAAAGAAGCATCGATAACGTTCTAGAAACTTCCGATACAGGCGCGTCCTGCGCCGAGCGATAACGTTTAACATTTGTTAGCCGGTGGAAAGCGGCCACCGGTGAAAGATAAACGTGTATACGTGTCAATACGACTCATCATCATCGTTTGTCTCATGCGGTGCTTCGTCTCTGCTTCGGGCGGCTGCTCGGAAATAAAGGCATCGCATCGGTTGACGTCTCACAATATATATATATATATATATATATATATATATATATATGGTGATTGTAAAGGAGGAAAGAGACGCTTAATTATGCGGCCCTTCAGGGAGCACTGCGCAGAACGCGCGTTTATTCGCCGTGCGTTCGCTCCCCGTGAAAGCGCGCGGCCCTCGCGCCCTTTAACTCGCACATACAGCGTCCGGCGCGTGGCGACGATTTCATTGCCGTTGACGTCATACGGAACCTCACGGCGACGGCGACGACGACGCAGACGCCAGAAATACGCTTTTAGTGTCCCTATAATTGCTATCGCAATAAAATAAATAAATGCAAGTAATTGTTTTTCAAAGAGCACAATAGTTATACTATATAATGTACGGCATCTCATAGCATTGTTAACAAAAAATAAATCAAGTAGAATTTAATTAAGCTAGGGAAATGTGAAACTTTATAAGGAATTTAGGGAACTCGTTCTTGGCGCGTAAGGAGACTATCAGCTTCAGTCCCATGGATTTCCCTGCACTGCGAAGAAAACTTCTCGAGTATAGACATACTTGGGCGACCTGGGTCGGCGTGGAAGAGATGAAGACGACGGCATAACGAGAGTCAGATCACGACGCTGGCATTATTAACGACGATGAAACGACCACGATGGCATCACTCCCATGAACACGTGCTTAATGGCCGTAGCTGGTAGACAACTTGGGGTACTAGGTAGTTGTAAGATGGTAGACAGATCGACAGATAGATAAATAAATAGGCTGAAGACGGCTGAAGGAAACAAAGATTGCTATTTGCATTAGAAGCAATAGAAAGCATGGCACTGTATGACAGCGCCACTTCCGGCTGATGCAGTGGGTGGGGAGAACCCATTAAATTGCAGCTCTCACATAGTTCGTATATTTAGAAGCATTTGAATTGTCAATAAGCATTCACATAGTTACCTCAAGTCATGAAATCTGCAAAGTAGAAACCATCGCTATGCAGTGAGTGTGAGCCACATTTCCTTGGAATAACCAGTTTATTAGGGTACGTTTTCTTGCAGGAAAAAGGAAAACAAGTTTTTGGCACGCCCATACTGCATAGGCAGCTTATTGCTTCATGAATAGCAGTTTATTTCATGACACGACATAGTGAACAAACTTAAATGCTTTCGCCACGCGTATGATCATTGTCGATTACTGCAATTCAAAAGAACGTATCGCTGAGAAATTGCGGCTCATCGTCTGCTCTAAATTTTAGTGTGGCTTGCCTTCCGCAGCAGTCTATAATGAAGCGCGCATCAGTAGCTTTGCATCAACAGCTCCTACCTCCAAAATCTTCTGCGTGGCCTCCACTTCATGAAATATGGTGTTCCTTGCATTAAAAAAAACGTGAATATTTTTGCCTGTAGGCAGCATAGTATTTATCAGGCAAATATTTCTTTTACATGAATTCTTGGATATCTCATTGTCAGATGTGTAATTCTGTAACTAATCATTACGAGACGATATTGCCATTCTCTAAATTGCACGGATTGAGATATCTGCAGAATACAGAACTGATGTGCTGCACACTACTCTGAAATACATCAATCATTAACGAGCATGGCTTTGGTTAAACCATCGCAAATGCTGCAACGATTTCACTTAGCATGTACACTCACGTATGAAATACGTACGTTTCAGATGTGCTAACAGAAACAGTATACGGAAACGTGGTACTTGTTTTTGGGGCACAAATATGAATTTGTTAGCGCTGTTCTTGAATTTTGGACATTTACTGACTTTAGGCAATTCTGTTAACTGAAATTTTATATTACAATATTGCTTCTGCAGACGCGAGAGTTCACTTTTCTTTCTTAAAAGTTTCAAATTTCATTGAAATCGGTTCAGCGGTTGTGTATTGAGACGATTTGTACGTTTCATATCTAGTATTTAAACAAGAAATTGCAGTTAGTCCCTATGTAAGGCTTGTACATAAAGATAAAATGCTCCAATTTTCCCGATTGCTATTTGAGAGCTACAGACATCAAAATCGCGCTTTCTTACTTGTCGCAGAGGAAGCAACCCAAGGAAAGCCAAAGGTGAATACAACAGCTAAAAAAGGTAGGTGTGGACAAAAACACCGCTGAAACATGCTGCAAATATCGTAGTACGCCTAGTTGCGAAAATAGTTAATGCAATTTTATTAGTCGAAAAACTTCGTTTATTGAGAAGCTAATCGGCCATTAAGAGGAAACGTTAGCTCGGCAGCTCCTTTAAAAATAAACGAGAACGGAGAAGTTATTCTCAGCAGCCACTGCACCGATTTTGATGAGATTTGTTGCACTTAAAAGAGAACGTCAAGATCCACTCGGCTGTAGAAGTATATAGCAAGGGGATTTTTAGTTTATGCGATCAATGTATCAAAAACGTTCTTGAAATTAAAAAAAATTAGGTGTCAAGTTTAGAATTTGGTAACTCAGCAATAAAAACGATTTTAAGGTTCTGTAGGCTGCACCTAATGAGGTCTAAAGCAGGCAGAATTGATGTATTATACACCTGTGAAATATACAGCTACTCACTGAATGCAACGATGCACAAGTCCCATTCACTGAATGGGACTTGTGCGAAAACTGTGTGAGCATTGTAACTGTTTCACGAAACCATAAACTACTACATCACATTTATCCGCTTTGAATGCCCTAACAGACGCAGTTTACTAACTGGAATATTTTTCTTGGTGCGCAACTACAGATCTCTGAAGCTAGGGCTTCTACTTTTATGAAACTTCAATTTTTGTAGAAGACTCATTCTCCTACACAAAATTCAAGATTGCTAGAATTTACCCCTGTTTCATAGCAACTACTTTTTTTCCCCAAATTGCTCCGACTAATGTCTTACAGAAGCATTTTCTCGTTTTACATTTAAATGAATAGAGAAATAGAAGTTGGCCCGAGCTAACGCTTCCTCTTCAGGCAGAGTGCAATCATGTAATATTTAGCCATCCCGCAGAATCATCGACTGGCGGGCACGTCAGCGGCGGATTGACGCAATCCGCGAGGGGAAGAGCAAGCACGCAAAGACCAACCCTAACGTAAATGTTGTCTGCTCAGCCCTTATTCCGAGCACGGCGCCGTCTGTGCTACGGTTATCTGGCTGACCAGGCTGCCGGTCAATCGGAGATGGCAAGAGCGTGCTCATCTGGGTTACGGTGTTCTTTTTACCAAACATTGTTTTAGTGCGCTTAAACAGAGACGATAAACAGAGTGTGCCAAACACCGGACGGTAGCTCAGTTGCTATGGCTTCTCGCTGCTGAGGTCGAGATCGTGGGTTGGAATCCAACCGCGGTGGCGGCTTTCTGTTGAAAGCGAGATGCAGAATAGTTCCTGAATTTAGATTTACGCGCACGTTAAAAACCCCAGAGTGGCAAAAATTAGTGTGGTGTCGTACACAACAGCGTGCCTTATAATGAGATGGTGGTGTTGGCTGGTAAGACCCACGAAAGTAATTAGTTTTTAAAATGTTCAAAGTTACGATAGACATTAACACTACCTAACTGTACGTGTACTTGCGATATACAGCAGACGAGTGGGCAAGTTGGTCACCGGGTTGACCGTGACCACGCTTGTGAGAAGAGCCTAGCAGAGAGCACAGACGCTTGTCGTGAACTTCGTGCGGGTGCACCTATTCTTGCTCATTTTGTTGCTCGGGCTAATAATGAACGCAGTGACGACCATTGCTCTCTCATTACTGTTAAAGAATGTAATAGCCGTACTTGTCATTGTATTGCCCATTTAGGAAGGCATAGCGAAAGCTCTTTTGTGTTTTCGCATATGGATCTGAAAATGAATTTTTGGGAGTCGCACGGCAGAACTGCAGTATCTTTCCGTATAGTGAAATACAGGCAAATCATTACTCTCTACCTCGCTTTCCGCCAAATATTTGCAGAATACACTGCGATTCAATATAGCAGGCAGACGGTTAATATACCGGGTGTTCAAAATTAAGCTTTACGGAATTTTTAAAAATCGTCTGTGGCAGGTAGCATAATTCATATCGTTTAGCTGGGTTATTTGACGAAGCGGACATTTCTATCACGAGAACACATATTCAACTAATTAATAAAAATTCACTAATTGACTGCGTAGTTAATTACTTTACGACACATTGCAATTTACGAATTGTAGCCGGTGAGTTTGCAAGACGCATCCACTTTAAATGAATTTCCAGAATGACACCAAACTGCTGCTACTGGTAAAGCATTCTTGATTTTTAGAAGGAAAAATAACCTTAGTTGGTGTGACATCATGACAACAGCGCTAAACGTAACAAAAGAGAGACAAACGGATTTCATAAGTGGAATAAACAGTTGTTAGTCTGCGATTGCTGCATACATTTGTCATGCATCGTCTTTGTGTGTGTCTATTATAATATAGATCGTACCACAATAGACACCACTCTTATTTAACTTCTCCGCTGTACACTTCAACATGTTCTACAACCAAAAGAATACTGGCTCATAACAGTATTTAGAGCAGTAATCACGAGGAAAATACAACATTGTAGTCTGGTTTCTATCTGTACAATGTGTAGCGTTATTTGTGGCGCTGTGCGAATAGCTTTTTAGCCCTAATCATATACGAATCATCTAATACGAATGAACTCGGGTCACAAGTGAACGTAATCGAATACGCAATATTTTGGGAAAGTTTGGCGAATAATGTGCAACATTGTTATCATTTATTATTGTCAAAAGATTTTTATATCCTGTTGTTTACAGCAATAGATAGTTTCCCGTAATACACTGCAGTTTAGAAAACGTGCTGTATTAAAAGCACAAGGGTACCAGTTAGAACAAATGAGCAATTTGTGCGCAAACCTAGGTCGTTTGAGATAATGCAAAGACACACTTGATGTTATAAAGTTTAGAAAGGCAGCTATGTGGGCCAATTGCTATGTAATTTATTTAAACTAATTATGCTTGTCAGTGTTCATGGTAAATGTGAAACAAAAAATTTTTCTTTAGTAATAACGGTTGCGGCATATGGTGTCATTATTGTATAAAGTATTTCGCAGTGAAATTTATTCACGTTCAATTCGACGAGAGGACTCAAATGGTCGATCTATAAATGGCACCATAACATACTCGCTGCTGAACACCATGCCTCAACAAAATATTATTACTAGTGACTGTGGTTTCGCCTGAACAAATCTGGTCCTCTGAGCGCGAAATGCGAAATGCGAAACGCATTAAATGCTTACAAGCACCATTCTGCACTGAAATGGTCCGAAAACGATCTCTAAACAATCAACCTAGCTTTGCTGTTGTCTAAATAGTTATGCGTGTGAGGCAGCCATTTACAGCGATTGCGTCCTTATTCTAGCAGATTTACACAGGCGGCCACAATACGAACTACAAATGAAGGGGCGTGAAATTTATATGTAGAGGTTATAGAGGTTTGTATGTCCGCGGTAGACGCGGTGAAAGTTATGATATTGTTGCTTTAATTTCATGTTTTATCATGCGCAATCGACGACGTGAAGTATTAAAAAGCTACTCGAAAGATATTCGAACTTTCATCATTCCATTGCTCAAATTTATTAGGACAATATTTTACTCCTTATTTGAATGTTTCGCGTATTCGCCAACTCCTAGTTTTTTGCACTGCCATTTTTTCAAATGCAGTAAAATACCATGTCCTTGAAACAGCCAAACTCTGCGCATCAAATGCACTTTTAGCGGCTACACGACATTTTAGTTTATTCCAGTTCACTCTTATAGGCTTCGCTAATTCCCCTGCGTTAGTTCAAAATGTTATCACACAAGCGGACGGAGTTTAGAAAGCATGCGTGCTAAACTGGTCTGGTATTTACTCTACCACGATTTGTGTGCTTTTGCTGCTTGGACAACAAAACGTCGGTCCTGCACCTCCCTCCGCTTACCCTCTTTCTGCGTGTATGGGTAAGTTAAAGGGCCTTTAGTGTCGGAGATTACTCGTGATAATACGATAATTCCCGGGACACTTTGTATGTGTTGAGCGCGCTTACTTCTGATGTACGACGGTACATCTAAACTACTGAGCTGCAAATAATTGGTGCTGCCCATGTAATATTGATAACATTTTGCCCACACCTTTGGCGTTGGTACTAACATTGCGTGAAACACACATGCGCTAGCGTATTTAAAAGAAAAACGCAACTTTTTTCTCTAAGAGTATTCCATGACGAAACGCAACCTTGGAAACTGAAGCCTTTTTTACGCAATAAATGCTTACAAGCACTATTCTGCACTGAAAAGCTCCGAAAACGATCTCTAAACAATCAAGGTAGCTTTGCTGTTGTCTAAATAGTTGTGCGTGTGAGGCAGACATTTACAGCCGATTGCGTCCTTATTCTAGCAGCTTTACACAGACGGCCACAATACGAACGAAAAATGAAGGGACGTGAAATTTGGCCCTGTTGTATGCCTTCGAAATAAGTAGTGCATTTACCGAGTGTAACCTCGATCTGCAAGGGAAGATGCCATATTGTGCACGCTAGTAGGTCGTCTAGGCAACCATTCCAACGGGCCTACGGAGGCCATAGAACCTTATAGAGGTTTATAAAAGCTCAACTCGGACACCCCGTAATGTAAGGATAACCTTGAGCGTGTAGGATTTACTATGAAGCCTAAACCTTGCGTTGTCTTGGTTGTCAATATCCGGCGCTCCACTGAGGCTCTCCTTACGGACTCCTTTCATATGTGTCATTTGTCTCAGAAATCCGAATCCGTTTATTAATGTTTGCAAATATACAGGGTGTTTCAGCGAACACTTTCAAAAGTTCTTAAAGATTGCCTGCGGCAGATAGCACAATTCTAGTTCATGAGCTGGTCTACTCGAAGAGACGGACATTACTTGCACAAGTATTTGAAATGCATAATCGAATAATTAACAGAAATTCACTAATTAAGTTTTGAATAAATACATGATGGCCCATTTTGCAATTTACAAATTGTAGCCGTAGAGTTCGCAAGGCGGATCCACTTGGAACGAATTCTCAGGATGACACCACTTTCGAGATATTAATTCCCGAACTTTGCGGAGAAATGCATTGGCGTTCCAGTTAGGTTCTTAACAAAACGTCGCTTTATGCATTGAAGCACAAAATTAACTGGAACGCCCATGCATTTTCTCCGCAAAATTCGGGAATTATTATCTGGAAACTGGTGTCATCCTGAGAACTAATTCTAAGTGGATCTTCCTTGCGAACTCCACGGCTACAATTTGTAAATTGCAATATGGGCCATCAGGTAATTAGTTAAAAACTTAATTAGTGAATTTTTGTTGCTTAGTCGATTATGCATTTCAATTTTTTCTGCAAGTAATGTCCGCCTCTTCGAGTAGACCAGCTGATTCACTAGAATTGGGCTATCTGCCACAGGCAACCTTAAATAATTTTGAAAGTGTTCGCTGAAACACCCTGTAATATATTGGCAGAAATGCGTACGTCTGTGCGGCTACGTATATAGCACAGAACGGCACGCGTTGGCAGTTAGAATGATTTCGCCGTCGGATGCTGCTCGTTATGCCGGAGAATTTATTCAATACAAGGAAGATGTGGCTCTTACGAGGGCACAAGGAAGGAGAAAGCACGCATCATTCATTATGCATGCAGTCGCAACAAATGTGCTATTTGTCGATAATCGAGGGATGCTTCGACAGTCTCTCCAAAGTGATATGGAACAGCGCAACTCGGTGTGTATCGCCATATATTGACCGCGGGACTACGCACACATCGTTATGAAAATGGGCGAACGGTTGACGCACCGTGTCCAAGGCAACAAGTCTTGGCGTGGGAGTGTCGGGGAAAAAAAAGAAGTGCATCGATTGAGCGAAGTGGCCAAGCCGAAGGATCCTTTCAGCGGCACCGTGACAAAAAATCACTTGCCGTTTGCTGGACAGCAACAATTCGCGTAAGTCGCCCGCTCATTGTGAAGAGACGATGCCGTTGGACTCACAGACGTGTTTTGGAGAGGGACGGAGACAGTTGGTGCAGGCGCCGCAGCGTCAAGTGAAATTTATTTAAAGTCGGCTCCTTTGCTTGTGTTGTGTAGAAGCTGAGCTCAGTGCTTCTTTATAAGAACATGCTACGACCATGTACCTTTCCTAGAATACTAGCGATGGGATACCGACAGAAGCCGTTTCATCACGCCTTCGAGCTTCTTAGCGAGAACCAACGATGTGCTTTGTGAAGATTCAGCACGGCAACCTTTCAAGACAACTTTACCAGGTGGACGTCGATTGCTTTGGTTCCTTAATATGATGACCACGAATGCAGTGTTTTCCAGCCGAACAGCGAACAGAATGTGATATGCTCAGAAAAAAGACCTTGCAGAACCTGCTTCCCTGCACTGGAAAGGAGCACTAACCTTATTCAGGTGATTTTAGCAAGCTGCCAATTTGCCACCATTTTCGAGCCACTGCGGCAGGGCGTCAGAGCAAACCCCTAGAAACCCTGAGCCGTTCAGCTGAACTATAGGGAAACAGAGTACGGATGGACAGGACAATATTTTACTTGATATTTTACGGGCTTCTGAGCTTTCCGAGTGTACATCAGCCAGCTTGTCGTTGAAGCCGCGATCCTAAGAACTGAAACCTATCTTTACGCTCCTGATGCAAAAAAAAAAAAAAAAATGTTGAAGAAAATGGAGAAGCACTAACTTTGTCCTTCAGCTTTTCGACAGGAATCTCTGTTTGTCAACTGAGCTGCGCCTATTAGGCCATTGCGGTGCAGAATTCTATTGCCCCGAAAGACACCAACAACTCGTTCAAGCATTATTTGCGGTGTGTTCCACCAAGTTTCCTATTTTTCTTTATTCAAGCTCAAAAAAGTTAAACTATAATCTCAATCGTTTCTGTCAAGTTTTCAAGGAAACTGCGAGCGCTATAGGATGTTAGCACTTTCAGTGTTTTCAGATAGTAAGTGCCGCTGTTAATAAACGGCGGTCAGAGGCTAAAGTGCGCATTGGCGAAACCGAAGGCAAGTAGACCAAGCTGAGGCAGAGCTATTGTGCTTGAACAAACTGGAGAGAACATGGGAAAGACAATGTCTTGTTTGTCGCACTGCCAGAAAAGGGCCCAGGTGCACTCCGGCGAGTCATGGTGCTCACTGCAGGCGCGGCAGGAGATCAGACCGCTGCCACGGAGACACCGCATGTCATTCTTCACGGTCGCTAGAATACCACTGCTCGTGGATATGCGCGGTCCGATTCGCCTGGTGTCTCGGGTGCGCACGGAGCACAGCCGATGCGACGACAACCACAGCGCCTTTTCAAGTCGGAAGGCTGATGACGGATCTCTGAATACCATCGCTTCAGAACAGCACATCACAGGCCTCGAAAGAGAACTCGCAATCAATGCCCCGATTCCCAACTGCATTCCTTCTCCTTCTGGATGCCGTTAGACGGTGATTGGATCGTCGTCAGTCACTGCTGCATCATGAAAACTATACATCACGGTCATCTTTTTTTTTCTGCGGACGTATTCTTCCAGAAACTGTGCTTGTGCATCCATCTTGCCTATACGCTTTATTCGAAGTGCGCCATGCGTTGGAGACTGATGAACATGTGCTCGTTGATGAGATGTAGTTCACGAATGTTTTTAATGCCTCCCTCCTCGTGCTCTTCGCTCCTTGTGGACACGTCCTTCAAGCAGATGTATTTATCTGCATCACTAGAGCATATCATCCTCGATGAAATTCGTTTAAGAACGTCATATTTATTCCAGTTATAAATCCCTAAATAACGCTGAGTAAGGTTTGTCATGGAGTATAGTGGCTCACAATTATCACTTTGTGAATTCACTTGCAGGCGTTCTATGGCTTGCCAAAAACTGTTTTTCGCATCTTTCTGTCAGCAGCACTTGGTTTATCGCTTTACTTATAACAGTATGTACAATTTCGTTTCGTAGCGTAACTACGAGTAATGACTCATGCTGTTGTCTGCATGCATACTGGCTAGTTGTTCGAGGAACTGAAATGGGGGAGCTTGCCCAAAAATGGATAAAATTTATCTAGCCTCCCATTGCTGTGTGGTTAATTAGTTTGGCTGTTCATTACAATCTGTCCTAAGGCATGATGGAATAACGTAAATGGTAGCTCCACAGCTGCATTAAAAATCTCAGAGAACGATGCATGGTTTCTCAATAAAACGACAAGGAAAACAGTAATTCGAACTTTGTACTTGTGCACCTTATTATATAGTGAACATTTCTGTGTGCCTTTTCGCAGTGCTCGTAAACACACCTAATGCCTCTCGGTGCAATGCTTATAGCCAGGTGTTGTAGGCAAGCACTGGTAGCTGTGAGCCTAAGTCTGCTAACAAATAACCCTGAAATTACACATACTTAACTTGGAAATACACTTTAAACGACACATTATAAACCCTAGTGAGTCTCTGGTATAGATGTTCAAAGTCATAAGCAGTTAAGATTAGCCGTTTACTTAGGGCAACTACTGTAATATTTAATATAGTATATTCAAAATGTCGAGCACCACCTATCGACTCGGCGCAAAGCGCTATCCGCCATCTTGGCTACGGCGCCGCTACAGAAAGCTGCTTGTTTTATAACGTAGCCACAAGGATTATTGCGGATGTCCCGCATGTTCTATAGTGTCCTCCCACTGCTGTTCGCTGCTACAGGCGAAGGATCCCTAGGGCTGTTTTTTGCAGCAGTGGGCACAGCAAAAATGGGCGAAAGAATCGAATCTGCATGATAAACAGAGGCCGACGCAGATTGCATTGCGGACTTGGTGCTGATGTTAGCACGCAACCGAGCGACGGCATGACCACAAGGAACACACGCCTAGTGCGCCAGGGAAGCAGGCAACTTGGGCCACTGAGTCGGCGTAATAGGATATATATATATATATATATATATATATATATATATATATACAGGGTGTCTCAGCGAACCCTTCAAAAATTTATTTAAGGTTGGCTGTGACGGATAGCCCAATTCTAGTTAGTGAGCTGGTCTACACGAAGAGGCGGACATTACTTGCACAAGAAATCGAAATGCATAATCGACTAATCATCAAAAATCCACTAATTCAGTTTTTAACTAATTACCTGATGGCCCATACTGCAATTTACAAATTGTAGCCGTGGAGTTCGCAAGGAGGGTCCACTTGGAAATAATTCTCAGGATGACACCAGTTACGAGATATTCATTCCCGAACTTTGCGGAGAAATGCACTTGCGTTCCAGTTAATTTTGTGCTTCAATGCATAATGCGACGTTTTGTTAAGAAACTAACTGGAAGGCCAATGCATTTCTTCGCAAAGTTCGGGAATGAATATCTCGAAACTGGTGTCATCCTGAGAATTAATTCCAAGTGGATGCGCCTTGCGAACTCCACGGCTACAATTTGTAAATTGCCATATGCGCCATCAGGTAATTAGATAAAATTTAATTAGTGAATTTTTGCTAATTATTCGATTATGCATTTCGATTTTTTGTGGAAGTAATGTCCGCCTCTTCATGTAGACCAGCTCATTAACTAAAATTGGGCTATCTGCCACAGGCAACCTTTAAGAATTTTTGAAAGTGTTCGCTGAAACACCCTGTATATATATATATATATATATATATATATATATATACATGGAAACTTGTAGGTTGAGGACGCACGTATGAAAAATAAACCGATACTTTATTTCCTACGTTTCGGCCGAGGTTCAGCCTTCGTCAGACCCTGACGAAAGCCGGACCCGGCCGAAACGTAGGCACTAAAGTATCGTTTCTTGTGTACGTGCGTGCTCAACCAACAAGTTCCTGTTCATCTACCGCATCTCAGCATAACCTCGGTTACATGCAAGGATCTTGCTTCGGTAGCAGGCGGTAGCATGTAGTAGTTTAAAGGAGAATACTTACAGGCCTATACTTTATGAGACAGAGCCAATAATGCAACACTTCTAAATAGATTTATTAGGCCCTGTGGAGCCTTTCATGCGCTATGTAATTTTTGGCAATTAGAAATTTTGCACATTTTAGCTATTTTCTCACAGCACAATGCCTAGTAATAAAGCAGCTAGTTTCGGCCGTATTACCGTACGTCTGATCGAAGACAACGTTTGCATTTTAGGCTCCCTTTTGTGTCGCACATTTATTCATTCGATAGAATCGTCAACCTACCTATTACTATTTAAAAGAACGAAATTTATGCCCTTATTCAAAGCCAGAGATCGTTATGATGCTTCTAGTTAGAGGCTGATATCTATCCCAAGTGTAAGAATAAGATTTTCGAAAACTTCTCGCTGTGCGCATTTGCAAATTTTTTTGGACACATAACATGATTTGCCCCCGTCGGCATAGAGACATGCCCTATTACTCAACTTCCTACGCTGTCCTCACTTTATGTGAACTAGCGAACAGAGAATTAAAAAGTAATGAGATTGTCACAACTATTTTCCTTGACATCACGAATGCTTTCGAGACCGTTGACCGTACAATTCTGCTACATAAATTACAGCACAACTGCTTAAAGGTAAAACGTTTGATTTATTTAAAAGCCCCGTTTTTCGTACGTTATAAACGGCATGCAATATACTCACTCGGACCAATAAGCCTCGGAGTATCCCAGGGATACGTATTAGGGCCAATGTTCTTTTCACTATTCGCCACTGATTTACTGCTAGCCCTAAGCACTGCCGATATTCTGACGTGCACTGACCATACAGCGATGATTAAAGCTGGCGATGGTTCTCACGAAGTCGAAAGGAAGACAAATTCCGAGGTATTAAAAACAAAGAATGGTTGCCTAAGAACTAGTTAACGATTTATGCTAAGAAAACGAAATTTATAATAATTTTCTCATGCAATAAAGTTACTGACGCTAACTCCATAAGAATAAAATTCCTCACGGCTTAGTAAATTACACAACCTTACCTAAATACATCGGTGTGACTGTTGACCGCTTTCGTTGGCTTGAACAATTTATTGCTGTATGCTCTAATATTGCCGCTGGATCTTGCGCCCGATTATTTTGATCTGCCCCTGTTCCGCGTCTCGCAATTCGCTTTTAACCCGTATGACGACAAGGAACACACACCTAGTGCACCCTGGAAGCAGGCAACTTGGGCGCCCGATTACCATACGGAACGGTACAATTTTAGATACTGTATTGAGTTACGGGGTCGGACCTACGAAAGCTATTTAGACACAATACCTTGGTTACAAAAGAAAGGGCAATAAAACCAATATTTAACGCTTCCCACAAAAAATAACCTATGCAAACCAATGTTTCACGGCGTACAAATTCTACCTTTGGATCTCTCGCGCCAACAAAAAATAGCTACGACCGTAGATAGAGTAGTCAGACTTAATAACCCTTTCTATAGCACCATATTCCCTTGTCCATTCCGTAGCACTAAAAAGGCTTCCCTCTCGTCGAATACAAACTTTTGCAGCCCGTGTCTGAAACTCTGTACCGATAGACATCAAATAATCACAGAATGCAAATTCCTTGGTAAACTGTACTATCTGAGCCTTGTATTCGAATTATATGCTTGGTAATATGCTTAACGCTGTTGATGTTTTATTTGCATTAAGATACTAAATGTTTTGCTCCTTCTGTTGTCCTGCTATTAGTATTTTCAATGCGATTTAAGCTTTCCTGATGTGTATATATTCTTGCCATGGTGGCCATCTATTGGCACTGCTAATTTGGGTAATCCTTGAGTTTTTCGACCTGGAGCCATAGTCTGCGGGTCCAAAAAACTTGTTTGGTATTTCCTCTATTGTATTTAGGGCAATTGAATTCAATTAAACATCGCAGCTCCACGCTGCCAAGTCATGCAGCCAAACGAGGTGTGGGGTTCTCAAACATGTATGTGCACTTTTTTTTTTCTTCGAACCTGCAACTTTTAGTAAAAAAAAAAATCAGGCTTACGAAAGTGCAAATACGTGCTTTATAAAAGCGAGCTGGCTTAATATCAATAGCCTGAAATTTTGAAGTGCCCTGCGGGAAGACATGCACAGAATTTGAAGGTGGTGTCCGAAAGCCGAAATAAAAGAAAATATAATATTGTCAGTTCGATATAGTTACATATAAACCGGCCAGAATGGCTTGTCGCGCCGCACTGTAAATGACTGAAAATAATATATTTAAAAATAACATGAGTCAATATCGTTGGTACTGAACCAACGTCACTTAAAATATTCTTAAACAATCCATGCTACGGACTTAAACACCATCACATCTTTGTCACTGATACTTGCAACGTACAGGTGACGCCCTTGTCCTTCTCAATGATTCGAAAAAGGTAATAAATGACGAAGACGTGTACGTAAGAGGGATGTTGTTAAGAGCTGCGGTTCCTAAGTGACTGATGTTTATTTCTGCATCATGCATTCTACAGGGCGGATTATGACAGAAAAATATTCGTAACGGATAGTTAGGTAGCGCCTTACCAGTGGCTTTGATGGTTGTGATGCGTGGGATTAGGGGCATGGGTAGGTGTTTCTTGAGCACAGTGCCAACTATATATCATCGACAGCCGCCTTACATGATACCTTAGCGTTGTAAATTTTCTGGTTACAAATGCTAGTTTTGTCCCGTTGTTTCCGATTGACTTGTATGTTTATTTTCCGCTGAATGCCTCCCAATTTAATCATGTACCGACCGAGTGGCACAACTGTGCTTCGTGTGGTGCAACATCATTTGCTGCCGTTTCTACTCTATCTTATCGAAAACGAATTTGCTCGCAAGAGGAAATGACAGGCATGTTTATGACCATGCCGCTAAAAATCGGGTAGGCTGCATCGAGTAGGCCGCAGTGGGGTATGTCAACCGTCTTGTGCATGCTGCAGGTGGTGTGGGGTCCTAGGCCACAATAATAGATGATCACTAACGTATGAAGACAGGGATTGAAGAAAAAACACGGGCGCACGCTAGGTTTTTTTTTTTTGTTTTTGGCACGGGGAGGGCGGGGGACCATTCGCGTGGTCCCAGGGACTCGGGGACTAAAGAAAAAACGCGGGTCTAGCTTTATGCTATGTTCTAGCTTTAGTCTCTCTCTTGTTACGCTAATTATCATGTCTTATTATGCTCGTTACCAACAAGCCCAACTTTCTACCTTAGCACTAGGCTACATAAATGGACGTAGTGAAATGTTAAATTATTATGAAAAGTTAAATTTATTATTACTTTAGGAAGCTTATGGGCTATCTTATGTTACAGGTTATGGACGTCTACGGTCCAATTTTGCAATCGCGCTTTGTCCTAATTTGCAGCAGGCCCTTTTCTCTTGTGAGGCTGTTTGGGCACTAGGGCAAAGAAATGGCCCCCCTGATGGTGCATGTTGCCAGAGACTGCACTGCGCCGCTCGAGCCTGCGCCAGTAGTAGTAGGTTGGGACGCCCTTACTGGCGTTCCCTTTCGAGACGGACACGTGACGACATGGTAAAAAGAGATCGATATTCCTCTGCCTTGCTGCCCGAGTCTCATTACACCTTTTCCGGACTATATCTGTTGAACGCAGGGGGGGGGGGGGGGGGCATAGCCTTGGAATAAAAAAAATCTTAGCGTAGCTCGCACTGGGGGCGCAATGCTTAAGACAGACAGCGGAGCTTATGGGCACCAAGCCTGTCCTGGCTTTTGGGCTAGGCTATGGACTACCAAGTCAACCCCAGCATTTTACGGAATTTATTGATTATTGATCGATTAGCTATTGATTGGCTATCGTTGGCTATCGCAAGCTATTGTCCACGTATTTGGGTTAGGCAATGCACTACCAAGTCATCCCCAGCATTTTCCTGAATTGATTAGCTATTGATTGGCTACCGATTGGCTATCGCAAGGTATTGGCCACGTATTTGGGCAAGGCTAAGCACTACCAAGTCATCCCTAGCACTTCCTGAAATTTATTGATTATTTGTCGATTAACGATTAGCTATTGATTAGCTATCGATTCGCTATCGCAAGCTATTGGCCACGTGTTTGGGCTAGGCTTAGCAATACGAAGTCATTCCCAGCATTTTCTGGAATTTATTGATTTGTAGATTATCGATTAGCTATTGATTGGCTATCGATTAGATATCGCAAGGTGTTGGCCAGGTATTTGGCTAGGCTAAGCACTACCAACTCATCCCAGCACTTCCCGGAATTTATTGATTATTTGTTGATTATCAATTAGGTATTGATTGGCTATCGATTGGCTATCGATGACTCAATAAGCTTAAGTAGTCCCAACCATGTTTAACTAGACTTAGCCAGGCTCAGCTTCTCTAGTTCACAGGGGTATTGTACCATTGCGCTTCGACCCTTTGTGCACTACCGCCAGGATCGGCCCACATTTTCTCTACTCGACCCACGGACTAACGGTCGGCTTAAACAGCACCACTGTTAAAAAAAATTCCGCAACGAATTGCACACTTGTAGGCCTTATAGCCCCTGATGAGTACTGGTATGAGTTAGATTTACTACACTTTCTATCGAATATTGAGCTCTCTCAAGCGCGACCACTCCGCTCGGATCTAGTCTTACTGCCAAGTTACGCCTCAGTGAACGCCGCGCGCTTGCATCCTACCAGGCGTGAGAATAGCGCCATGTGTGCACACGATGCATGCACGATAGAGTAATGGCTTCCTTCACTAAACAACGATACCAATTAGTAAGGTGCGTATGCGGTACGATTGTAGACATATAGACGATAAGGCTGCAACATGTTTTCGTTACGTGTGGCTTTAGCAAGTGTCCACCTCGTACCAATTTCAAAGATGTTCCAGGTCTAAAACTGGTACAATATACAATTACGAGAGCAAAGGAGTTTGCTCGTTCATAGTCTCCAGCCACAAGAAAACGCGTTCTATATAATAATTACTTTGCTAATTACACAAAAAATACGAGGACACCTATGCACTTCGTATGAGTTCTGAATGCGAAAGCATTAATGTCCAATTGAACACCGCTGAGCGGTCCTCAGAGTTATGAACACCTCGAGGGCAAGCGAGCGTGCTGAGGCGCTTGCTTGCCCGCGAATGGCATGTCTTCTAATATCCTGGTATGGGACTTTATACCTCAGTACCAACTTATTTATTTTTATATCGAGGGATGAACATAGGAGACACATAAACAGCACTGCGGACGTTTCTTCTAATTATGTTGGTCCCCCATTTTACGCGCGGACATCAGATGAGCATGAATACCCATCCATAGCCCAAACTACCCAATGCCCAAATGCCCAACCATAGCCCAGCGAGGCAACGAAGTACAGTTGTGTTAAATGAATGAGCCCACTAATTCGATGGTCACTCAACAACCAAGCCAACGGTGCACGCAGACACCAGCGTCACGTTTGGCTCGCGTATTATTAATGCAGAAATTTATAATACCAGGCAGCTTACGCACCTCCCACGATGTTTCAATTAACACGTGCTGTGTATGCATCCTCATCAGGATTTTCTGTGCGCATAATTTTTATTTATTGATTTAAGTCAGATACCTTCATCACACCGCAGGTTCGCTGTATGTTCGCTGTAAGGCACCACCTGGTAGCCACCCCTCACTAAGCAAATTAACAAAATAAAGTTCTTTCCTCCTCCTCCTCCTCGCTGTATGTGGGTCTGGGTACAACGTAATGGCTGACACATTGAAGAGTTGCAACGCAAACAACACAAATAATCATCAATTAAACAATTAATATACTTAGAACCTTAATTGATCCGAAGTATAACAGTTGTTGCTAGCAGTTCTATCGATTCTATACGTACTGACAAATTCTTTATAGAATCTGGTTTTGAAAAAGTCTTCTGAATATTAGGAAACATATCCAATCCCATTAAGAAAAACCTGCTAATGAGCACACTCTGCAGCTTGTTCCAATGTTACCGGGGGAGAAAAAAGGGGGTTTTCGGAAACCCGTTTAGATACGGAACGGCCTCTGCTTTCCCGATATTGTTCCTTTTTGAGACATACTGTCGCAATTTTAGATACAAATCTATATAAATTGCAATTTTGCTGTTAAAATTTATTTATATAATTGAATCGCAAAATTTTCTTCGCCAATACAATCGCTTTCATCAAAGATTACGAGCAATCTTTCTTCTAACTTTTATATTTTAGTTTCAGGTCACAAATATCGCGACATATTTCTTTCGCACTTCTATTGTGTAAGGATAATATCTTGTAGGTCACAAATCTTATTTTTACAAAATAATACTTTTCATCCGCAATGACCGCAGCGTCATTGAATTTGGGTGAGTTGAGTAGCTTGTGAAACAAGTGTTTCTGGAGAATGAAGCTATGCGTAGGCTTATTTAGAGTTCAATAAAGGACTACAATAAAAGACGTTCCTCGTTTTTGCATTCTCTTATGGGAATACCTGTCGAAGGATTAAAATACTGGCACTTAATTCCTGAAGCGTACATGGAGAACTTATAGTGTCAAGGTAAGTGTGCTCGTTAAGTGTAAGGTTTAAGGGCCCATTCACACTTGCGACTAGGCGAGGTCGCGTGACCAAGTTGGTCGCAAAGCGACCAGTCGCAAGTAGTTGCAAATGGCCGCTTTTCTCGAAATGCGACCGTTTCGGGCCAGTCGCTCACTGCTAGATTTTTCAGTCGCGCGACCGCAGTCGCAGAACAGCTGAACCAATCAGATGCGAAGGAACAGGACGTCCGTAACGCTGCAGCTTATTTTACGCGGCGATGACATTTCAAGCAGACGTGAACGGCCTATCGTGATACATTTAGGTTTAGCGACTCGTCGGTCGCATTTGTAAGTGTGAACATCGTTCGTGTTGAGTAGTTTTCTGGTCGCCAGTCGCAATTGGTCGCGCGACCTCGCCTAGTCGCAAGTGTGAATGCGCCCTAAAGCAGGACACCTTGCTACGTCACGACAACCGGAATGATTATTGCGGTAAAATGTCTATAACATTCGTATATTGTACGTCTAATTTTATAGCCTCTTTTCAGTTAAATATGTGGGTTTACATTGCGTGACGCTTTTAATTACGAAAATGAATAACATTATGTAAGTTAGTCTCTGAAAGTCTGAAGTGGCGTCAATACCATGAGCGCAGAAACCTACTTGGGAATTAATGTGCACATTCTTGCTATTTGTTTTCTAATATCTTTTTCTTTGTGAAAAAGAGCTTACATTTGGTAAACGATTGGGCCCTAATATACATTATCGCTTACTTGAATTTTTCTTACAATAGCTGAGCCCGAACAGACGTCGCTGTATCGAGGAACAATGCGTGGCCTGGACGGTGAGGACTGTTTTCATCGATTCAAGAACTACGGCTACGACGACCTCATCATGTTTTGCGCCTCCAGAGACAGTACAGCTCTCTGTGAGGTAAACAAATTTTTCATAGAGTGCACAAAGGAAGCACTCTGGAGCATCGAACTAAAAAAACGTTCGCTGAAAGTGTTACGGTGACCGAGAAGTAAATTTGAGAATTAGGCACCTAACTTACAGAGCTATGTCTCGTAAGGCCATTTGCCATGCGTCCAACATCGCATTCGCTGAAATATTTTTGTTACGAACAATTCTACCGTAACAGGTTTTTGTGAATGGGGTTCTCAGGTCCTGTAGTCATGCACACACACCCACATAAAGGTCTTTAGGGTATAGTTGTTCTTATGAGGAGATTTCTGTCAAGTGTAAACTTGGACAACTTATTAAGCTAAGGCGTTCAGTCAAAAGGATACAGCACTTACGAAAGAAAAGCACGGTGAATGAAGCCTCCGCGGCCAAATTCACATATAAATTTCACGTTTTCCTAATTAGTGACAGCGAGACAGAGGAGTGTTTTGCATAGCGCAAATTTCACAATTACCTAATTGCTACTGTTGATGTCATTCCTGGTGAAACTTTTCTCTATAAAGCCAGCAGGTTTTGTGTATCAGTTGAGGCCAACGTTCTGTAGAATTTTATTGAAAGTTTTATTTAATTTATTTGTATCGCAAGTAAGATAACTAGATAGCCTGATGGTAAGTTACGTGATATTCGGTGCATTAAACTTACTAGGCGTGAGTTGCGTGTAGTTGTTTCGTTCCCAGGGAGACACGGCGTCACCGGTGATGGCAACTGGCAGCGATGGTCTACTTGGCTTGGCTTCTTACAACTTTTCTGTAATTAATGTTTTGTACCAGAACTTAATGCTAATTAATACCGGGAACAATCTATTGAGTGCATATTTTTTGTCATTTTGCTACCTATGGGTTAATATTTTCTTGACATTCTTAAGTTGACACGTGGGCTCCTTTAGGTGCACTGCATGCATGGTGCCTCTACTGCAAGCCCTGTTGAAACTGTGCTGTTTCATGGGAGGCTAGGCAACCTACAAGGAAGCGCGCTTGCACACAGGTTCTATATGATACGTACTATTGCGGCGCCGTCTTGCAAAGACTCGGCGAAAAAAGTCTATCGCCTCCTCAATTTTGACGCACACATTTGGATCTTTTTCTGCATAATATTATTGCGTTACTCCGTGCAGACATATGACACACACTGGGCCTCAGACAATATCACAGGAATTAGGTCAGACGATTGGAATAAATTTTTATCGCTGGTAATTTACCTAGAGTGCCGGTTGTAAGTCACGCCATATTAGGCGCATAAAGCTTTCGAGGCGCGAGTTGAATGCCGTTGTTTTATTCCCAGGGAGACACGGCGTCTCCGGCGATGACCACTGACAGCGACGGTCTGACGTACCTACTTGGCTTGGCTTCTTACGGCTTTTCCTGCGGCAGTAGCGACGTTCCAAGTGTGTTCTTGCGCATCGAGGCATTCGTTCCGTGGATCTACCACAAGCTGAACCGGCTTCGCCGAATACACAGAAATACCTACACCTTGATAGTAGCCTGGAATACATTGTCAGTATGTGGTTGAATCTGCACGACTGTGTCAGTTGTCTATATATATGCTGTAAACGGTGGATGTGCACAGTCTCCAAGCAGTCACCGTCTCTTACGTTGTGGAATATTTTATCACGCTGCAGAGTTAAAGCCGTGAAATCATACTAAAATACCTTTATCTGTCATAGATAATTCGGCATTTTTACACATTCGTTACACATACATTTGGAGGTCGCACTGCTCAGCTACTGTGAATATCTTAATAAAGAACATTTTCTTATTTTTTGGAATTTTGTTTCCAACGGGCTTATAGCCCCACGTATGCATTTATTCCACGTTATGTCAACAGCGACAATAATGCCCCCGTTTGAAATCGCTAATTATACCTAGCTGCCCTGCGCATGCGAACACCACCTCATGCCTGTGCATCTTTTTTCCTAATATCATCACACACAGTAATACTGTGCCGTCATTTACTGCATTTCCCTTGTCTTAGCACCCATTTTGTCACATCATCAGCCCATACTCTTAACGTCTCCTTCCTAATCACTATTGGAATATCAGTTCCACCCGTTCCCTCTCGAATTATTTTTTTTAATTCCCGTCATTATTAAATCCATGTTGATCATTTTTACCATTTTTTTGTGTGTGTGTGTGCTATCCAGCGGTCAGTGCGGTGTTCAGTAGCAATGTTGTGGAAGTCAAGGGACGATTGCCTGCGTTAAGTGAATTAGGGACAAGCGGCCTCCAGGGTGGGCTGTGAGTGGGAAGGAGGGTCGGCGTCAGAATACTTCCCCCGAGAACGGTACACCACGCCAATGTCGTATTCCTATAGGATGAGAGCACAACTGGCAAAGCGGCCAGACGGATATGCGACCACCCGACAGAGGACATGCTGGACAGTCATTACGTCAAAAGATTGGCCATATCAGTAAGTGTCACACTTACCAAGTGCCCCGACGGGGACCAAGCTGTAGAACGTTAAGTAGGTGGGAGTACTGCGAAGGTGTTGCTTCTCGGCGATGATTGGGCTGATGACATCCATAAGCGATTTGTCAGGAGCAGAGAGAGCATTCAGTTCAATAGCGGCAATATGGATGGATGGAAACAACTTTATTAAAACTCCGGCGAAGTTTAACGACCCGGGCTCATGTCTCCCATGAGGGGACTTCGAGGACTTGCCTCATTGCCGTTTCTCGAGCCCGCTGGACCGCCCACTCATGTGTCTTGAGGTTGGAGCTGGGCAGAGCGGTGGCCCTCTTCGACGCAAGAGCCTCCGGAGCTACGCCTCCATGAGGCCTCCTCTAACGGCAGTAGAGTACTCCTCATTGATAAAAAATAATAATAACTTATGGGGTTTTACGTGCCAAAACCACGATCTGATTATGAGGCACGCCGTAGTGGGGGACTCCGGAAATTTAGACCACCTGGAAGAACGGAACAACCTGGAAAAGAAGAGGAAGAACGAGCTGGGCTCGCGCGGTGAATCTAACCGGTCAGTGCTGCAACCGCTGTTGTAAATATAACCTGTAAATAGTTGCTCGTCTTACTGACTCGTCCTTCGCGTAACAATATAAACAGTTGTTGAAAGAACGGCTACAAGGAAAACTGCAAATTACCTAGTACACAGGAATATCACCTGGGTGCATTTCGACGTGCAGCAGGTCCATAGCACACCTACTTCGAAAACCAATCGAGGGATACGAATAAAGACAGATGCGTGGCTGAACTTTGTAGATGGCCACTTAGAAAAAAGGTCAACTCACATTGAATAAAAAGAACCAAGAAACTCAACTGTAAATTGTACGTTAACGGCGCGGGCAGTAAAAAGTGGGTTGGAGGACAAGTTAGAAATGCCATGCGAACACCGCTTACTGGGAAAGCACGATGGAGAAGAAAGCAAGCAATGAAGTCATATGAAAAGGGGCGATCAACAAAATAAAAAGACAAAGTGTTCACTGTAAGGTGAAAGCAGTATGCTACTGTTCGAAGCTAAATGTACATGTCTGGGAAGACGGTATTTTAGGATAAATTTGCAGATGACAAGTGTACGCGCGTAGAGTACAAAAAGTGCGTTTAAATCATAAGCGTACTATGTTAGGATGTCAAAGTAGTCATCCAGAGGTAATTAACGATGTAGTTACCCAGACCATCCCTTTGGACTTTATTGTATAAATTGTTAATGCACATTCGGTGGAGGGCAGTAAAACCCCTGTCACACGGGCACTTTCAATATCATTTGAATGAAAGATCCTTTGCTTCAAGGGAAGACGTGCGCTGTCAGGAAGTTGAAGGGAGCTTTCAGTCAAAGCCTTCGGCGTTTGTCCTTTGCAATCTACTATCAAAAATAGCATTTAAGTATTTATACCAATATTTTTTTCTTCTTTCGTATGCTTTTTCTGCATCCGACAGAAAAGAAAAGGTGTATAAATACGTAAGGGCGTTGTGTGTAATCAATTTCCTATAATGTGGTTCTATGCAACGTCTATGAAACAGCGCTCAAAACCACAGTGGACGGCGCCTGTCGTAAAATTATTATTTTTTTTCGTAAAAAAATACCCAATGGGCCGCATAAGATTTGGGTCGCTTAGTAAGCCGGACAGATTTGATCTGAAATACCGCACAAAAATTTGTGGTTTGCGTGACGTTCACCAAGCGGCCCTACTATGGGCCGTCTAAATGCAGGCCGCATAAGCAAGAGCCGCATACGCAGTAGGCCGCTTACAGTGAGCCATTTATAGGCGTCGAAATTTTGGTCTACTTTCCGCCCTATATGCGTTGTTTTAAGCCGGTATTTGCTAAGAGTGTACCGGCACATATGCCTTTGAAAGCTCTATGCTCCTTAACTTCAAATGACCTTTAGGGTGCCAATTTGAATGGAGTTTTAGAGACGCTACAGTTATTGGCAGCGTAAAGACAAGAAATACACACGCTAAAAAGACGTTGACTTTTGGGGATATAAATTACTATCAGGTTAGGTGATTTCTTAACCTGAATATCACATGGTTCCTTAACATGAAAATCCACCAGAAAGGCCGGCTGCCCAAGCGCAGAACACATGTAAAAATAACGACCTTAATGGCATCAACCCCTCCCCCCCCTCTGTTATATCGATCCATGCGTCCATCAATCCGATAGCACCACAATCGAACAACCTCTTAAAGAAAAATCGGATCATCGCTCATCAGCAACAAATTGTTTCTTGATTTCCAATACAGTTATGACATATCCCGTATTAAATTTATACATAATAAATCAAGAACATTAGGCTGGACGAATACTCCGAGGAGAATGCGTGCATGCGCACGCGGTCTCCTCTTCGCCAGCTCTCTGGGTTCCCGACACCCGCCTCTCTTCTCTCCGCGGCGCGCTGAGCCAGGAGAAAAAAAAATGGTGGCAGTTTAAGCTTCGCTTTTAAGAGTGGAACGCGATAGCATTCAAAGATCCCTGACTGCTTCTCACGCTTCCCGACAACTGCAGCTCAAGCAACCGTCATGGTTACCGGGAAACACTGGCGGCGAACGCTACGCACGAAGGCGAGCTTTCTGGTAGAAACGCGGCCTCTTGCGTGGGGCGATCCCGGAGATATTGCACAGCCGCGCCAAGAAAATTGCATAATTTTCAGGTTTCCATTTTTGTTTCGTATTTTTAATATTTAAGTCTGAGAATATTTAACATAAAATTAATGCACTGTGGGTGTTTTGTTTCATGACATTTGTTTGTGGATTGTCATTCCCAAAATTCCGAGGAATAGCTTCGCCAAGAATGCAAGACAAAGTATGAGCAACATTAATGATAGAGTGCTGTGGTAATATAACCCGCATATACCGCATGTCATATAAGAAGGCGTGGCATATACATGTACCTTAATATATTCGGAGGGCCTGCGTGGTTGGGGGTTATTTTCGCCGCCACCCGCCGACATCGCACGCCGACGCCGGATTTTCTGCGACACGGGGTCCTTAACGCCATCGCGTTATAAGGCGAAAACTTGCACTAGGCCACGCAAAGCTCAAGACACAGCGAAGCTGACCAATTGATATCGAGTGGCTAGCCCCCCACGGGTTCGGTGTCGGCAAGCGGCAGCGTTCTTGGCACTGTGCCAACCTTCGTTAGCCTGCCTGCGTTCGTGGCATGCCAGGAACTCGGTCGCTCGTAGGTGCCGACGCGTCTAGCGCTAGTCACGCGAAATGTCGCCAACACATTTGGCGTCGGAAAGCGACAACGTTCTTGAAGGCATGCCACAAACGCAGGCAGGCTAACCAAGGTTGGCACAGTGCCAAGAAGGCTGCCGCTTGCCGACGCCGAACGCGTTGGAGGCTAGCCGCTCGATATCAATCGGCCAGCTTCGCTGTGTCTTCAGCTTTGCGCGGCCTAGTGCAAGCTTTCGACTTTTTTGTTCACCTTTTTAACCGTTGAATAACCAGATATATTATTACTCAGACATAAATGTTTATTTTCTAAGTGTGCAAAAAAAAAAAAACATCAGGAATAAGCGTAATCAACAAAAAGAAAAAAAATGTTTTGCGGAAAAGTTTTTCAGCAATAGGGGGAAATTCCCAGGCAGGAAACCGGAAGTGGGCTTCACCCCATGCGACCTAATGCTTCGCTTTCAATTTGTATAGACCGCTCTTATCATATGTGAACCATAGGTGTATATTTCATTTGCTTGAAATCACATGTGTGACAACAGTGCAGCTAGATGTATTGCATTGGCCTGTCTCCTATGACCTTGCTTTTAAAAGACTGGCTCGTGTGCCAAAATTCTTCCTCGTCCAGTGTTCTTTCTCTAAACCAACAAATGACGTTGGTGCCTGTATCTCAGTGTTGGCCGAAGACATTTAGCTAGAAACTACGTACTCAATTGTAAAACTCGGCAAGAATTTTTTTCTGGTATGTTGCCTGGAGGCAACACTCAATAAAGGATTAAGAATGCTATCATTGAGAAGCCAGTGTGAAAACTTGGGGGTAATGCACACATGCAACGACACATGAATTTCACAAGGACTCGCTCATTCGCCTAAAGCAATTCGCCCATTCAGCCAGAGAATGCTCTCAACTGAAAAACTATGCAGGGCATCGTCCCAGTTGGCACATGCGTAATAAATCACAGATGTTTTACTTGAGAACTTTATTTACGACGGCGGAGAGGCAGTAACGTAGAATACTCATAAGAGTATTTTTGAGGGTGGAGCTCACGTCCATAGGCACAGCTCAGAGTTCATTACAACAACGCCCACGAAGCTGTGGTTTGTATGGTTGAAAGAAAATCAAATAATAGCATACGATAGAACGAGGCCGAACGCATGCACATTACACAAGAGAAGTTCATCAGCGGTATTCATCGTGCATTTCTATAGCAACAAAGGGTATGAAGTTTTCTTCATACATTTAAGGAAATGTACAGAAGCTAAAGGTGCACAGGAGCCTCCGTCAGCTGTACCTGAAGTGATTGTGCTTTTCTCAAGACCTTTGAGGGATAAGAATATAGTGCCACGCTGGATAGACTGTCCGATAGTATAAAATCTGCAATATTTGAGTGTGCTGCACAAATACCAAAAATTCTACCTCTTTACTGACGAATAAAACACACTTGACAGCGTCTTCTCTTTTTGCGTCTTTGTGCTCTTTCCTTGATGGTACAGTTTAAGAGCTTACGAATGCCTGGTGGAAACGTGAAAGACCTACAGCACTTGCGCTGCTGAATACCAGCTCGGCAGCGGCTGCAAGGGCACCACGCTAATGCAAGAGACCACGTCGTAATTCTTGCTCCGTCAAGGTTAGCTGAATGCGCGTCGTAGCTTCGGCCTCTTCGACAGCAGCCATCTCCATGACGTTGAGTAGTAGCTGCGGGCTGTGCGCGAGGAGGCTGAATGCTTCGGCGCAGTAACCGCTGCGGTCCGTTCCAACCACGAAATGGGCTGCGCACATTGCTAAGGCACGGTTGCGCCTCACCACGTTGTGCACTGTGTGGAAGTTACCCGAGTATGACACCTTACCGTGCTGCAGAGAGCAGAGAGTGCGGTTCCTTGCCATATGAGATGACATGTGTTGCAATATTGTTTCCATTGGTACGAGGTCGTAGTCGTCCCGGCTGTAGTCTTCGATCAAAGAAAATTCGCAGAGCGTGTCGTTGGCGCAGAGCATGTGAGCGAGGTCCTCGGCCTCGTCGGGGTGGACGACCACTTGACCAACGACGCTCAGTTTTCGCATACTGCGGTTGAGGAAGAGTGTCTTTACTAGGTTCCGGCGGACGTCCTGATCAACGAAGCGCCTGACAATCACCAGGTTTAAGTTCCTTAGTTTCGTGGTCCTCTGCAAGTAACATTGAAAATGCTCGAACCCCGATACCAACTGTTCGCTGGGCAGTCGGAGAAAGAGGTCCCTGATGTGTTGCCAATCAGGTAGCAGTGTTAGGGTGCGATGGAGCAGTTCCCTGCTTAGGGGTTCGGCGTAATCGATGGCAACTGTTGAAATATCCGTGCACACGGCGACCACCTCTAAGGGCTCGTCGACTGCCAGCTGACACGTAATGTTGACCCTGTTTTGCAAACCATTCTGTCGGATCGCCCGGCATATCTGCTCCGCGTCAGAGTGGATGACGCCCATGATGATGACCCTGCGTAGGGTTTTGCTCATACGAAGCGCTTCGAAGAAACGTTGGCACATCGACAGCTCTGATGTGGACAAGTCAATTGTTAGCTCCTCCAACCGTTTGTTCTTTGAAATGCCTGCGGTGAGCAAATCCAGGTTAATGTATTCCTCTGTCAAACAGCCCAGTGGACACTCTGTGCAGCCCGGCGGGCCGGAATTGCAGCTGCAGACATCGTTGTAGTAGTAATTGTGGCATTCGATACGTAAACTTTTCAGTGCGTCATTGCCAGTAAGGAGCGTCGGCATTAGCTCCTGGAAAGCAATTGCGAAACCAAACCCACGTAGCGAGAGCGCCGAAAGGGAACGATTTTCGGCGAGTGCCTTCATGATGGATTTCACTCCCGCTGCGCACTCGAAGCAGCATCGTTCCAAGTTGAGCGATTTCAAGGCTTGACGGCGAGCTATGGCAGCAATCATCTCGGCACCGTGTTCAGCCCCGTGGAAGCACATGCACATGGATGCTGTCAGAGTGTGGATGCTTGAGTTCTGCGAGAGACCCTGAAACAACTGCGCCGCGTAAAATGAGTGAATGTGTACGTTGGTGATCGAAAGAGTCGTCAGTCTGTGAGTCCGGCGGACGAGGTCACGAAAAATGAACGTACAGAGGGGAGTTAGGGTTACCCTGTTCTGCAGGTGTAACTCCTGAAGGTTATCAGCCGCGTTGAATAATACTAATCCCAGAGATTGCTGCTGTGCTTCCGTTTCGAACATATCGCGTAACCTCAGGCTGACCAAGGACTTCACCTTATCAACTATAATATTGACAAGCAAAATGGTGCGCCCCGCACGCAGGTCGTCAATATCAACGTCCACGGACACGATACAGCGGTGGTGCCAAAGAACAATCTCCAGCAGACGCCCCAGCGAAGGTGTCACATCGTCGCAATGTAACACAGGGTGGCCATTTTTGACAACTGTCGTAAGCGTCAACTGACCCGGTGCCGACTCCTGAAGCTCGAGATCGACTTTGGATAGTTCAACGTTGAGTGGCGGCAGCTGTTGAAAGATGGCGCATCGTCCAGATGGAGCACCGTGCGTGCAATGCGTCAGTGATTGGATAATACTGGTGCTGTAGTGAAGCATTGCGAAAGGCACGAGCGTTTCGACAATACAGTCAGCTGCCACCTGCGAGAAGGTGAATAGGAAATGTGGTTCATATTCTTTGTACGCTTTTCATCAAGTGACGCATTGAAGTTAAAGTACATCAGTATTTGCATAGAATACCTAGTTCATAATCTTTCTACACTTTTCGTCAAGTGAGGAAATGAAGTTAAAATGCATCAGTTAGTTTCAGCATTCCGGGCTCGGTTAGTTTCTACGTAACACTTGAATAGTGCAATAGAATTAGGGAAGATAAAAGAACGAGGTAAAGCGCACATACGTTTACTGTACTCATATTTTTCTTGGAAATGAAGTTGTTACGGTTGACGAAGTCATGTAGCCTGAATACATGTCCCTGTTTAAATAAAATTATATACAAAGAAATATACAATATTTGCTAGGAGCCTACGCGAGACTTCTAAACTTACACTAAACAACAACACAGCATAGCGAGAACAGTGAAACGGCCAGTACTACTTACAAAGGCAAGAGCTCCTATTGGTCGGTATTAGAGGATAAAAATCGGCTAGTCTGTATCAGGAACGCAGCCGTAGTAGGTACCTCTAACGCCTTATGCGTACTGTAGAAGCAGTATAGGCAATCGGGTACAGAGATGATGGCCCTATACTGCTGGTGCCCTAACTGCCTTGCATCAATGGAGCCCGCCCCACTCGTAGATGGCTGGGGCTACTACGCTAGTTTCAAACTCCTTTGATAGCGCTCTGTATGGAGACAGACACGTTCCGCTGTCTTATATGGGGTCTCTTTATGCCATTTGTGGACACTACGAGTCGAACACAGCGGCGCCATGGTCGACCAAGCGTGAAATTTCTTGAACAAATTGCACACTTGTGGGCCTTTCGTTTCTTGAAGAGCACCACTTTGGAGTTTCATAAACTATACCTATCACAGCATAGATCTCTCTCAATTCCCACCATTCCTCTTCCAATCGACGAAGGTATTGCAGAGCTTCGCCTGTGTGAATGCCGCGCGCGAGGCTAAATTTACCTCAGATTGCGTCATGCGTATTGTGAAAGCGGTGTCATCTGGGCACGCGACACATGCATGATCGATTAATTGTTTCTTTCCTCTACGCAACTACGCAAAAGTAAGGCACATGACATTTACTCACGCATTGTATTGATTCCATGCTAAACTTGTGATACAGCAAGTAGAGGTCCTACTGTCTGTATGCTGCAACCGTGCTCCATCACTATTCGTAGTGGCCCGCTCTAGTCAAAGGTGGAGGGCGCGAAACGCTATTCCTGTGTTGCTGCCCGACTCTTTTCATACCATTCCTGAGGCCTACGTGTCGAAGGCGGGGGCGCCATAACTGAGCATGCATCGACTGAGACGACACCTACCATATCGCTCACCACGAAGTTCCTTCTGGGTGCACAGGTTAGCTTCCAAAAAGATCTGGTGATTAGGTGTTGTTGGTTGTTGTGGTGTGCTTGAGTACGTGTTTAGGTATTGCATATGACGGTTACTTTGTGTGCAAAATGTTACCTTGGGGTGATACTGAAACAAACCTATATCCTACTGACGTTGATTTGCTGCATATAGTATACCGGAGGGACAAGCTGATATGCAGGCCGAAATTTCGCACTTGATGACCTTGAATTACCAAAAGGTGCGGCACAGACTTTCGATTTCGAGCTTTTGAAGACAAATTGCAGAAATCCAGCGGAAAGCCTCGAGGAATTGCTGCTCTTGGACCCTCGGCAGCTTCTTTTCAGAGGGTGCTTACATGGCAAAGCACCAAGTTAACTTATCTTGAAGACCGTAGTCACTGGGAAAGCATTATTGGGCATAATATTCTGCAATACAAATTAAAACGGGAGATCTCTTCGAACGGTTCTTACTGACGTACTAGAAAAAAATGGCGGGTAAAGTTAAACTCTTTGACCGAATTCAACGTCTTGGCCGCCAGAGTAGCTGTAGGCCTTTCATAGCACACGTTCGAGACTGCGCAGCGAAGCAAGAGGCCTCACGAAACTCAAATACACTTAAGGACACCAATATACTTGTGCAAAGTGATTGCAGTCAGTATAGGCTGCCCAAACGTTCAGCTACGTTGGAAAAGTGCGAAAACCAAATACGACAGCAAGCCGCGTGTCAGTCTCATCCACGACAGGATAAAAATTGATCGTGAGATGTTTTCATGGATTATGGAAAAATGCTCAGATTGAAGCTCTATGCAAACTGCGCCCAAGGAATTGCGAATGCTTAACACAAGCGCGCAAAAGCTCGAATACCTGCTACTCACCTGAGATCCTCAGGTTAAATCAACTGCGGAGACCTCGCTACATCAAGGTATCTATGATACAGCTCTAACTCCGCCAAGATAACCAAACCTCATGATGTGACTGGCCTCCTCAGGGAGGCGGTATGGCATTAAGTCTGAATTATGACGTTAATGTTCTTTTCATTGAACAAATTCATTACCACGAAAATTTATTTGCTTAAATGAATTGCCGGGGCCCTTCCACCACCGTGTGTGCCAGTCTACCGACCACTTTTCGCACGAATACTTGATCGAGTTATGTGATCACATGTACTATTATGAGCAATATGAAAGGGAACACAGGAACGCGTGGCAAACAGCCTCAAAACAGACACGGAGCGATATGCGGATGGCGCTGTGAAAAACAAAGGGGGAAAGGAGGGCGCTATTCCACTAACTGTTGGCACTCCCACCACGCTCGAAATTCTACAAAACAGCAGCTTACGTCATTTCGCCGATAATATGGTATCGTCCGACAGCCGATAAGATGGTAATCGCCGCAGTCACTTACATCGATTCATTTTCTTTTCTTTCGTTTATGCTTTTTTCTTTTCTTCGCGCCACCGCTTGATTGGACCAAGCTTGCCCCAAGGTCGATCCACATAGGTCGCGAAGCTTCGGGCAAAAAGCGGTTCAAAACCAATTGTCACCGACATCAGCAAGGGTGGTTATGGGAACAGCGATTGAAGTGTGACTATGTTTGGAGGGAATAAACACTGGGAAAGAAAAATGCGTTTTTCTTAATTAAAGCGAGACGCAGTTAGATTCATTCAAGGAAAATGAAATTCCTAATACATTTTGTATATGCATGGCGAGAAAAGAAGATTCAACTCTAGTTTACTTGATCATTATCAATAAATACATTTTTTCAGCGCCCACCGTGAGAGCGCCCATCGATAGCGGCGAGCGTTGACGCCGCTATCACTTGCAATGCAATGCAGCTCTTGGAGTGCGTGGAAAGGCGCGCTCGTAAAGTTCATCTGTAACAATACGCCCCCCCCCCCCCCCCCGCCCCCTGACATGTGCTGTTTTGCATGTCGACGTTTGTCTGAATTAGCTGACGCGGGTAGCCTTATTGTTTCTTAACCTGTGCAGTCCAAAGTAGTGAGTTGCGACCGTCAGATACTTGTTTACTTTAGTTGTTTTCATGGGAGAGCGCTGGCCGATGGGCTTGGCGTCCGACGAAAGGACGAGCACTCTACTTCCAAAGCGTTCGTCGGCATCCAAAGAAGGTATGTTCCCTGCAGCGATGCAAGTTCGACACCCGTACGGCTGATCTTTTTCCCGCATCGCTTTCCGCGCTGAAAGCTTGAAACACCCATCAAGTCGAATGGCGGGGCTTTTGAATATACAGCTCTAATGGCAGGCCTTCGAAAACAAATTTCGCGCCTTGGAGAACAATATGACGTCACTTCTGTTTTTAACGAATATGACGTCAAATTATTTTTTCTTCCGCCGGAAGTGTTCCCTCCTCACATAGATGGCGTTAAGCCCCATGAACCGCAGATGAACCGCCATGTTTGGAACGTATGGGCTTCTATGGAAGCTTCGCTGCCAGGTATATTCACCTTGAAGCACCTGCGGCGAATCGCCATGCCGCAGCGCGGCGTTGCCATTGCCTTACTAGACAGGGAATGGGCAGATCATTGTCATGACTGACTTTATCGAACATAGCACTGCAATGCCCCTGGCGACTGCTCACCGTGTGAACTCCCTTGTGCGTACGACCCTCTGGAATGTATCCGCTTGCAAGTTTTAGCCTCACTGTCGCCACTCGCGGCAGAAAAGTGCAAAGTTTAATAATTAACTCAATCTCCGTTGCTCATCGAAAATTTGTAGCATCCAAAACGAATACATTAAGAAATAAAATATTTTTATTATTATTTGTTGTATTTTAAACTATTCGATGGAGGGAAAGTGCAGGTGCAAGAATGCACCGCGTGTGCCCTGTTCGTATTCGACGAGGATAGAAAGATAATGCCCGAAAGAGGACGCGCGCCCTTGACGCGCCCGAGAAAGGCGTCCTCACGCGCACATACAGTAGACAGCGCGCGCCGACGATTTTATTGCCCTTTTACTTTATACGGAACCTCACGGCGACGCCGACGCCGAGGGAAGAAATCCGCTTGGAGTGTCCATATAATTGCTATCGCAATAAAATATTAGGACTAACGTTAAGAGACAATAAGAGAGCGGTGTGGATCAGAACAAACGGGGATAGCCGATATTCTAGTGGACATTAAGCGGAAGAAATGGAGTTGGGCAGGCCATGTAATGCTTAGGATGGGTAACCGGTTGACCATTAGAGTTACAGAATGGATACAAAGAGAAGGGAAGCGTAGTCGAGGGCGGCAGAAAACTAGAGGAGGGAGGTGATGAAGTTAGGAAATTTGCAGGCGCAAGTTGTAATCAGCTATCGCAAGACAGGGGTAATTAGAGAACACAGGGAGTGGCCTTCGTCCTCCAGTGGAGGTAAATATAGGCTGCTGCTGCTGCTGCTGCTGATATATCACTTATGCAGATATGTGTTATATTTGTAATAAATGACATGAAAGGAAAAGAAATGTCTCAGTTTCGCCCTAAAGGCGAAGCGTCAATTCAATAAGCTTCTAAACATTCGCTTACTAACTAAACTAGCAAGCATGGTGTAACGCGTGCACAGGTAAACATGAACACATCTCGCTCGATGACTGCGGAAACTCGCTGTCAAAACGCTTATGAGCGCGGAAATAGCAGCGAGAAAATTGACCTTCGTGCAGTCTCTTGCTTCAGCGCGAAAGAAAAAGCCGAAAGCACAGGGCGTACGAAGCTACCGGCACTAGTTGCACTTAGTTCACATCGCAGATCGCTTTGAAGATGAGGCCGACGTGGGCGCGCACTTTTTCCACGTCGCAGATCGCTTTCAAGACATGGATTCGGCGCGGCCGCCGCCGAAGGCACAACAGGCACAAGGAGGCAGCGTGGGTGATGAGTTGCGATGAAGGCACACAGATAACAAGCATGAGCATGCCCGTGAAGAGATTCAAGCGCCGGAACTGTCACTCGTGGAAGCGGAAAACCGCACAGGAGAAGCATCCCATGAGGCTTTGTAGAGTCCGACGTTCGCTAACCCAGTATTTCGCAAACGCTCATATGTTTACGGACAAGCAAAATGTCTCTAATGATTCGTGATTTGAAAAGGCAGCCTGCGGAAACAACGTCACAATAATAACGAACGCATGTTTCGTGCTTTGCTTCTTGTTCCGCGTCAGCGCCACCTTTCATTTGACAGTGAGCGCACAAGTGGCTCTTCCGTTCCTATCGTGCCCGTGATTTCTAAGCCTACATCTTTCATATACTGTATGAATTTCATTTGACGCTAATATGTGGCAAAAACTTTTGTATCACCATATGTGAAACTTTAAACAGAAAACTTGAGCAAAGGTCAACTCACCAGTACAACTAGGACGCCACGCTGCAGTTGCTGCGCCCTACGTGTCGCCGTTGAGGAATAGTTGTGGTTCTGCCGACTGAGGGGGGTCAGCGAAGCCAAAATGCAACTTCAAAAGTTTCAGTCACGTGGAAGGCACGCTTTGTCATTCGACAATCAGAAACTTGTGGCGGGAGAACTTTTACGTTGGAGAGGGGGTTTCTTGTCACTATTTTATTGCTGCTGTTTTTTTAGATAGGTCGATAATTTTGGGTTATGCAGTGTAAGTGTTTATCTACAGGGATAGCAATGTTAGAGTGCACTGATAAAATGTGTCGACATGACTATTTTTCCTTATCCGATGATTCGCTTGAAGAGTACTGGAAGCTGGGAGCGTCGGTAATAAATACATTACTGAGCCGCACCGCAAACAGTGACAAGGGACACATGTGATATGAATTGCGTACAAGCGGCGTTTGTAAAATTGTGGCTGGGCATGCTCCGCGAAAAGTATTTTCCAACCAAGTGTAAAAGTGAAAAGTATTTTCCAACCAAGTTATAAAGTGTTGTCGCAACAGACTAGATGAACACGCTTTTGTTCCCATTAACCAGGTTCGTTTTTACTACTGCCGGAATCACCAAAACCATTCTGGGAACTCTGTGAGGCTTTGGCTGCGGTAAAGGCAATAGAACGGCAAGAATACATTACCTCTCGGTGGCCATATGAGTGGTGTCCTCATGGTATTTTTCTTCACTAAAGCCAGCGCTTGTCTTTGCCCTACCGAATCAAATCAAGCTCAAACAGGAGTGCATGTGGTCTTCGAGATTGCAACAGGGTGCGTCGATGTGGTACCGGAGGCTACGGAGTGCGTGTGTGACCGCCCAACCCTTTCGCTCTCCGTTTCCTTCAATGCACAACGCTCATGCCTTCAGCGACGGCTTTCTTATGAAGCTTTCTTTTGCTATTTCCGCCACTTTGCGGAGGCTGGCAGCTGTTTTGCACGATTGCAGGTTCCGGGTATAGTGCGAACCAATACCAGATATTGTTCAATGAAAAGTGGCTTGTGGCGTCAGATATTCTACGCATGTGCAGAACTGAGCTTTCGCACAAACAAATTTTTATCGTTACCCTGTCGTCGTCATTCCTTCGCTCTAATTTTCTCGCCTTCATTAACACAGTCATTATTTCATCGTCAATAATTCATTTATTGCCACGTCGTTATCATTAGTGTACAATATACATAGCGTTGTCATCATTGCATCACAGTCAGGTTTCCGTTGAAATTTTTGTAATCGTCAGGTCGTCGTCTTCGTCATTACGTACCAGTATTTCATCGTAATCAATCTTTCATGCCACGCCATCGCTCCATCCGTCACCATCCTTTCGTCAATAAGCTATCGTCGCCGTTCCATTGTTTTCAAGCTCATGTCATCATGCAATCATTGCCAATTCACCACCCTCATGTCTACGGCAACATACCGTCCTTGTCAATCCATCGATGGGTTTCCGGTGTCGTCATGCTTTCGTAATTATGCTGTCATTGTAATGACGTCATGATCGCTTCATCTTCGTAGTTTTGTCACCTTCATTCAATCGTCGTCATTCTTGCGTTGCCACGCCGTCGCGAGCTTTGTTTCGTTGTGCAATATCTCGTCATAATTCCACCGTGGTCCTGTCTTCATCATTATTGCCGTCGTCATGTACTCGTTTTCAAACCATTATCTTCATTACATCGTCGCCATGTCTTTATCATTGTGCCATCTTCGTCATTTCTTTCCACCTTTATCACTCCGGCGTCATCATGCCTTCTTCAATAAGCCATCGTCATCATTGCATTGTTTTCATGCCCTCGTCCTCATCCAGTCATTGTTAATTAATTTCCTCTACACCTTCGACAATATACTGTCCTCGTCAATCCATCGATGGTTTTTCATTCCCGTCATGCCTTCGCCATGATGATGTCATCGAACTATGTCAGTATTCCGACTTCGGTATGCAATCGACAACATTTCATCGTGGTAATGCAGCGTTCTCATGCTGCTGTCATCATAGCATCGTGATTATATCGTCGTCCTTGCTTTGACGTCACACGTAGGATACGCATCGAGTGCCGCAAGTTTACGTTGAGGGAGGCGTTCCCCGTTTAGTTGTGTTCAACTTGGTCACGTGCGTTCTATTGGCAAATGTTCACTAAAGAAGATCAGCGTTACTCGCAATCAGGAATGAGAAATTCGCCTATACCAATTCCTACAGCACATTACATCCGCATATCTTTTTTCAACTACCACTGCTTCTGTGTCTGAAATACAATAATGATGCATCCATTATTATAAAGGTAAGTGTCTCTTCTTTGTGTCGATGGGCTTAACTTCCATTTAACTTCTTTCATTACGCAGATGTGCATTGAAGAAAACGCTGCAAACTATTTGTGCTTCTTTTTACTGACGTGTCTCGCCAAAATGAAGCGCACAGAGGGCTAAATATTTCGCTTTAAACCAAATCGAGGTCCTGATAGAGGTGTGCATGGTTCGTAACTGCCATTCCTTCTTAATTTAAAGTGGGAACACCAGGTCGGTTCTAAATACGATAGGAAGTGGGAAAGTGCGTAACGATGGCGTCAAATTTATGAAGCTCTTAACGACCATAGTATGCTGTTCTCGAGTACTAAATGTTGTTGAATCAAAACAGCTTCTTCGCAGTAATTGTGTAAATGTGTGGATGTTACTTGCTACCTAGAATTATTGTTCACGCATTGCTGAACAACTGCTGTTTCAAAGGTATATAAACTCCAATTGCAAAACAAGAGACATTCTTCCCTATCTCCCAGATGCACAAGGTTTCATAAACATTTGTAATGATTTGGGGTGTGACAGAGCGCGAATGGATCGTGTTTTTATTTTTCGCCAGCAGATTCCCGCAGATACGAACTTGTTTCTAAAACTGCGCACCATTCTACGATGATGTTTGCTCAGAAAAACAGCTATCGCAAATTTATTGCTCATTTTACTACCTGCAATTCTTCGCAAGCGCACCGCTGCCTTCCTATTCGAACAGCTGCGTCACGCCCTTTTCTTCCCTGGATGGTGCAGCGTTACCTCATCAACGCTGACTTCACAGCAGCATTATAAACGCCTGGACAAAGCAGCATCGCCATCCAGTGGCCTTGGCAGCATATGAACAATGACCCGTGCTTATTCGGTCAACTTGCCTATCGTGCAGTTAAATAATTACTAGTCCCCTCTTATCCTGCCGTACTCGATAGCTCGCGTTAGTTGAGCTACGTAGCCTACGGTGGTGCATTGTCTGCCATTGTATTCGTGTTAACCTTAAACTCCTACTACAAGCATGTAACATTAAAAAAAACCCATGCTCAAACACTCGATCCACTAGAAGGCGGGCGTCCTGCACCATTATATCAGCACTTAGCGAAATTCAGGCTGGTGAAGCAACATTATTATTTGAAAGGAATTAAATCCGTTCTAAAGTGTCTCAGAACGAAAACAAACTTCCGATGACACCAAAAACTAATTAGGTGAATTCAAATGCGTTTCTTCTTCGACTGCTTACATTAAAGAAAAAGCAACTTGACGAAGTACAAAGTCTAGCTGAGCAGAGCACTAGCCGACTCCAAATTTGGCCACCAGAATGGACGACTTCGAAGATAGATCTATACGCTCAAATCTTGTAATGTTTGATTTGGAGGACATCGAACGTGAAACGTGGAGATAATCCGAAAAATAATTCTCGACTTTTGTAGTAGAAATTTTAGCACTTCGCAGCCAAGAGACACCGAACGTGCCCAGAGAATTGGCCGCCAATAGACCAATAATTGTCCGGTTTGACCACTTAAACGACAAAGATCATATCCTATTAAACAATGTGCAACTGAAAGATACCACTATAGTCTCACCACCCACTCTTCGCCAAGCACCCGCCTTGCACGCAAGAACCTGTTCGAATTCGGGAAAGTACAACACAAACCCTTAAAGCTTCAATAAAGTTTAGTCTCAATAAAGGTTATTGAGCCAACCCTTAAAGTTATGTTATAACAAAGTTATCATTTATAACAAAACTTATACGTTGTACTCCATTGAGCATAAATTTATCCCACAGCCACGACAGCCATTGTCTGATGCTCACAGGACATTCTCGTGTTCTTTCTTGTCACTGATAATCACTAGTATCTTGCCAAAGCGCGACTTTCTTTCGCATCAACCGAGATCATGTATTGTAACCCTATCATTCTAACCAAAACATGGCTGAATGCATCAGTTTCCCACCCCAGTTAGGCTTTTTTGTAGTTTTCACATCTTGTATTGTGACCGACAAAACAAACATGGCGGCGGCATATTGATAGCTGCTCGCAACAGCTTTCCTCGCTCCAGCGTCCGCATCCCCTTTCCCTTAGACCATTTGAGGACACTAAAGCTTCGCCTTTAAGAGTGGAACGCGATAGTGTTATCGGGTCCCGTTCGCATCGCAAATTAACAGCGGAGCTGTTTGAGCCGGCCGTAATGTGTGCCTCAAGCCGCAAAACCTCGCCGAGCTATGACGTCACTGTATTGCCTAGCAACCCCACACCAGCTGTGCGATACCTTCGCAAGACTCGGCTATCTCGAATCTTGCGAAGCTATCGGCTATCGACCTGTTCGGCTATCTCATTGCCCATAGCAACTATTGATGCGTCTGCTATCTCTTCGTACTGCTTGTTGGTTACGCAGGTAACAGATCTCCCAGCCTTGCATCAGGCGGCATTCGTGTATTTTCTTTCGGCCTTGTCGCTTTCCTTGTTTAGCATTTTTTTGTAGCATTGTGGCTCTTGCTTGCATTCTTTCTTTGTTGTATTCTGGGTGCATGTTTCTTGGTATGAGTGCTACGTGTATCCTTGCTTTCCGGGTCGAGGGTACACGGTGTGGACTATTGTGTTCTTTTTCCGGAGGATATCCAAGTCAATTACACACAGGGGACCCTGATCATGAAAAGGAAATTTACAGAAGAATAAAAGTGGGTTGGAGGGCATACGGCCGGCATTACCAAATCCTTACTCGGAGCTTACCACTGTCAGTGAAAAGAAAAGTCTACTATCATTGCATTCCACCCGTGCTAACATATGGGGCAGAAACTTGGAGGTTAACAAATAAACTCGAGAACAAGTTAAGGACCGCACAAAGAACGATAGGACGAAAAATGTTAGGCCTAACGTTAAGAGACAGGAAGAGAGTGGTGTGGACCAGAGACTGGCGCAACGACGGGGGGGGGGGGGGGGGGGGGTTCGGGGATTGTAACCCCCCCACCCCCTCTGAGGCCGAGTTCACCCCGCCCCCTTTTTGAGTACTGCAACTAAGACGTAAGACGCGCAATTGTCTGCACACTCGCAAATTTGCGCAAAAAGCGCATTGTTTGACAATTTCCCGTAAAGAAATTGAAATTAGTGCTGGTATTGGAAAACTAAGGCAAACTGTCAACCCCCCCCCCCCCCTTCCTGGCAGAGATTCTGGGTGCGCTACTGCCGAGAGCAAACGGTGATAACCGATATTCTAGTTGACTATAAGAGGAAAAAATGGAGCTGGGCAGGTAATGTAATGCGTAGGATGGATAACCCGTGGGCCATTATAGTTAAAGAATGGACACCAAGAGAACGACATCGCACTCGAGGAGGGCAGCAAACTAAGTTGGGTGATGAAGTTAGAAAATTTACAAGTGCAAGGGTAATTGGAGATCGCAGGGACAGGCCTTCGTCCTTGTCACAGACCCCGTGAACGAGGCACAGACGCCGGACCAAATTCCAAAGCCGATTTATGAGCTTACGAAAATAATCCCACAAAAGCAAGGACAATTAAGAATGGGCCCTCTGGTGCGCCAGCGAACGCCGGTTGCTGTCCAAAGACCTAGTCATAGACAGAGTTGTCGAAACACAACAAAATATATTCTTCACACATGGCAGTTACACACAACGTGCACAATTAGGCTAGACACAACACAATACAATTCAGATGGGTATTAACAAACACAAGAAAAATAATTCACGACAAGCACTAAGAGTCCAACACGTAAATTGCAAAATGAATAGGAACACTAAGTGTCCAATCGTAATCACCGTGCTGGTCCTGGAGTCGAACGATCTCGGCGTAGCTCCGGGCAGATCTCGAAGAAGCAACTTCTTCCGGAAATGCAGACGCTCGATGAACTCGTCGACTAGCTTGCCGGGGAATCCCCTTCTTCTGCAGACTCTCGGTCTTCACGTTACATCACTTCGCCGGTGCAGAATGAACTCCTCTGAAGTATTCTCGCACGGAGGTTATATAGCTTCCACAGGCGTTCTCGAACCTTCCTATCGGAGTCGTGATCACGTAGCATGACCAAAGCTTGGGAATCTTCGAGTCTTTTCTCGCACCTTCGACCACCGCCATCGTAGCGTCGTTGAGGGGGGGGGGGGTGATGACTCATGCTGTTGGCGCACGCTCACTCTGTAGTTATTTCTCTACTCGCCGGGTGAGAAGGTGCCCGGGCGCGCGCGTGTGCTCTCTCTCTCTCTCTGGTTACCTGTCGCTTCGTCGATGCTCTTCTAGACGTCAAGGCTCCGTTTGTCGCATCGGCTGTTTGAGGCATATGCTTCCGAAAAGGCATATGCAACCGAGGGGGCATATGCCCCCTCGGTTGTAGTTGCCGTGGGGCCGGCGTGTTCTTTCGTTGGCTTGCGTGACGAGCGGCGCGCGCTTTGATTAAGCGCTCTTTTGTGACAGTCCTACAGTTGACATAAATACAGGCTGATGATAATGATAATGATGATGATGATGATCCAAGTCATGATTAGTAAAAAAAGTTTGTAGCCACGTCCACTTTGAGTGTTTGTGGCGCGACATCCCGAAAACTACGAAACCTTCCCATCTGATATGTGATGTACGCAATGATTATACAAGATGAGGTGGAACGAAAAGAAAAGAAAGTTTTTTTCTACAGTGTTTTTTTGCCATTAGCTATCTGCTGTCGAAATTTTCCCTGGCTGCGCCCACTTCGCCTATTCGTCAAGCGACATCACAAAAGCGCGAAAATTGACACCAATGCACTATGCACTAAATTGCCGAAAAAAAATGCCGCAACTGCCGAATAGCCAGAGACTGCCCCGTTGCAAAAACAAGTCTTTTTCTTCCTTATGACGTTTTACGTGCCAAAGCCAGTTCTGATTACGAGGCAGCCGTAGTGGAGGGCTCCGGAATAATTTTGACCACCTGGTGTTCTTTAACGTGCACTACAACGCAAGCACATGGGCGTTTTTGCAGTTGCAAAAGGGTGATCGGCGCGCAGCCATATTCTATTCTTTTGTAGCGTGAGCTACACTGGCCGAGGTTGAGCAGTTTCGCGTGGCTCCTGGAGAGCCGTACTGCGCATGCGCGAGGATTAGTGACGTCACACGGCACACAGCTGGCGCGCTGGGCGTTTGTCAGTGTGGTAAAGCCACGGAGAAGGAGAGCGAAGACGAAGTGATAGGAGAACGCTGTTTTGCCTTCTGTGCTCCTGCAAATCAGTATTAGGCAGCCGTGTAAACTTCTTACGGCTACGAGGACAACATCAGCTGCGATCACTGGTACTGGTGAGCGGCGCGACGACACCAAGCGCTGACGTTCGACTGCCACCATGACGGAAGGGCAAGGCAGCAACGGCGATGTGCAAGCGTGGCAAGGGCCGCCATTACCGCAGCATGGCTTGGGAACCGACGAGCCTGTGAGCCAACCTGAGCCGCCAGGGTCTCCCACATTCGGCTAACCCCACCTGCTTCAACATCACCACCACTACCACCACCACCTCCCACATTCGACTACCGACACTCGCCTTGGATATGATAAGGAAAGCTGAGAGCATGTCGGACGAAGCAAGCAGTGCGAAAAAGGTAGGAGTCAAAGATCAAAACGAGTACATGGATGAGAAACCATCGACGTACTCCCTTCGCGACGAAGAAGAAGAAGATATTGAGATTTAATGTGATGATGAGGCGGATCCGTTCGCTCTTGTGACACGTAAGAAAAAATGGTTCTAGGGTATTCTTGCGGTATTTCAACCAATTCAAGAAACGAAAACGTTGTGGAAAGTAAACCCAAATGTTGTCGCCTCAAAAATCGTTACGCTAGCAAAAGAGAAAATAAGTTCTTTCCGCATGAACGAAGACGAAAGTTTCTCAGTGACTGTGAGTTCTCTCGCCTCAGCCAAGAGTTTGCTGTCATGTGTGCAAGTAGCAGGCTTACTAGTGAAGCCATTTATTCCGGAGTCTACATAGGAAATGTTGGCAAAATCAGACATGCCCCGCTACAATACACAGAAGAACAATTAACAGAATATTTAAGAGAGGCAAGAGTGACATCAGCTAGACGCCAGACCCGTTATATACGCGAAGAAGATGGCACAGTGGAATCGCGCCCAGTGAGAAGTGTGATTTTGCAATTCCGCTATGACCGAGCAATCCCAGAGCGAGTGTATCTTGGCTTGACTAGTCATCCAGTCGAGGAATATCTGGGGCCAGCCAGACGCTGCTGTAACTGCCAGAGATTTGGTCACTTAGCGAAAAACTGCCGAGGAACAAGGCGCTGCAAAATATGTGCAGAAGACCATGATCACAAAGACTGCAAGTGTGTAAGACAGCCTAAGTGTGCGAATTGCAAAGGACCCCACACTGCATCATTTTTTGGCTGCCCGAACAACAAAGCAGCCGCTCTTGAACATCAACACGACATTATTTATGGTCGTACCCAACAGCGCGGTGCACCGGAACCAAAGAAGAATACGATGAAGCCAGCGCAACCACCTCGGCCACAAGCACCTAAGCATCAGGACGCCTCTATGACATATGAAAAAGTCGCAAGGGGACCACAAAATCGAGGACAAAGTTTTGGGACATCACGAAGCCAACATCAAGTTCGACAAGAACCTCAGGTGGGATCTCGTCAGAAGAGCAACCACGTGACTAACATACGACAGAATACAAGCACACCGCAACCAGTAAGTGCAACAAAACAGGGGACCCCCTCAGCGTCTATTGCTGAACTTGTCATTCCAATGTTGTTTTCTGCTTTAAAAGCCATACTTGTCGCGATTCCACAGGCTAATAACCTACCGGAGGTCAAGGCCGTATTGTCGATGGAACAAGTAATGTTACAAAACGCTACGTCAGCCACTGCGCAGACGGGGCATGAATAATTGTTAGCAAAATGTCGCCAGATTCCAGTGTAATGCGAAGAGTCTTCGCTCTAAGTGTGCGGATTTTAGAAAACTGGTGGCTCAGTTCTCCTTTCCGGTTTTATGTATTGCAGAGGCCGGTGTATACAACACTTTTCGGCTAGCTAACTGCCTTGTTTGTACATCCTCCCGATCTTCAGGATTGAGCAGAGCGATGATCTGTGTTCGAAGAGACCTACCGTCAGCACTATGAAGTGCTGCAGCGTCAGACATCCCAGAATACGTAGCATGCGAAGTTCAGTTTGGCCGAATATATGTCACTATTGTCAGTGTTTATCTACAGCCTTCTACAAATATTTCACTTTCCACATTAACGGGCCTCTTTCAGAAATACACAAAAAATGTAATATTTTGTAGACATTTCAATGCACACCACGTCATGTGGGGAAGCGCCTACTGCAACCGTCTCAGGGAAATGAGCTAGAAAAGGCAATTCAGAAGAGTGGTCTGTGTTTGTTTAATGACGACTCAGTGACCTTCCTACGGGGTATTAATTACGCCAGCTGCCTCGACCTCACGCTCTGCTCAAACGATATTGCATGTGGAGAAACATGAAGAACAGACATTGAAACAAGGGGTGGCGATCATTTTCCTATCCTAATACAGCATCCTAGACTACGATTTTCGACTTATCGGCGCTCTGCAAAAAAAAAAAAAAACAAAAAAAACAAATTGGCAGGCATTTCGATATCACATTATAAGTCAAGCTAATGCTGTCAGTGATACAGTCTATTATCACTATAGAAGACAAATTAAACCTGTGTTAAATGTTTGTTAAAATTCCTGCTTGTTACGCTGGTGTATACTCTGAATACGAGAGGCTCAGATCTATACGCCGCAGTGCTGAGAGAAAATACCGACGGGCAGGCCTTGTAGAAGATTACCGAGAATTCCAAAAGATATATGATCGTATGGGTCGGCAGCTGGAGCGACTAGGTACAAAGCGCTGGCAGGAATTCTGCACTTCACTCACTGCCTTTACACCTGAATCAAAATTATGGAATGTCCTGCGCTCTTTAAGTGGAGCACTAACGCACCAACAGCCATTCAGAGCTCTAGCTTTAGTCCAGAAAGTACCGGAAAAAAGTGTTGCAAACGAGTTTTGTCAGCTTATTACACGCCCAAGTGCAGCAGTGAACACATCTGAATACAGTAATTCTATCGAAGAAGTCAAAGCATCGATCAATTTTTCTATCAGAAGTGATCATCATGACCTAGATCAGCCGTTTTCACTAGAAGAATTAAAGAACGCACTTGTATCGTGCCGCCAGAGGACAGCAGCTGAACCTGACGCGGTCACATATGCTGCCCTGAAAAACCTGGGTCCTGTAGCCACAAATACATTATTAAAATTACTGAATGATGCGTGCATATCGGAATGTCTTCCTCCTTCTTGGAAAATTGCGCGAGTGGTTCCGATACTAAAACCGGGTAAAACTCCTTTATCGTTAGATTCTTTCCGCCCTGTCACCCTGACAAAGTGCGTTTGTATACTTATGGAAAAGATGATTGATGCTAGGCTTCAGTGGTGGACAGAATGCACCAACGCACTGCCCGAAAATATGGCGGGCTTCCGCAGGCGCCGGTGTACGATGGATGCAATTTTAGATCTTGTTACATGCGTAGATCACGAGAGGCGCTGTGGACGAATCACTATTGCAGTGTTTCTAGACATAAAGCGTGCATTTGACACAGCCAGCCACACTCACGTACTGCATGGGTTAATTCAGTTGGGCATAGTTGGCCGAACACTCAGATGAATTGCGGACTTCTTAAGAGACAGGAAAATCTATATTGAAACTGCTGATGGCAAAAGCACAGAGCATAAAGTGAATCAAGGCGTTCCACAAGGTAGCGTACTCAGTACATTTCTATTTCACTGTGTTATGGCTGCTACCTTGAATTATTCACTACATGCAGACGACTTGTGCATATGGGCATCTGACACGAGTACTCAAGCCGTTCAGCAAAAGTTACAAGCTCGCCTAACAGTGAATAATGATTTTTTCAAAAGTAGAGGTATGACTATTTCACTTGAGAAAACTGCTGTGCTTCCTTTTACAAGGAAATGCCTCAAGAGATTCCAACTCGTGCTAGACTCTCAGCGTTTGCAACTTGTGCGACAACACAAATTCTTGGGTATTATAGACAGACGGCTATCATGGGCTCCCCAAATAAAAGCATTACAACTACCTAATCAACATTCTTCGTCGATTTGTTGGAGTGAGATGGGGTAGTTCAACATCTTCTTTATTACGCACTCACTCGGCAATCATTAGACAAAGAATAGCATACTCTGCCCCTGTACTACATGGAATGTCCCGTAATCTAGAGGAAACAACTCAAAGATTAATGACCAGAAGCCTTCGCATATGTCTTGGCGTTCCCCGTGCATCTGCCAGTGATTTGATAATTGCTGAGTCCCACCAACCAGCTTTTCATGCACTAAGATGTACGGAAACTTATCACACTTTTCGTTTGGCAACGCAACACGATTATCATCCAATATGCCAAGACCTTCTAGGTAGAACCGCTACACGCATACATGATGAAATGCGGCACCTGGTGAAAAAACTTACTACCTGCTTATGAATACTGGCCTGCATGCGGAACTCATCCCCCATGGTGACTTTCAATTCCTGAAATAGTCACTTCTATTCCTCGAGTAGGTCGTAAATGTGATAATATCAGCCCGTAGTTGCGATAAAGCAATTAACTTTATCACATCTTTACACTAACTACGTAGATGGCATTCACCTTTATACCGATGGATCATGCTGGAAACAAAGCTCTACTTCAGCGTTTGATTTACTTTCAGATGGCTGCGCGCTGATCACTCTGACACAAGCTATTTGAAGATAGGGGCAAGAATGAATTCTTTTGCGTATAATAAATAAAAAAACTAAACTTTTGCACGGCAGTAAAGCGTTGTTGAGTCCTTTTGGCACATCTAAAATGTCACTTTGCCAACTCTCCTTCGGTGAAGGCCGAATGCAAAGGTACTTGAAGTCCTCGTTTCATGCGGTTGCAATATAACACCAGCCACCGCAAGCCAAGTAAAGAGAAGCGGTCTTATCGCAGACGTTGGCACCACTCTCCTATCGCGACTATCTCATTTGCCTGCGCTAGCTCGGCCTCACTGAAACTTGTTCCACTTCTGCGCGTTCCTCATCTCTTGTCAGCCAGTTATGGAAGAAAATCCTATCAAGGTAGGCAATGTTATTCGCTATCAAATAAAACAAAAGTGACCTGCTATAAACGTGGAAAGCGCTTTCTTGGACCTATGGAACAAAAAAAAACGAGAAAAAAAATGGTGGTTATGTCAATTGGAAATCAGCAGGTTAGAATAAGGGTAAAATATAATATTTTAACGGTGTACGGCTCTGGTTTATTTCCAACTTTTGCATTTCTTTCTTGTAAAAACAAAACAAGACGTTGTTCTAGGTCATTTAAAAGTTTCGCAAATTTCACATCCCTTGTGTGCAAATAGCTTGCCGTGGGCCTCGATGGTGAAGTGCATCAAACAGAATTTTGCGCTCTGCAGAGCATATGCGAAACTCGAACGCGGAAACATTTTTATTGCGATACGTACTACGTGTGACGCAAAAAAGGACGATGCGATAAAATGTGCCACATCTGCCATGCTGCGAAGACGGGGAAAGTATGGCGTTGCAAGCACTCCAACGCTTGCATAAGAGTGAAAGAGGAAACGGACAAATTTATTTCTATTGTGCTTTTACATTTTATGTTTGCTTGAGGGCGCGTGCACACGTGTGTGTCATGAAACATAAAACACTTGTCAGAGGCAATGTCAGTAGATGGCTAGAGACATTCCTCACACCAACGCATTACACTTAACGCAAGCGCATTGACGACGGTGGATTGTGCAAGGCTATTCCACTACACCTTGTCTGCTTTCGAAAGCAAAATGTCCTGTAGTGTTTTCTTTTTCGGCTTTTTTTCTTCATTGCAGTTTACGTTCTACCATTTGGTTGATTGCGTAGATGTGGAAAAAACACTTTAATCGCCATAGCTTTAAATCCACGTGTCGTGCTGCCCACTTTTCATTGTCCAACTTTTCGTCGATACATTTAACAAGTTGTTGATACATCTAACAAAGTGTTGAGCCGGGGTAGTCGCTGTAGACGGGCAATCATTCACCTGAACGCATGTTTTACGTGTTGTACATGGTTATGGCGCGATGTACACATGTGTGCACATGTGATATTAGGGTGCTCGCTTCACGCTCGCTTCACGCTCGTATTCGCTTGTTCACAAGCGGCCATATAGATCAATGGTGTCGAGCTAAAAAACAAGTTAGAAGATTCCCTGTCGTCACCGTTAATGCAATAAGCATTCTTTGTCTGCTTCAGGCCCTTTGAATCCGGTGGCAATCGTGACCCAGGTTGATTTGCCTCGACGAAGGGGGCTAATTTCAGGGCTCAGTTATTGTGTTTGGAAGTGATCTATCTATCTATCTATCTATCTATCTATCTATCTATCTATCTATCTATCTATCTATCTATCTATCTATCTATCTATCTATCTATCTATCTATCTATCTATCTATCTATCTATCTATCTATCTATCTATCTATCTATCTATCTATCTATCTCTCCAAGAATGCGATTAGCATTCTGTGCCAACTGTGGGCGTTTTCATCTACCTATCTATTTAGCCTCTTACGCCGACCCAGTGGCCGAAATTGTCTACCAGCTCGGACCACTAGGGATGTGCTCGTGATGCCGTCATGGTCGTGGCATCGGTGGCATTCCCGCTTCGTCATCCGTCTCTTCTTATGCCGTCGTGGTCACGCCTTTTAGGCCAAAGCAGGCACCCTCGTGTTCTAATAGCTTCTGCTACTATATATATCTGGTCACGGTCGCGATGACGTGGTCTTTGCATCGGCGCAAGGTGCCCTGCCAACGCCAGCTAGGTATTTGTTATGGTCACCGCGTGTTGATGAATATAATTTCCATACTTATGGCACATACTAAAATGGCGGATTGGCGAAGAAGCTGGTGGTGCATATTGTAGTGAAGTGACGCAGCTGTTTGCATATAGACGCATCAGCTCACCAGGGAGACGATGCTGAAGGGATCGGATGAGCTCCCGCAGACGCAAGCGCACATTGGCAGGGACGACGACGACGACGAATAGTACGATTCGACAAACTAGGTTTATTCAATTTGATGCCAATTTAAAGTTACACTGTGCACTTGTCAAACATACAAAACGATGTCGTGCCGGTCGTCGGTGGGCTGGCTGATTGGTCTCGTCAAACCCATTCCTCAAATTGTTTTTTCCAGCGTCCAAGAGACAGGCAGACTCTTGGGCGACGCAGGCCTTTCCACCATTCACCAACTCAGACCAATCCGGCAAGCCGACACGATCTAATACGGGCGCGAGTTTAAACCACTAGACATGGCCCGGAAAACACCACGCAGGATACACTAACCATGACTATTTGATAGTAGAGCAGAGCGAGAACCGACCGCGACACATGCACATAAGCGTCCCTATCTGGTTCGAGGCCCCTTCAATGTCGGCCGCGTGAAGAAGACTCCGTTAACGGCTCGCTCCCTTAAGGAAAGTTATTGTCAGGTACGACTGTGTCAGCCGGGCGTGAGCCGATGCCTAGGGGCCGTTGCGGTCATTCTACCCGCGCGACCGCCCAGACTGAAATGTACCAAAATTTCTTTTGAAAGCCATTATTTTAATTTGTTTACAGGAAACTCCCTGAGAAATATGACGTCAATCCGAGCATTTTTGACGTGTTTAGACTGTTGTCCATTTTTGGTACCATCGCTTGGTGACGCCGCCGAGGACGACGCCGGCTATTCACGCAATGTGGCAAGTACTGCTTTCTTCGATGGGGGCGAAATGCGAAAACACCCGTGCACTTAGATTTAAATGTCCGTTGAAGAACCTCAGGTGGTTCAAATCAACCCGGAGTCCCCCACTATGGTGTACCTCATGATCAGATCGTGGTTTTGGCACGTAAAACCGCATATATCAGTTTTTTTAAATAATGCTGTCGCATTAAAAGAGGGAGACCCGCGGCCTACTTTCTTGGCTACAATATCATGCCTACATCAACCAGCTCCTAGTGTGTTGCTTCTAGTCGCGTGTTGATTCGGTTTGTGATTTCCATACTGTGGCACTTGCCTAGAATGAGGAATTGGCTGGGAAGCATGTGCGTGAGTTGGTTATGATTATGATGATGTCCATACAATGGCACATACCCCCAACTAGGGGTTGGTGAACAAGTGGCAGGTAAGTTTCGTGCCAACGCTAATTCTTTGAGGTGATCGCTGCGTGTTCTTGATGGCTATAATTTCCGTACTATATGGCACATATTGACAACTGCCGATCGAGCAAGAAGCGTGTACGCGTGTTCATTAGGAAGATGATGACTTCTCTACCATGGCACACATTCACAACGCGGGAAGCAGCTTGTACACTTAAAATAAACATGAAGAAGCAAAGAAATACACACCCATATAGGATTTCGTACATTGCGTATCACAGATACGCGTTATGCTAAAGAGCAGCAAGGAAATGCACAAATTGATACCATTTGATAAACCGCTGCACGAACGCTTCGCTTCACATAGATTCCACCGCGTGCGTTGGATTTGCATATTTTTTTATCTCAACATGCTCCTATATGCAGGTTTGTTCACGTATCCAAGGCATCATGGGTGCACAGCATGGCGGAACCAAACCCAACAGAGCCCTTGTGGTCGCTCATACGGAGTATCTCGGCTTCATGAGAGGCATTTGCCGGCGCAATGCTTCTTGGTGAGGGCCAATTCCGTCAAAAAGTGATTTTCATTCAATCTTATTTGCCCTTACCACGTGAAAAAAACAAAAAAAACATCCTACATGTTCGCCGCGCGGCTTCTAGAAGTGAGCAACTAAACTACATCGCATTTGGTGCTATGGCCCATTGTGCTGACTGGCAGCGAAAAGTGTGTTGCCAGGGTGAATATGAATGGTTGGCGTATCTGGGAATGCTGACACTGGGAAACAATAATGGGGCAACTGCAGGTGGCTGTGAAAGCCCTTCGTTCCACATTCGACATAAAATTTGGTCATGATTATGACAATGATGACGCTAAACGGCAGTGAGCCGCACGTTCATTATACAACAGTGTGAGATTACGCCTTTTTTTAAATTTCTTTTTGAATTTGAGTGGTATACCAACACTGTAATTCTTCCTTTCTTTGCTAAGCATCTTTGTCTTCGGCTCCCGGCTGATGGTGAGTGCTCTGCAAACATCGGGATGGAAGGGTGCCACTCTCTCCCACTTGTTCCCGTTTACATAACGTCGGGGCTGTTTCCTGAGGCGTCTGTGGAAGTGCTCATACATGAAGGATGCCACGGCCTTAAACTGTCGCAGAAAGGGCATCTGATCTATCACATATAACTGTTTCCACCTCTTGATAGTAATAAAAGATATTGTTCTCCACAAGCATTGTGCACAAGCTTAAGCGGCCAGATTGCGGACGTACTGCTTTGTTTGTTTCACCTTGAGGCCCCATTATCAAACCATTTCGCGGTGCCAAAATAAAGTCGTCGTATCCGTCGGGTACGTCACTATTGACGTAGTGGTGCCTTCGTTAGCCAAGTTTTAGAGCGCTTCTTCTAAGGGCGTCGAGCGTAGGCGTTCCCAGCGTAACCGAGCAAGCAATTGCAGCAGATGAAAGAACGTACGGGGAGCGCTGCGGGGGATAAAAGAAAGTGTCGAGAACGTAGAGAGTGCAACGAGGAAAGCGAAGGAGGAGGGTGCAGCTGAAGCACGAGGCGACAAGCGGAGGAGGAGGGTATGGCGAAAGCATGAGAAGAAATGCGTAGGGCCGCGCAAGGCGCGCACTTCGGCGACGATGGCTACGCTGGTATGAATCGCGCCCGCGCGTCACCCACGCGCTGCTTCTCGCAATCTCCTGATTAGCTAGACAGTCGCGCCACATTTCGCTGCGTTTGCAACGTGCCGCAAGAGACAGATTGTCGGTGCCAGCCAATATATTGCGAAAAGAAAACGCGCATAGAGCTGCGTTCAAATGTCGCTTAAGGGAGTATCGTAATCGTCGGTGAATTTTTTTCCTCGTACGTGTTCTATTCATCCTTGTTCTCCACTCGAGGAACAATCTCGCAATTTGTTGCCGGAATTCAAAGTTTTAAGTGGCTTTACAATAAATGGCCGGGAAATACCCAATAAATTATAGCGGAATGAACACAGTGTTTCAAAAGGTTCTCTAAATTATGTGCCTTAATTCTCTCGTAAACTGTGATGTTCACCATACATTTACGCGTAGTATGCCACCATAAATCAAAACCGGAATACACTCTGTTTAGCATTGAAGATACATTTTGAATGAATAAACCTCTCAGAGCTTCAACTAGAAACAAAGGTGACTCTTTATGTTTTATAGCTATGTTCCACTTCAAGATTAACTGTATTTTGCGTTGAAAGTTCTTCCGTAGTAATTTTCGCTACGAATACGACGCGATATCAAAACGTTTCGAGGGTACTTGTGTTTTCAGGACAGTATTTATTTGTGCGCATTCATAAACTCTGTCGGCTGTTAAATCGGTATCTTGCAGAGCAACAAAGCGCGTTCGCGTGTTCGTGCCACTTTGTAAATATGTTTTCGAAATACTCTCACATGTACGAGTAGAGCACCGTCCATGATTAGCACTCGATATCAGCAATTGGGTCAAAGCGGCGTCCTTTGAGTTTGATTTTTAATTCTGGGAGCAGAGCAGTTACCGAGAGCCACATTTGGCGAGTAGAGTGCGTGCGAAAGTGAAATAATGTAATTTCCGCCGGAAAACTCTGTTATGCAGAGAGCGCTGTGAGGTTGTGCATTGTCGTCATGCAGCATCCTTGTTTACGTTGCTCCACAGATGTGGCCATTTTCAACAAACGACCTAAGAGCCGATAAAATTTGGTTATAAAACTCCCTGTAACGAAGTGAGATTTGTGTTTTTTTAATATGCAATAATATAACAGTCATTGAAAAAACGAGGTCACTTGTAAACACACAATAAACATGCAATATTTAGTGGACTCCAAAAAGTCGCAGTTTTGCCCGAAAGACAAGGCATCGATTGCGATAACCAATTATTACAGCTTTAAGAAGTAAGGATAGTAGGTTTGTTCACTGTTTAAAGTTGTAAACATTCACTTACTAACTCAATTATAAGCGCGGTGTAACGCGCGCACAAGCAAACATGAACACATCTCACTCGATGACCGCGGACACTCGCTGTCAAACGGTGGAGTAATGAAGCGCGGCGGCAGCCGCGAGCGAATTGACATTCGTGCTGCCTCTCGCTTCAACGCGAAGCAAGCGGCACGAACATAGCGCACAAGAAGCTCTCAGCACTCGACGCATTCTGTTGCCATCGCAGGCCTCTTTCAAGATATTTTATGACCTTATCCTTCATTCTGTGTCCACCCTTCTTAAGTACAGTTACTTGCGCATTTTAGCCGCCCGTTTATTTTCATCCATGATCCTGAGTCTTTCTACAAAACTAATTTTACTCTGCGCATCAGTGGCTTCAAAAGAGACACAACCCATGTCATCATGCACTGCCTCATTTGTAGGTGTACCGTAGGCTCCCGAAGCCAATGGGCCTACCGATCTTCCAAACCCGACAATATGTCCAATTTTAGGCAGAGAATGTCATATGTGAACCTTAGCGCTGACACCATTACTCATTTCTGAATTCCACGCACCGCCTCTTATTTATTGTGGCCCCAGCGCACTCAATGTTTCAATATTGCTGCATCCCGCTTCCCTTTTATTTTCAGGTTATCTTGGTGGTTACATGAGGATGTATTTCTTTCGTTTATGTACACGCCATTGATGTATTGATGAACGCCATTGACGATGTTGATTCCGCCTACTCCACTCAACTGCCTGACGACGCGATGAGTCTTCACGTCGACAGCATTACTCCTGTTACCACCGCCGATTCGTCCTCTATAGAAGCCTTCCTCCCGTCAATTGATTCCGAACTTCCACCTGCCCAGCGTACCCAACTCTTGGAACTGCTCGATCGCTTTCGGCTGTCGTTCGATCATGAGCAATCTTCCTTGGGCCGCACATCCTCCATCGTTCACCACATTGACACCGGCACTCATGCACCCCTACGCCAGCGTCCATACCGAGTTTCTCACGCTGAACGTCGTGTCATTGATGAACAGGTCAACGACATGCTTCATCGTGGCGTAATACAACCCTCGCACAGCCCTTGGGCCTCCCCAGTTGTGCTGGTAAAGAAAAAGGACGGTAGCATTGGATTTTGCGTTGATTATAGGCGCCTTAACAAGATCACACGAAAAGATGTTTATCCGCTGCCCCGAATCGACAACGCTCTCGACTGCTTGCAAGGAGCAGATTTCTTTTCCTCTTTGGACCTTCGATCTGGGTATTGGCAGGTCCCTATGAATGACACTGACCGTCCGAAGACAGCGTTTGTAACCCCAGACGGGTTATACGAGTTTAACGTGATGCCATTCGGCCTTTGTAATGCGCCTGTCACCTTCGAACGCCTCATGGATAACATTCTTAGAGGCCTCAAATGGCACACGTGTCTGTGCTACCTGGACGACGTCGTAGTCTTTTCCAAGGACTTTGACTCCCATCTAAAGCGTCTCGCAAGCGTCCTGACTTGCCTTTCCGACGCTGGACTGCAGCTTAACCTGAAGAAGTGCCACTTTGCCGCCCGCCAGCTTACCATCTTAGGTCATGTTGTCAGCAAGGACGGTGTCCTTCCCGACCCTGCAAAGCTTCGCGCCGTCGCCGAGTTCCCCAGGCCGTCTACGCTGAAGGAGCTCCGTAGCTTTATAGGCCTGTGTTCGTACTTTCGCCGATTCGTGCGTAATTTTGCGTCCATAATCGCCCCCTTAACGCAGCTGCTTGCCAACAGCCAAGGCATCTCGGCATGGTCTACAGCTTGCGAAGACGCGTTTGCCACCTTACGCCATCTTTTGATATCCCCACCTATTCTACGCCACTTTGACCCAGACGCTCCAACAGAAATCCACACAGACGCTAGTGGAGTCGGCCTGGGCGCTATTCTAGCCCAGCGTAAGTCTGGCTTCGAAGAGTACGTCGTCTCTTACGCCAGCCGCACTCTCACCAAAGCGGAAATGAACTATTCGGTCACGGAAAAAGAATGTCTTGATATCGTTTGGGCAATAACCAAATTTAGACCTTACGTATATGGCCATCCATTTGGTGTCGTGACTGATCACCACGCCCTGTGCTGGCGGTCGTCATTAAAGGACCCATCTAGTCGCTTAGCTCGTTGGGCACTTCGTCTCCAGGACTATGACATCCGTGTTGTCTACCGGTCAGGCCGTAAGCATTCGGATGCCGACGCTCTTTCGCGCTCACCACTGCCTGATGAGTCTGGTGCTGCGTCTGTCTCAAGCTATGATTCTTCCTCTCTTGCATTGGCCGACATGCCATCCGAGCAACGCCGGGATCCTTGGATAGCATCTCTTCTAGAGTATTTATCTCAGCCATCACCCCGCACCAGACCGCTCGCTTCGGTGCACTGCTCGCCACTTTGCCATCCGCGAAGGGCTCCTGTACCGCCGCAACTACCTCTCTGATGGCCGTAAATGGTTGCTAGTGATTCCTCGCCATCTACGTTCTGACATCTGTGCCTCTTTTCATGCGGATCCTCAATGCGCCCATGCCGGTGTCCTAAAGACGTATGCACGCCTACGGCTTCGATACTACTGGCGCGGAATGTACCGCTTCGTTCGGCAGTACGTCCGCTCGTGCTCCAAGTGTCAACGCCGCAAGAGCCCACCTAACCAGATAACAGGGCCGCTTCAACCATTTCCTTGTCCCTCCCGGCCTTTCGACCGTATCGGCATTGACTTGTACGGCCCTCTACCGTACACCCCAGATGGCAACCGCTGGGTTATCGTCGCCGTGGACCACCTCACGCGCTACGCCGAAACTTCAGCGCTTCCGGCGGCCACAGCACGTGAAGTCGGCTCGTTCATCCTTCGCAACCTTGTTCTTCGACATGGTGCGCCTCGCGAGCTACTGAGTGACCGTGGTCGTTCATTCCTCTCCGAGGCTGTAGAAGCCCTGCTCCGCGAATACAACATTGTCCATAGAACTACGAGCGCCTATCATCCGCAAATCAATGGTATGACTGAACGCTTCAATCGCACTCTCGGCGACATGCTCGCTATGTACGTTTCCGCTGACCACACTAACTGGGACCGCATCCTTCCCTTTGTTACGTATGCCTACAACAGCGCCACTCAGTCGACCAAAGGATTCTCTCCTTTCTTTCTTCTTTATGGTCGCGAACCTTCCTCGTTTATGGACACGATTCTTTTGTATCGCCCCGACGCTTCAGAATCTACGACTCTATCCGAAGCTGCCGCCTATGCCGAAGAATGTCGTCAGATCGCACGTTCTCTTACCGCGCAAAACCAGGCCAGCCAGCAACATAGTCGAGACGCCGGCTTGTCCTTTCCCTCATATTCACCTGGATCGCTGGTATGGCTCCGCGTTCCCTCGTCTACTCCCGGCCTTTCCACAAAGTTCATCTCAAAGTATGACGGCCCTTACCGGGTTCTACGACAGACGTCCCCGGTCAACTACGTCATTGAGCCCGTTCAGCCATCTACGGACCAACGGCGTCGCGGACGCGAAACTGTTCATGTCGACCGACTGAAGCCGCACTACGACCCACCAGTGCTGCCTGTTCCATAGGTCGCCAGGATGGCTACTTTTTCGCCGGCGAGTGATTGTAGTGACAAATACCGGCTCCAGCAGAGGACGAAGAAGAAGACGTTTCTTGTTGGTGGTGCTCGCTCTCGCTCCGCTTGGCCGTTGCCTGTTTCTGGCCTTCATAAAAACGCCAAGCGCATCTAACCTTGAACGCGTCTTATCAATACATTGAAAGAGGCAAATGTTCGCCAAACAATGCTTCGCATCAAAAAAAAAAAAGAAAAAAAAACGCTTCGAGGACATATTTGAAAAGTTGAAGGAACACTGGGAGGCGCTCTAGTGCTGCGCAAGAGGACTATGTTGAAGACGACTGTGTTTGAATGTGCCTAATAAACTACTTTCTTGAAAGGAGAGCTAGTTTTAAAACTTCTTGATACCAAATCCGCTGGTTTCCTGCACATATGGGGGTGGTGGACGGAACTCGGAGAAACCTCAATGAGGTGGCAAATTAACCAGCACGAGGACTTTCTAGCCGTGCTCTTCAAGACCGAGCAACTTACACTTCACACGGGGACACAGGGATCGATTATTAACATGTAAGGAAATCACGAAACATTATTATTTAAGCAGACCATTGCCACAGGTAAGCTTTGCAGAGCCCAAGCTGTCACATTACGTTTGCTACAGACAAGGACAAACCCAAGTCCAGATTTTATTAACAGGATCTATCCGGAGAGGGAAATTCAAATCAATTGTAATAAGTGCAATGGCATCATTACTACTGACTACATGCTTTGGTAGTGCCCCGTCGTCTTCACAGACTGTGACAAGGTACAAGAATGGACTCAATAAAGTTCTTCATACCATACCATACCACCTCTCATATGCAGCCTCGATGTTGAATGTGCCATGTACAGTTTATACGAGCGAGATGCTTGTGTAAGTTAAATCGTTATAACAAAAAAGTTGTCTCAGTTTCACCTGAAAGGCGAAGCATCAATTGCGATAGCAAATTTGTAGAGAGCTATACGGAGTAATGATAGTAGCTTTATCAGCTGTACAAACTTGGACATGCAGCAGCACCGGCAACACGCAGAACTGTTGTCAACACCGTCAGCGTTTCGCCCGCGTTCGCACAAAATGCGTGCGGCGTTGATGACTGTTCCCGGAGCCTCTGATATAAATAGGCACTTGCATGGTGCCGCAGCTAAACGTCGCCTCCCTTCCCTCTCCCTCCCCCCGCCCCCACGGCCTTTCGCGCCTCGGAAGAAGGCGCATTTGCTCTACATATATGGTGATTGTAAAGGAGGAGACGCCTATTTCTGCAGCCCTTAAGGGAGCACGGCGCAGAACGCGCGTTTGTTCTCCGCCGTGCGTTCACTCCCCGTGAAAGCGCGCGTCCCTCGCGCCCTTTCACTCGCACATACAGCATTCGGCGGCGCGCGGTCACGATTTCATCTCCATTGACGTCATACGGAACCTCACGGCGACGGCGACGGCGACGCCGACGGCAGAGATCTGCTTTGAAGTGTCCATATAATTGCTATCGCAATAAAACATTTTGTTGCGATAGCTACATTACTCCGAGGTTTTCGCCTCTTCGCCGTGCCCTCTGTCTGACGTCACACCACGGGCCTCGATTCTCCGGCAACTCGCCTCGTCGTGGTCGCTGCGTGGCCACCGCTCCTGCCGTTGGTAGCCGTTGGTAAAGTCCCTATATAAGAAAAGTACCGCCATCTACTCTTTCCTCCGCCGCCTGCTCTCCTAAAGCGCTTGCTTTTTGTAGCGTTAGCTACACTGGCCTAGCCAAGCCCGTTTCGCGCGGCACATCAAGAGCCGTGCTGCGCATGCGCAAGGATCAGTGATGTCACAAGGCTTGCGCACCGGAGCCATCGGAGCCGGCACCTCTCGCGCACTCCGCCGCCGCCGCGCGCGGCTCACCACCGCCGGTCTGCGCATTCCAGAGGAGTGACGTCGTAGCCGTGGTAGACGCACTGGCGCCGGCGTGCGCTCGCTGTGGAGTCGCCGTCTGACACTGCGCTGGAGCCGCTGCGCTTCTGACTGGCGTTTGCCAGTGTGGTATAGCCATGGAGAAGGAGAGCGCAATTGCTGCTCAACAGCGCAGAAGAACGGAGAAGCTTGACTCATCGGATCCCGAAGTAGCTGCCTGGCAATTAGCGGTTGAGCGTAGGAGGAATGAATACATGTGCCACATAATACGTATACCGCGTGTGTGTCATTGGAGCAGCAGTAAGCATGACAATCAAGCTAATCCTTGACAATCTAGACAACCAGGAAAGCTAAGAATAATCAGCTGAACCTTTGCTAACGCTACGTATATCCTGGCATAGCCGAGCTAAGCCACTGCAACTTTTTTTCTTTACTTTTTGTTTGCGAAAGCCAAGTCGACGGTGGCGCACCTAGAAAGTCCACGTTGAAGCTTTCAGGCCGGGCGCGCGCCGCCGCCGCCGCCGGCGACTGCGGCTGCGCAGAGGACTTTCAACATGGCTCTGAGGCGGAAAAAAAGAAAATACAAAGAAGTGAAAAGCGCGCGCTATAATCGTCCAATCGGAGATACAGGAGAGAGGGAAGCGGCGTTTATCAAAGGATGGCGGTACTTTTCTTATATAAGGACTTTATATAGGGACTTTAGCCGTTGGGCACTCCCTGCGCCCTCTGTATGACGTCATACTCCGCGCTCCGCAGCTGTGATAACCAGGTATTGACCCTTTCCGCGGCGCTCCCGTGGGCGCTGCCATGTTTGATCACGTGGTGACGCGTCCATTGCTTGCCTCAGCTAGAGTGACCTAGAATTCTACCTCAGCCGCCTCCGTTGCCTCCGCGTTTAGAATGCAAGCGCGTGACGCCGGCGCGGCGCAGAAAACCACTGTTTCGACGCGTATCGTAGACGGTGACTGCGTGCACGACACGAAGCTTTGGCCACAGCTTTAGAGGACATGTAAGTGCTTTCAGAGCTCATTACGCCTTGTCCAAACGGCGTGAGCAGCGTATACGGTTCTTGTACTGAAAGCGGGGCTAGAAATGTATTCCAAGCTGTCCAAACTTTCCACTTATGAATTAAATCGGGATCAGTGTGCTCTGCGTTCTTTACTTGGCAAACATTTTGAACCAGCGGCTCGTCATATTTCTGACTGCGTAAAGTTCCTCGGTGCGGCCACTATCTGATTGTTTATTTTCAGCGTATTCAATCGCGGGTGTGCTCTGCTGCGATAAATTTGTTCTTGCTGTGCACAAAGCTTGGAATTTATATGTTCTGTACTTTGTGGTGGCTCGTAGCAAAGACGTATTATCGCTAGTCCCTCGCTTACTCTGTGGACCGTCACGAAACATTCAGCTTCCAACATTCGTGTCTTGTCGGTGTAGTCGCCGTCACTCATGCTTCGGCACATTGATTCAAGTGTGCGCCTATTCACTCACACGTTGGCGATAGGGTGGGCGTAAGTTCTCGTGCGAGTAAGGGTGGATGTGTGTAGATACGTACGGGAAACTTACTATGCCAGAAAGTGGTACTACTTCATTTTGTAACGAGCTGTATTCACTGCCAAGTGCCGACGTTCCGGAGTTCAAGTTCTTTCTTTGGAGGTTAGGTATACAGCACAGGCGGATGAATTATATATATTTCTTTATCCTTGAGGAAAGCCGTGCATCGCGAAGGGCGACAACACAAGCAGTCCTTGTGTAGCAGCGGCGACACAGGTTGATTACATTTATTAATATGTGAACCACTATTTTTGCAGCGAACTAGCGCACACGTCTTCCCTTTATCGTTACAGATTTTGCAGTATGAATTGGGCACAGTGCATTAGCGCACACCCAGTTGCATTTTCGACAGCTGATCGCGCAGTAGCAGGGTAGAAGCAGTAATGGTTTCGTATTCGTGCGCAGTCGCTGAGGCAACGTATGGCGCGCGGCCGAAAGCGCCATCTCGTTCCTGTAGAGAAAACTGCTCCGCGAAAAGGGCTAATAGAAGGGCAGAGCTCGCGTAGCCGCAGCCATAGTTGATGTCGCAGTATGGATGGTGTCTAACTACAAGCGAAGCCTAAGCGCAGCCAAGGGTCTGTAGCTATCGCTACTCGACTAGGTTTAACCAGAGCTAAACCACAGCCATTCTTTTCTGACTCAGCTTGCTCTGAATGGTCACGTAATTTTCTTATCAAGTTCTCCTTTTAGTACGTAATATGTGGCTTTCCGCGACTAGAATTCCAACTATCCTCAGGCTAGGGATGCTGGTCCAATAAGGCAATGCATTTTGCGAAAATATTTGAGAATCGAGGGAAAAGAGGGGCCAGCATAAGAAAACATGTGAGCCTCAGTTGTGTTGTCAAATCTTGTCCTCTGTTTTCTCACTAATGCAAACCTTTCTCAAAGATATGTACCAAGAAGGTACCAAGCGTTCTGTAATACACATTCTTAAGTGTTTATTGTAAATGAATGAATAGTGAGTTACTGACTATTCTGAAAAATATTTAGCTTAAGAAAAATAATGTAATCTTTCAGAAATGTATGTGGCTTCAGCTGGCGTAGCGAGCAAGTGGCTTGGGATGATGTGCTCTCATGGAGAAACATTTTTTTTTTGCTCCAACAAATTTCGCTGAAGTTGTCACTGCTAATCGTGCACGCTGAGAAGCAATTGAAGTTCACATTTTTTTAATGCGTCTAGCATTCTTGTCATTGTCAGACCAATGTTCTTTCCAGCTATATAGCTATCCATCTATCCCAACCAAAATATGGGCCGTTCCTGGAAGAAGGGCAGTCTAAATATGTTCTCTAATCCCAATGGTTGTGCGGCTTAAAAATGTGGGCCATTCGCGTGGCTATATGTCGTGTTTCAGTGGACACCTTTCATGACAGCTTGGGTATGGGCCACAGCGTATCTGCCACTCGGCTTGTGAAACTCTTCAATGAACCTCTTTGAGGCGGGCTCGGTTCACTGTGCATATGCCACCGGTGCATATTCACCGCGGCGCCACCAGACGACCCCGCAGTGTGTCCAGGGGATAGCTTGAGCGAGGAGCTCCGCTGCAGAAAACCGCTAATACATTACGCGTTTCGGCTATTCGCACAATTGGACAGTCATCTTAGATAAGTTGTGGGCAAAATTTTTTGCGAGGTAACAATGAGGATGCCAGAGGAAACGACCATTCTAAATAATTAGCTTCGCTTCAGTGAGTCATTCGGTTCACCTGATACTCTATATTTTATCCTCTTTGGTTGCTATGTGGCATGATGCCGGAATAAAGCTGCATATAGGCATGGAGGCCCGTTTTGCCGCAGATGCTGCAAATGCTACGTATAAAATGCGTTGTGCATGAGTCATCGTTTGTAGTCTTCATTTTGATAATCTCGCAACTCCGCACTCTTAAGTAGACTTTTGCGGGCTGTCTGTGCTGTCTCAGCCACGTGTGTTTCTAGTGAACATGTGTGCTTCATCGGAGATAGTGTGAAAAATAAAGGCGAGCAGAACACTCCTGGTACTAGATGACGAAACAGGGAAAATAGATTTTGGCATCTGGATTTCGTACGGAGCAAGGCACTAAAATGAAGTTGAAGATATTTTGTGTGAATAAAAGACTGGAAGCACGAGTCGATGAAGCTAGAACGCACTTACACAAACGCATTGTCGCTTGCGCATTGATGACCTTCTGGTGGCTTAAAGAGCATACTTCTTTTTCATAGGCGCATGATGTGGTTGCTTGGCTTTGCCGTCTTTTTTCCTATCTTTAGATCCTGCGTCTATGCTTCTGACGTGGACCGACAAGCCAAGATGACCACTGTAAGTATTTTGTTTCGTTATAAGTAATTTGCAAATTGTACTTATCTAGGTACCAAATAAAATAAGGCAATCCACTCCTTAATGAGTTAAAGAAGCATGCTTCAATGACCCTTCCGTGCCCTTAATTTAATTACGCTTATAGCAATTGTGACACCTAGATAGAGAGTACGAGACACTTTTTTTTAATAGCGCCACCAAACCTCTTCACCTAATGCGTTTCCTGGCGCCAATAGCAGGGGCGCTGCAGTCGCCAATTATTGAAGGTGCATCGCGGTGAAGTGCGTCATGCGCTGGACCACAGTCTAGAGCATTGCACGGGCTCGGGCTTACCCGAAAGCCCGGGCCGGGCCGGGTAGAACAGTTTTTTCAAGGGCTCGGGCCGGGCTCGGGCACGGCGTGTGCTTTTTGACCCGGGCCCGGGCCGGGCTCGGGTTTTCTGACGCGGGCCCGGGCCGGGCTCGGGTTTCTGACGCGGGCCCGGGCCGGGCTCGGGCTTTCTGGTGGTGTGCATGTAACCTGCAGCGAGTTATTCTCGAGCGTCTCAACTCTGAAAAACGTTATTTTTCGGTCTCGGGCTGGGTTCTGGCCGGTTTCGAGTCGGGCTCGGGCCGGGCTCGGGCCCAAGGTAAAGGGGTGGCGGGTCGGGCCGGGAGGGTAACGTAGATTATTTCCGGGCCCGGGCCGGGCCCGGGTCTCGCCATAAAAGTCTTGATCGGGCTCGGGCGGGCCGCCCAACTTAAAACGGGCCCGGGCCGGGCCCGGGCCGAAAAAATCGGCCCGTGCAGTGCTCTACCACATTCGGTCTCGAGCGCGTGTCCTAGTGTCGCTACCGAAATGCTGCGTTTTGCTAGACGCGTTTAATAGTGAGCGGTGACAACGGCACCGCTACGAGTGCCACTTCGTGCCACAGGCGCGATGGTAACTGGAGGTAGTCTTGTGGGTGGTTCTGGAGGCTCAGTACTTCGTCTACGAGTTGCGAGAGACATGCTTTTCCACGGTCGCTCAGGATGACGCGTGGAGCACCGTGACGTAGTGCTAAGGCTTGAATATGAATTCAGCAACTTCAGAGGCTGAGGCAGAACTCACACAAGCTGTTTCGGCGTACCGTGTCAAGTGGTCAACGGCTGTCACAATCCATCGTTTACCGGTGAGAGTCACTGGAAAAGGACCATACAGGTCAACGCCAACGACTTCAAATGGTTGCGACGGACACTGAACCGGTTGCAGTTGTCTGCTTGGGGCTGATGTACGGAGCTTTCGAGGCTGACAAAGGGCGCACGAAGCGACATACCTCGCTATACTGGCGGATAAGCCGGGCCAGTAGAAGCGACCTTTGATGCGGTCATAGGTTTTCTGGAAACCAAGGTGACCAGCAGTCGTGTCGTTGTGAGAAGCCTGCAGGACATCAGAATGTAGAGAGCGTGGCAGAACAGGAACCCAGCGTTGACCGTCAGGGTGACAGACATGGCGGTACAGAACACGGTTGTCAATCTTAAATTGCGTCAGCTGTCGACGAAGGCGGGCGTTAGGCGGGCGCGAAGCTCCTTGAAGGTGGTCTATGATGCGCCGACAGTGAGAGCCAGCAAGTTGGTGAGATTGGAAGAATCTGTTGTCATGTGGAGGCATTTCGTCTACAGTGGCCAACGAGAAAGCATGTGAACAGGGATCGTACCGAAGATTGTCACGGAAGGTAGTTGGAGGACCATTGCATGGTGTCGTAGGAAGCGGACAGCGAGAAAGCGCGACTGCATCCTAGTGTTTTTTACCGCACTTGTAGGTAATAGTAAAGTCGTATTCTTGCAGACGAAGAATCCACCGGCAAAGTCATCCAGACAAGTTCTTCAGCGTCGAAAGCCAGCATAATGCGTGATGGTCTGTAACGATGGTAAAATGGCGGCCGTGAAGATAAGGTCCAAACTTCTGCACAGATCAGGCGATAGCTAGGCATTCCTCCTCCGTAATGGTGTAATTCTTCTCGGTGTTTGACAGAACGCGACTTGCGTACGCGATGACCCTCTCACCTAAAGAGTCGTCTCGCTGTAGGAGAATGCCACCCATGCCGTGACCACTAGCGTCCGTATGCAGGAGGGTAGGAGCAGCTTCATCAAAATGGCGAAGTACTGGTTCAGATGTAAGAGCGCGCTTCAGATGGGCAAACGCTGATTCACATTCGGGAGACCACACAAAGGGAACATTAGAACCCAGTAATTTGTGCAGAGGTGACGCTATTGAGGTGAAGTCTCGTATGAATCAGCGAAAATAGGAAGCGAGGCCTAGGAAACTACGCAAATCTTTGGTCTTTTCGGGATGAGGAAAGTGCAGAACTGCCGAAACCTTCTCAGGATCAGGACGAATGCCGTCTTTGCTCACAATGTGACCTAACACCTTGATTGTCTGGCTCGCAAAATGGCATTTCTTGGTGTTTTGCTGAAGTCCAGCGTTGGCAAGGCACGTGAGAATTTCGTCCAAACGTTTCAGGTGCTGAGAGAAGGTTGACGAGAAAACAAAAATATCGTCCAGATAGCACAAGAAAGTCTTCCACTTCAGGCCACGAAGAACGGTGTCAATCATGTGCTCGAAAGTTGCGGGCGCATTGCAGAGGCCGAATGGGATGACATTAAACTCGTAGAGCCCATCTGGTGTTGAAAACGCTGTTTTCTCTTTATCGTCCTCATGCATAGGTATCTGCCACTAGCCGGAACGCAGATCGAGACTCGAGAAGTACCCAGCGCCTCCACCACTTGTCACACAGCAGTTATCGCGACGTTTATTACGCGTCGAATATACGGCGAGCCGACCACGCCCAAAGCACAGCTCACACTCAAGAGAAAGCCCCACAAGCGATGATGAAGACGAACCCCAGTGAACACCAAGTGATGATCATGTACAGGTGTCACTGAATAACTTAATAAATGCCCGCATTATGTACTTCAGTTGCAGTAGTCGGGTGGAAATGGGGATGAATAGGTTCAAAGGTAAGACGACGACGCAGCGTGCCAAACAAGAGGTCGCATGCAGAGGACCAGGTGGACAAGTCCACGCCACTGCATGGAAGCTGGTTGAAGGGCGACATCATCAATGCACAATTTTGAACAAATCGCCGGAAACATGAACATAGGCCCAAAAAACTGCGACGTTCTTTGATGTTAATAGGCTTCGGGAACTCAGCGACTCAGTAGCACGAAGTCAAGGGCGTCATCAATGCGCGGCAAAGGACAGACGTCTTTACGCGTTACCTTATTTATTTGATGGCAGTCAATGCAAAAGAGAATAGAACCATCCTACTTACCAACGAGAATGACAGGAGATGCCCAGGGACTGTGGGATGGTTGAATAACGCCATGGCGTAGCATATCTTCGACTTGGTTGTTAATGACGCGACGCTTTTCGGCAGAGACGCGGTACGGTCTTGGACTCAATGGCTAGTGTAAACCGGTGTCAATGTAGTGCTGCACTTCCGACGTTCGGATAAGATGTGGCTGAGAAACATTGAACGAATTTGTGAAGTGGTTTAAAAGATGAAGAAGCTCGGAGTGTTGGTGGCAGACGAGAGGACGGCTCCTGAGTGAAGGGGACTAACGAATGTTGACGGGCAACTTCCTCGCGCACGAAGACTTTGAGCTGCTGAAACAGTGGAGAGTGCTCGGTAACAGCAACAATACTCGATAGGGAGTCGGCGTTTGACTGAGGCTGCCGAGTCAAAGTGCGTTGCTTCTTCAACTCATCCAAGCTCCGACATAAGGTGACGACTTCAGAAACGTTGCGCGGATTCCGGGTCAGGAGCATCTGGAATGCACCGTCATCAATGCCTTTGAGAATGTGCTGAATTTTATCAGCTGCAGGTATGGCGGCGTTAATACGCTTACAAAGGTCAACGACTTCTTCAATGTAAGTCGTGCAAGTTTTTCCTGTCTAATATGCGCGGGCGCGCAGGGGCTATTCAGCACGCCGTTTGCGTACAGCAGGCTGAAAAACCACTTCAGTGAATGACGTCTTGAAAGGTGACCACGTCGGAATGTCGCTTTCGTGATTATAGAAGCAGAGCTGAACAACGCCAGTAAGATATTCGTATTTTATCTTACATGTATATATATATATATATATATATATATATATATATATATTGTCGCGTATACCCTGCTGTACAATACATGCTGAATGAGGATCTAGGCAAGCGTAAGCGTCGACGCGCGATGCCGAGACGAACCTCGGTCTCTTCTTCTACAGTCCCCTAGCTGTGCTGAGCCACACCATGTGGCATTACCCCCTCTTGAAAAAAGAAAAAGAAAAAAACGGAAAACATACACAGGCTTGACGTGAGGGCGCCGGGATGGCCTAGACGAACACATAGGTTGTAGTAACAATCACTGCGGTGTGCTATATAGTCAGAAGGCACTGAGGGACGAGAAACAACCAAATTTAACCTAAGCCGCTGAAAACGTCGAATTTTAGGGGCTATAGTACGGTTTCAACCACACAACGTGCACAATCTCAGATTGCGGTTGTCGACGTCGGGGAGCCTGGCTTCCGTCAGGAAGGACTTCGTATTTCACGTCACTATTCGCTGCGACACTTTGTAAGGTCCGAAGTAGTGACTCGAAACCTTCTCGGATAGTCCTTTTCGGCGCACAGGAGTCCAGACCAAGACTTGATCACCAAGTTGGAACTCGACTTGTCGATGGCGGAGATTGTAACGGTGCTCATCGATGCTCTGTTGTTTCTTTATGTGCACTCGATCAAGCTGACGGGCTTCTTCCGCGCGTTCAAACCAAGGGCTTGACTGAGCGCTTTGATCGTACGCTCTCCGACATGATAGCCATGTACAACATTCAACCAGACCACGCAAACTGGGACGCAATTTTGCCATTCCTGACTTTGACGTACAATACCGCCGTACAACGCAAGACTGGTTACTCGCCATTCTACCTCGTATATAGCCGTTCGCCCTCTTCTTTTCTTGACGTCTCTTTCTTCTCCCCTCCGGTCACTCTAGCTGCATCCTCTTGTGAACAATATATATCACGCCTGCTCCACTGTCGCCAGCTCGCCCGCATCAACACTGAAGCAAGGCAACATGACCGTAAGAACCTCTATGACGCATCCCATCGCGCTGTGTTCTTCCGCCCAGGCGATGAAGTGCTACTGCGGACTCCAGTTCGCACTCCTGGCTTATGCGAAAAGTTTCAATTTAGGTTCATAGGCCCATACAGAGTGTTAGAACAGACTTATCCCGTTAATTATCGTGTCCAACCTATTGTGGTTCCAACTGACCGCCGCTGTCGCACTGCCGAGATTGTCCACGTCTCTCGCATGAAGCCTTTCACAAGGCGTTCGCCGTCCCTTTAAGTTGCGGCCAGGCTGGCCGATCGCACGTGGGGGAAATTAGTGTGGGCATTTCTTAGTGACTTCTTCGTTGGCTGCGCATGTTCATCATCTCATCGACTTCATCGTCTTCATCGCTTGTGGGGAGTAAGCTTGAGACTGATCTGTGTCTCGAATGTTATCGGTCCACCGCGTTTTCGGGGCGTATTAAAGGCAGTGTTAACGCCACGTCACAATATTTCCAGGTTTGTGTCCACGAAGCTTTTTGCCAAATATTTCCCGAAATCGCTATAATTTGCGCATTTTTACCTCGGTTCTAAGGATAGAAAAACGAAAAATATTTTCTGAAACTGTGTTACAATGAAAGCACAATTTCACACAACGCCAAAACGCAAAGTGTCAAAGAATGCTCAAAATGGTCAAGTTCTCGCAATCTTTTCGCACCTGGGTTTCCACCGTCTTGTTAAACCCAAATGGCCCACATAGGCGAAAAAAGTTTGTTCAGAATATTTTGGCAAAATACTGCGAAGGTAATGTACGAAGGTACGTGTAATTTTCTTGCAATGTTCTCAGTGAAATAATTATATCTCAAGTGCTCCGTTTGGGACATTTGGCGTGGAATGAGCCAGAAATAAGTCAGTGACTTCTCTCACTAAGTGTCTCTTGAATTAATTTTCACTTTCACTCTTGAATTCACTTGAAATCACTTCGCCTGGTATATTGCGAGTAATACGGTGCGCGATCTTGTGTGGTTTAACGAAGGATCTGGAGGCTCGATGCGCTCCGCTGTTAACAAATAGATAGCAACACACACTAAAAATAATTCATTGCGCTTGTCATGGAATAAATTAGCAGTGATATTTGTCCGCGAAGCACGAAATTCTGAGCACAAACCGTAGCTGCATCGCTGTCAAATTCAAGCGAGAAGTCCCGCCTAGTCCAAATGTGATGCGGTACTGAAATTAATGAGGCAAGTGCGGGCATTGACACTGCACTGCCTATAAAGCCAGCCCTCGTTACGAACCATTGTGGGGACACACATCGCGTAGTGGTGTCATATTGGAGCACCAAGTCACCGGCGCTGCTTACAAAATTTTTTGAATCCCTCCAGTTTTCTCGGTCATGCAGCCGTCGAAGCAAAGTTGAGGGAGGAGCCAGAGAATGTTTCGCTATTATAACGCGGTGATTTCAAAATAGCGCTACAACCAACACATAGAAGCATCAGACGTGTTCGTGAGACCGGCTCAGGAAAAAAAAGTTTGCGAAGTAACATGTTGCCCCTTTGCAGCAGTTTCACAAGACTTCCTCTTTTCTTTTGCCGCAACGCATGCCGAGGCGACTATCGATGCACCACTTTGCTGTTAAGTGCGAAGTCTCCAGTTCGCTTTGTGGTAGAGACGGCGACAAAACGACGATGACGGTATGCAAAATAGCGACTGTGTGCGTTAAACACTTTGTATCTTCGCGTTTGTTCCAACGCGCCCAAATAGGGTATTATCCCCCACAATAGAAACTGCGGCTCTTGGACGTAAAACATCGCGAATAATTGCCTCATCTCTCTAGGTGAGAAGACAGGCACAACGAAAATGCAGATGGTATGTTCTGATGGAAAATGTACTGTCCATGTCCTGTATTTATAAATAAATTCTACCACTACTTACTGGTGCGGTATGGAAGAAGAAACATGGCATTTGCAGTTAGTTGCAGCTCTTCCATACATTTGAAGATTTACACCTATTTTGCGTAACCTTCAGACATTCAGGTTGAACAAGAAGGCATTGCACTAGACTTTACTAGGGCGGATCTTGCGCGATAGAACAGAACACAAGGAAATAGATACGGAGAGCGTGGTGTTTGTTTAATAATTATTTCGCGTTTTTTTACACAGGTAATGTATTTAAGAATTTTAGCCATCAATTAGCCCTACTAATAACAGTTCTTCTGATCTTGTCTTGCAGTGCGAGCTTGTCAGGGATTTCGGCTATTCCTGCGAGACAATCCAGGCCACAACCGAAGACGGATACGTCCTTAACTTGGACCGGGTGCGCTCAGCAGACAAAACGAAGGAATCGACGCCGTCTCAGAATTGCACGCTTCGGAATCCTATCATACTGATACCGGGCATCTTAAGTGATTCTGGATTGTGGTTCCTCAACTACCCGTCCCAGAGCCTAGGTGAATGATTATTTGAATCAGTGATTCTTGCGTCAACTGGGGAAGCATTGTGGTGCCACCGAACCAGAATACCGATGCCACTATTACCAGTGATAATTCATACGCGCTTCGTTAAGCAATTACTTCTGTTTATGGCTCCGCGATATGACTTGTTGGTATGGTTACCTTTTTTTACTGTGGTTACGGTTTTATCACCGGAAACTACGCGGACAAGCATCGTCCGTTTTAACAATGGCGCTGATTTCTACCTATGTGCCTTTACCTTTTGAGACTTCCTGCCAAGGACCCTGCAACGCGCTCAAGAAGGTTTCCTAGGTGGTACTGATAGCATTGTCACGATGCAGTGACTTTCTGCATTGAACGTGACGTGGAACTGCTTCTGCGATGACTACGAACGGATATAATTCGCTGTTTGCGTTCATCCGGCATCGTGGAAACAGTGCAAAAGTTCGCACTTATGTTTTGCAGCTGTTTTATTTTGACGCTAATTAAGTTCCAGAAGAACTACGCGCTTCGCCTTCGTTACTGGCACCACCGTTCAGTTGAAAGTTTTACGTTTTGGAGTCGCTGCAGATAGGCATAATTTATTCTGGATGAACGAGGCTCGTGGTACACCGAGTCATGTTGTTAAACTGCATGCGCTGCTTGATGCAAAATATGTATCAAAATTTTAACGCTAACGAAACGTGTGACCAGTGGATGGTAACGGAGATGCAGGGAAGCAGAGGATACGTGAGCGCGCTTGCGTTTTGCGTTAGTTAGGCCGCACCTATTTGCAGCCGTTGGTCGCACCGGAATATACATTGGGCACCGCTGCCACTCCATGCCACCACCACCCGGTCAGCCTTAAGCGAGTACTGGCGTAATTTTTCGGAATGTTCGTTTTTGTTTTGCGTTACATGAAGATCTACGACCTCGCCACCCCGTAGATGAAAATTCTGCAGAAACCATCGCCGATAATTGTCAACGTAAACGAATTGCTCAAAAGAACGAATGAACGAACTAACATGAGTGAGCTAACGAACGAAGGAATGGATGGGCAAATGGACGAACGAAATGAATGACCAAACGAACGTTATTCTGGCTGAGCCCGACCATCGACCACCAACCTACCACGAAAACGGGCGAATGAGTCAGAGAACGCCATTCGGTTTTAAATACGCCAAGCCTCAGAACACCCTAAATAATTTATGAAATTAGCTTTTCCACCACGAGTTTCGCTTTCGTTTCCCAGGAGGTCGTTGTGATGATATCATGAATAAAAAAAGTGGTCACGTGAAAGCAGGGTATCGCCGCATTTTGGTACTCTCTTCGGCTCGCACGATCGCCTCATACGCTACTACACATTCTCAGACACGACGTAGCAGCTTTTCCTTGTACTACAGCAAGTGTTTGCACCTGCTTGTCTGTGGCATTCGCAGCTGGACTTTCAGTGGAGCAGTCGTTTGCTGCATTCCGCTGGAGAAGTTGTCGTTTTTATAGCAGTGGCTGTGATGGCCTCATTACCTTAGTCGCTTCAATTTCCGCCGGTGCCGCTGGTTTCGGCAGTTGGAATCAGAGAATGATTTGCCCAAATTTTATAACGACGAAATAAGCGCACAGCCCCTCGAGGATTCAAACTCGGGACCCAGAGACTGCCAGATGCAGCTTCTACCACTCAGTCACTCAACTTATGTTGCTGCAAATACTGCTCGCCTGAACAATGCTCTGCCGGGTTCCATGAGCGCTCGTTCTAATGATAGCGAGGCGCCAAGCTATGCCGCCCATCCATAGACCAGCGCCGAGGACAAAGAGTATAAACGAAAATGGCAGTGAGTGAAAGGCAGTAGAGCAGAGAGAAGGGATAAAGAGTCATGTCTCTCCACTTAACCACCACAGACCGCCATTTGCACAAACTAAGATGGCTCAGACTGGAAGTCCCTTAAATTTTATGCAGGTCTGCTCTGACAATCTCTCCGCTATGCGATATTTGCCGGAAGATTGAATCAGTTGATCACTCTGCTTTTATTTTGTTGTCGGTTCGTTGTAGAAAGAAAATAATTTCTTCATAAGCTTGGATTAAATCCTATTGCCTCGTTCCTGCTCCCCCACAGAGCTTGAGCTCTAGGCTTTAATCACAAGGGTGGCTTGGACCCTCTGTGTGCCTAGCCAGAAATTTTAGACACTGCCCCTGCCCCTATCTTTTGAACTTCACCACAAAGCATCAGCGTAACTCCAATGGGCACCATTTTTAACAATTACATTTTAAGAGGCCGCCTGAATTTCCCCAACTTTCAGTTAGCAATGTCTAAAGGCTACGCCCCTCTAATAACATGTGTAATTACGGCCATTCTTAGTAACACTCCTGTTGCGTTATACCAGTGTTATCATCATCATCATCAGCCTATATTTATGTCCACTGCAGGACGAAGGCCTCTCCCTGCGATCTCCAATTACCCCTGTCTTGCGCTAGCGTATTCCAACTTGCGCCTGCGAATTTCCTATCTTCATCACTCCACCTAGTTTTCTGCCGTCCTCAACTGAACTCATTGCGGCATTGTGCGTGTCCGAAAAATTTTCCGGCAATAGCAGGCCGCCAGTGGTTGCGTTAAATTGGCATATCAGTCTGAACGCATGCAGTTCGAGGTGCAAATGAATGGCTATAACATGCCTTGTCTAAGACTCGCACTCAGTAAGAATTCAGAAAAAGAAGCGCGGGCTTTGCACAAGTAAATACGTGATTATGCACGCAAGCACGCGCCATCTCTGGTCACAGTAACAGCACCGAAAGTGTAATGGAAGCCATTTAGAGCTGTTTGTGAAGATGTTGCACCGGGAAAAAAAAGAGATCAACGTTTCCTTTTGTTTTATCGCCCCTTCCCACAACCTTTTCGCTTTGACGAACGTCACGGCTCTCGAATTCCCACGGTTGTAAGGTATATATATGAATCTTGACAATGCAGGCTTCATCCTGGCTGACAGAGGGTACGACGTGTGGGCCATGAACACGAGAGAGGCATCGTACCGCGATCACGGCAGAAACAGCCAGAAACGTGATCAATACTGGCAGTGGAGGCAAGAATTTTACCTGACTTCTCTCACCGTAACAAATCGAAAGCTTAAGCTTGTTTTCGCAGGAGAGTTTCATCTGATACCGGCATAGTGAAGAAAAGCTCGAATAGGAAATGATACTGTATGTAAGCCATCCATCTAACGCAGACGTAGTGTTATGATTTAAATTTGACCTATTGGCTGAATGGAGTCAAGGGTAACACAAATGCATGTTGTGAAACGTAGCATTATTCACCACCTTTATTTATGCTGTGAGCATGGATAGTGCAAGAGATAGTTTCTAACTTTGAAATGGCGTATCCTAAACGTTTAAATGACCTTAAAAATGAAGTAATATTCCTTGCTTGCTGCTCTAGTGCAGTCGTCCTCGAAAAGGGGTACGCGGACCCTAGGGCGTCTTCGAAGCAATTAGCTCAGAAGGCCACGCGTTCCCGTGTTCACCCTCAAAAAGATTGCGACTGTACATACTTGTAGAAACGATGGAACCCAGCCCTCAAGACGCAAACACCAGGAGTGAAGTAGACGGACACGTTGGGACTGGCAACAAGTTTAATAAAAACAACTACACAAAGTTCGCAGGGAAGCCAAAGAGCGCATGCATCGTACATACCACGTAACTATCAAAGAAAAAACACAAAATGACACCTAGCTAGTAACCACATTTTTATAAATAACCTATTTCTTTCTTTGACAGCGATAACCAGGGCACAAAATGTGGTTAATGTGGTTAGAAAAATGTGGCTACTAGGTGTCATGTTGTGTTTTTTCCTTTGATAGTCACGTGGTATGTACGACGCATGCGCGGTCTGGCTTCCCTGCGAACTTTGTGTGGTTGTTTTTCTTAAACTTGTTGCTAGTCCCAGCGAGTATCCATCTAGTTCTCTCCTGGTGCTTGCGTCTTAAAGGCTGGGTTCCATCGTTTCTACACGTTTATTTATCATCACAAATGCGCACTTTGCAAGGCTCGCCTATCTTTACGCAGATAGGATAACTCTTTAAAAGAAAGGGCAATTGAAGGCTCTTCCCTTGCCCAGTTGCCCTTTCTTTTAAAGAGTTATCCTATCTGCGTAAAGATAGACTCTTTAAAAGAAAGGGCAATTGAAGGCTCTGCCCTTGCCCAATTGCGCTTTCTTTTAAAGAGTTATCCTATCTGCGTAAAGATAGGCGATCCTTCGAAACTGCGCATTTGTGATGATTTGATAACATTCGCGAATTTCGTACACGCGCTTTCAAAGTGTAGAGTCTGCAACAAAACCGTGTTCCGATGGGCTAAGGCTGGAGGATGTGCATCGTCTTAACACTTGATGCGTTCTGGCCATAAGATACTATCAAAGTTGTGACGTTTTCACTCTTTTAATAGGTACCCTTTGAGTTGTGAAAGTGTTAGTAATTCTTGCATAGATACGGCTCCCCCAACAATTGTGGCAGGCGATAGCTTGAACTGCAGTAATATGCATTATCTTTGTGTGCCTTATTCCTTCGTAATCACTTACGTCCAAAACAAATTCATAATTTTACAGTGGAAATCAGGATACACTAGCGAACTTCAATATACTTACAAAATTCATGTAGCTAAATACCATTCACACAGGCCTGAGACGATAATTAAACAGTCAATGTAAACATTACCATGGTCCCGTCATTATAAATAAAAGTAAATTTAAGGAAGCCACCTTTTTCAATCTATCCAGTGTTCTGGAAAGTGTGCATACGTAGTGCGTTTTATGCTATCATGGCTGTTGTTTTCTTAATAAACCGGCAATTATTTTTGCAAAATTTTATGTTTTCGCGATGCGCCTAAATATCACTGAATATTACTGCTTTGGATTCGAAACCATACCACCATATTGTAATATTCGATATTCTATCAATAATGTATTTCCCATGGATGCACAATGCTGCGGTATTTTCAGTTTCCACGAGATCGGTTACTACGATGTTGCCGCGGTCATCGACTTTGTCCTGAACACCACCGGCACAAAAAGGGTGTCCTTGTTGGGATTCTCACAGGGAATGGCCTCAAGCCTTGCGCTTCTTTCAACAAGACCTGAATACAACGAAAAGGTACGCCGCCGAAATCGAGCGCTCTTTACAATCGTGGAAGATAAGCAGTTAAATGGCCGTAGCAAGGAAGTGAAATGCAGGACTGTATGCAAGATTTCTTGCATAATGCTAAAATTCCTGCGTGCACACAAGGCAACATTTGACCAGCACCACCCTTATGAATGATAGGCGTGCGTTCGAGCGCAGGACGGAGTTCGTTGGCCGCGTACGCTGTGAAACACGTCTCAGCACGTTTTCTATGGTTCTATGACATACATATGGCGTTTACAGCGCAAAAAATGTCCCTGGAACGCAAGTTTAGTTCCCCGCAATAGTAGCGGTGCGATATCGTGGTACGTTCCCGTGCCTTCACCGTGCCTGAACGCCTCGTTCCCAATAATAAAACTAAATCTTTGACAAAGCCTTCACTCTATACTACTGCAAGTTCTTTGTAGAGCGAGTCTTACGTCATTCCGGGTTGCTTGACAGAAAACTACACAGGAAAAAGCGTAAAGCAAACGGCGAATCGCGGCTGTGATATTTCATGCGTGGGTGTACACGGCTCCTGTGTTGACTGGCAACCGTTACAGCATTCAACCATACGATCGCGACAGCTTGCCTCAAGCACCGTTGCTCGCTATCAACAGCCTTGGTTCAAGAAAAGTGACCACTGCAACCTACACCACTACAGGCAAGTGAAAGAACTGAGGTTGCTCCTGCGTGCGAAAAACGAATTATCATCCGGTATGCTCTACACATTCGTTTAAATGTACTGAAGTACTCGGGAACTAAACATGATGCACTCAACTGTTACACGTAGTTTGAAATAAGGACGAGCGGTGGGCATGGCCTCGCAGCGGATGAGGCTAACTTGAAGTCAATGCATTGAACGCTGTATTGAAGGTTGCGCACTTAAGAGGTATGTTACGGCTGAATTGTCTGCGTAGAACCATGATTCAAGTAGCGTAACGCCAATTTGAGCAAAGGAACGCTTGAGAAACAGCGCAAAATAAACGTAGTGGGGCCCACGACTACTTACAATAGAGGCTGTCAGTGTCTATATCTCACAATAACGGCGGGAAAAGAGTCACACACGATGGTAATACATAATTGTCGGCTTTATGCAAGTCGCCAAAACGAGCTTCTCTCAAATCACTGCCAAATGAAATGACAGACAGCAAGAGTTTGATAGTTTATTTTTAGAAGACACGTGCAACACACCTTATGGTAGTTTTCTTCCAGGTTGGCATCCTCATAGGCTACGGTCCAGTGAGCAACATATCACACTGTCGGTTTCCTTTTCCTGGGATAATTACATTCCAAGGACCAGTATTCGTAAGTAATCTTTTAAGTTGGCGTATATGCAAATAAGCGGCTTAGCGGTGATTGTTCTTGTGTCTAAATAAGCATGCGCAACGTTGACAGATGTGCCGCATGAACTTTGTCGCCAATAGAATAAAATCATGGTCCACGAGGAGAATGTATATTTCTTTGAAAACTTGCTCATAAACCGTCAACGAGAGCAGTGTCTAAAATGCGCACAAGATTTCGCGTGTCTCCTGGGCCACTCAGCAGCGACGTATGGTTCCCTACAACCGAGATGCAATGATATTATAAAAGGAAAACTCGCAATGGAAGTTACAGCCACGCTAGCAAGTTCAACGCTTAATGCTGCCGGTAAAATGATAGTCTGCGAAGAAAAGAAAGTCTGAATAAGAATGGAACAAGGGGGGAGGGGGGCCATTGGAATAGATTCATGATATACAGCGCAAAATGCCGAAGACAAGGGAACGCGCATGTGGGCCCGACTTTCTCCTTGTCTGCGTTCACTCGCGCCTTCTTGCGCTGCAAACAGAGAAACGTTTGAAAGACTGTGGCCCAAAGAGATGAATAACACCACATTCCTTCGATGATGTCCTTGTCAATGAGCATCCGTGAAAAGCACTTGTAGTTGCTGCTTAATTCTTCATGCTGACAAGAGGCTCAGTGCAGATTCCGAAGCGTGCAACTGCACTGTGGAGCCGTGCTTCGCAAATACAGCGAAAAATTATTCGCTTGCTCTTCTTGCTGAAGGAAGTCATTCTCTGGGAGCCCTTCATTCTTGCACCTTCGTGGAGATAATAATACAAAAAAGTCAGGGGTTTTACGCGCCAAAACCATGATCTGATGATAAGGCACACCGTAGTGAGGGACTCCGAAATGATTTTCGCGACCAGGGGTTCTTTAACGTGCATCCAATGCACGGTACACGGGCGTTTTCGCATTTCGCCCCCATCATCCCGCGACCACGTGCTTAGCAGCGCAACGACATAGCCACTAAGCCACGACCCCGGGTCGCGGAGATAATAGATGCTGACGAACGACACTGACTAACATATTCGTGACGAGTGGCATTCAGTGCATTTGTCACTGCAAATGTCCTGTGTCATCGATAGAAGTTCCGAGAATATAGCTATTAGTTCAGTGTACTTTTCTTTATTCTGGATGACGCACTTTAATAACGCCATGTATCGTATTAGTATTGAATGCTGTTTCTTTCTGCAGAATGAAAACCTTGATCATCGGTTCATGCACGCGCAGCCACGAGCTTCTCTCATTGATAGCTGCTTGTAAGCCAGCAAAAAAAAAAAGAAAAAGAAAGCAACAGAAAACAAGCGTTGGCGGGACGGCGTTTCGACGTTCAGTGTGCTACATGTGGATGTGGTAGCTTATAAGAAAGCTGCAGCTAAATTGAGTCGGTGCTTATAAATTCTCAAATTTTTATTCTAAATTCTTTATAGATGCTTTTCGTTTGCTCTCGAATGAGTGCACGGCATTCGACTATGGGCATTCATTCATGCGTAGAAATATTGTATTGGAATACAAAATGAAGAACGGGGCTGACAGAAGGAGTGGAACACTGTGGTATAAAAGTTATCAACAGGGATAAGGTGCCACAGAAAGGTTGGCCGTTTTACATTTCAATAGGTGGACCTGTCTTTGTCAAAGGCGACCTTGTCATCTTCGTCAGGTCAGTTTGAACGGGAAGTTGGGCGACGACAGGTTAGGTCGTTGTCGGCGGCGCCTGACTGTAATGGAAGGGACTGAAAAGAAAATGAGCGATGTCATTTCACGTTTCTAGGCATGGTGTCTAAGATTCGGGGAAAATAGCGGGGGAGTGTGGAGGCGGCAGAAAAAAGAAAATAAGAGACAAAGATGGCGGAACGGGACGGTTGTTGGGGGAGAGAGAGGATGGAAAGCCTTCAGAGAACTGAACAGAAATCATAGGTGTCGTAGGCAGCTTGCGTTGTGGTCTTAGAGGAGCCCGTTAGCGCGGATTTCTCCCGAATATATTGTCTGATGTGCCATAAAATAGAAATGCCGCATAGGAAACAGACTGTGTTAAGGTAGGCCCCACGTCAGCCTCACCGGTGTAATGATTACTGATGCCTTTTTTTAGGCCTATACGCTTAATTGGCTAAAGTGGGGTTCTCTATGGAAATAACCAAAATAATTTGTTGAAAGGGCTGATGGGTGTAGAACTGAGCTCACAGAGTGCTAATGCAGAGAATAGATATAGCAGATCCAGGACAGTGCTTCCGTTTATACCATAGTGAACCTCCCCGATAATTTACCACGTCTCCCGAATAACGGCTAGGCCGTGTAGCGAAACAATATCTTTAATCTGCCTCCACCAAGAACCTACAGAAGAAAAGTGTGGCAGAAAATTTTGATTGCCCCGATTATACTTTTGCGCCTAAACAAACTTGAGTTAGCTGTACTCCTCTGCAATTTCTTCACCGAATACCTGATAAGTTAGCCGACAGCCCAAACTCATCTTCTACGAAACTGTTTTTGTCATCGGATCGAGGTCTGCACTAAGATTCAGTGCTGAAGCGTTTCGAAAACACCTGATTGTTACAACGTTGCTTTAAACACATTCAAAACTGACAGCACGTCGCCTTCAAAGACTTATCGCCGATACCGAGGCTTAGATAGGCACCCAGGAAGAGGAACTGCTAGGCCAACGGCGACTGATGCTCTGGAAGCAACTAGTACGAGCCGACAGCTGCTCAGCAACAACGCTGGCTTGAATCACGCCAGCTGTACTTCCAACGACCTGATTAAGAGCGGCAGCAGGCAGCAAGACCTTGTGTAACGGCAGTGTAGCAGCATTTTGCAATTTCACAAAACGCGAATATGGAAGAAGACAATATATTGCATTAAGTACGTCGATGAAATTAAAGCGTCTTTTGCAAGTTTGTGTGTTAAAATACTGCTACATAACCGCTTTCTTAGCACTACGTAGGCTGTAATCAGTTTCGCAGTCCATGCAATGAAACATAGATAGATAGGCCCTCCTGCCGGCTGTGCTTAGCACCAGCTCTGAGTTGTGGTGTATTAAAATAGGGACGTCTGTAACTCAAGCATACGCAAGCTACGTGGCATCCTTTCTTCTAATGTGGGCTATAGATTCGCGAATTGCAAATGTAGATTCACATTGCCTGTGCAAAAGAATAAAAGAAGAGAGTAAACAAAGCGTATGAAAGACTATGTAAGATTTAGACTATTGAATGCGTGAGTTCAAGGAATGAAGTTAAGCTTATACGTATTACGCCATTACAAAAAATGTGGAAGCCATGCCAGTAAAAATGTTTCAGCATTTTCTCATTGCAAAAATGCCTGCTCAAAAAGCTAGAAATTCAGCGCAAACTGCAGTATCAGACAAATCAGGACGTTTAGTGGCGGTACCATAAGCTTATTCACACAGATGTAAACTAAATCGCATTGGCAATGGCCTATTTGAGTGGCACTAAACAGAAGCATTTAGATATTGTAGAGTGGTGCGTTAATCTTTCAGAATGGTTCCAAATATTTATTGAATAAAATGAGTATTTCTTAGCGGAAGAATGACAGTTATTTTCCTAATTGCTGCATGGTCATTACCATATACCCATGCAGTGGCGTAGTGCTAAAATAACTGATATAATGTATAAAAGTGGATATTGTAGCTTCTCTGTAGCAAGTTTTAAGCATGTTTTTTTTCATTTGTATTGCAATGGGGTAATAGTAATAAGCGCTCAACTATTTCTAACAACCACTGCAGAATTTTCTTTTTTTTTGGTTTTTGCGCAGCTTTTTGCCCCGAACAAATAAACCTCGCTCAGCGAGCTTTATATACTGCCTCTGTTAAAGAAACATCGAAGCATCAATGATAAAACATTTTCAATACAACGAGAACGTGGACAATTCGTTGACTCTTACTTTGAAATACACTAAAAGCGCACGCATAATGTGTCGTTACACAGCACTAATTGCTACGTTTCAATAAACGTTACATGCTTCGCTTAACGTCTATTCCAGCAAGTAAGTTGGAGGCACCGAAACTGATATAATTATTCGCCTGTTGCCTGCGAAAGACTGCGGCACTGCACTAGATCGTAAGGGCCTGTACACGCTCGAGCCGCTCATCGCCGCAAGCCGCACCGCATGCTGGCGGTTCAGTGGCGGCGGACGGTTGAAGCAACCGGGCACAAAATTCGATTCACGCTGGGACCGGCGCGAGCGGTGCCGTACGCATGCGCCCTCTGGCTGGCAAAACAGATAACCAGCGACTGGCAACATGCAACAGCGCGGTCGCAGCGTTTGTGTGCTGGCGACCAGCAAAATTTTGGCCCGAGCCAGGATTTTGTTATTACATGTTTTCTTATTAGGTAATTTTCTTATTAGTGACCTCGAGCGGTTCGCATGTGCCGGCATCCGCACTCCGATTTGGGGACGCGACGTATGTTAAGAGCCGGCAACCGAGAGGCGGGGTAAAGATGTTCTAAGTCGGCAACTATCGTCAACAGCAGACGACACTGGCATATTAAGTGCGAATGCACTTCTTAAGCGACCCCGAAAACTCCGCCGGCATCCGCGCTCCTCCTCCTCTCCCCTAGCAACGGCGTGAGGAGCGGAGAGGAGCGTCTGTAGCAACGGCGCAGCGACGTCACGCCCCACGTGACTGCGCGCGCTCCACCCTCCGCTCCGTGGCTGCGCGCGCCCCGCGCCGGCTCCTCACCGCTCTCCGCGCCGTGACGTCACGGCGCGTTGTGCAGCTGGCGCCTCCGCGCCGTGGCTGCGCGCGCCGCGCCGGCTCCTCGCACCCTCTCCGCGCCTAGACGTCACGGCGCCATGCAGCTGGTGTGCCTCTCCCTCGTTAGGTTTGCACTCACCCTCGGCCGCCGCCTCTCCCCTCGCGCTGACAGCTCCCTCCTCGCCCGGTAACAGCACCTCGTGTGTGTACTCTCCCCACCGCTCACCCCCTCTCCAACCGCCTGGTGTGTTTCGCTCCGCCGTCACGTGTTGTGTGTGTGGCGCCGGCGCGTCAGTCGTGCTCTCTCGCTGCCGTCTCCTTCGCTCGGCTCTGCAGTTTAGTCGCGCGCGCCCCCTCATAGCATCCCCCCGTGCTTCGCACTTCCTCATACTCCCCTTCGGGGAAATGCGGGTTTTTTTTTTTTTTTTTTTTTTTTGTCGGCGTGGGTTCAAGCTTCCGCGTCACGGCGAAAACGCAAAACTCTTGCACTGTCATACTCTGTTGACTGCATGTGTTGCGTTGGCGCGCTGAGCCACCTCTCGAACACTATGCACTGATCTTACCTGCGCCTTTTTTTTCGTTTTCCTTTCTTTCTTTTTTTTAAATCATTGCTACCGCATACTGTTGTAACTACATACACCGCTATGTACTCGGTTGTGTGCAGCGTGACGGCGCATTTTTTTGTAGACGTGCTAGCGAAAGCTTGCAAGACCGCGCGTGCGTTTTTAAGCCAATGAACAAGGGATTTGTCGCAGCAAGAGCGCAGCACGCTGAAGCGCCGCAGCGTTATACAGGTTGTTCATTTATAAGTTTAAAAATTTTTTTAGATATCCTCTGTGGCAGGTAGCATAATTCTTATCGTTGAGCTGGGTTATTCGATGAGGCGGACATTAGTAACACGAGAAATCCCATATTGAACTAATGAAAAATTGACTAATCAACTTCTTAGTTAATTATTGTACAGCACATATTGTGATTTACGAATTGGAGCCGGTGAGCTTGGCAGGCGTATCCACTTGGGATGAATTTCCAGAATGACGCCAGTTTGGAGATATGTGTCATCAAACTCGCCCTAAAAATGCACTGTTGTTCCACTTACTTTTTTACCAAAATGCTGTTTTATACATTGAAGCACTAAAGTAACTGGAACGCCCATGTATTTCGTCCCACACTTTGGAAAATAATATCTCAAAGCTGGCGTCATCCTGGAAATTCATTTCAAGTGGATGCGTCTTGCAAGCTCAGCGGCTATAATTCGTAATTTGCAATATGTGTCGTAAAGTAATTAACTAAGAAGTTCATTAGTCAATTTTTGTTACTTGAATATGTGTTTCGATTTTTTGTCCTACTAATGTCCACCTCATCCAATAACCCAGCTCAGCGATAAGAATTATGCTACCTGCCACAGGCGATTTTTAAAAATTCCGTAACACTTTAAAATGAACGCCCTGTATAGTAACATACTCTTATACAGATGGTTCTATTATCGCGGAATACAGCTGTGTAGATTGACAAGTTACTTCTCTTCATCACCGAGCACGCGAGTGAATATTCAACCACGGCTTGTTGATTTACTTACGGTTTTTTTAGTAGCTGCCAAGTTAAAAGTGAGCGTACAATTGATTACATGATGGAATATGACCGTGTCACACAGCACTCGTGTTTGTTCATTCTGTGTTATGCCGTTGTTCCATTGATGAAAAAAGCCGGCGAAGCAGTGCCCCCGGGTCCGACGAGAATCTTCGAGGCTAACCTCGAAGATCAGGCCCTAGAGACGCTTCTAGACCCCTTCAATGACTTTTGGACATCACGCAAGCTATCACAAGAATGAAAAACAGCTGAAGTACGCTTTATCCCCAAACCGGGCAAGTCCCCGCACATTGACAACCTGTGGCTGATATCCCTCACATCATGCATAAGCATAATTATGAAAAGGATAGTACTCAAATGCCTCCAACAACACCTGGACGAAACCCAGCAAATGCCAGACCCCATGTTTGGCTTTATACGACATCTTGAGACCCAGGACGAGCTAATGCAATTGAAGAAGGAGATTGTCATCCCTGCCACACACCACGGGCCATTTTCGCGCTAGACCTGAAGGGGGCATTTGACAATGTGGCACACGAGGCGATATTTCGGAGTCTCAACAACACAGGCTCAACAACACAGTGGCGTATTTAAGCCACTGAAAAGTAAGGATGGATGTTCAGCCTTGCTGGTGTGGCATTTCATAGGTTGTAACCCACCATATTTTTAACCAAGCAATAAGGAAATTATATGGTCACGCCGTACCATCAGTACAACTGAAGTGTTGCTTCCCCAAGGAGTCTCACTGCCACCTTCCCCATTTTGTAAACACTTTGTAAATACAAACTAGCACATGGTATGTAGTCACATTATATGCTGTCTGTATGCTTGGTGAAGTACACCAAGCATTTTCTCACCCTTAAAACCTGGGCTAATGCTGTCTTTTTTAAATCATAATTATGCAATAACCTTACTCAATACATTGCTGTGAGAACAATAGTTGGCTTAACAGTAGCACTGCACACATACCCTCATACCACATTGCAGACATACTCTATAGAGGCTGGCCACAATCAGCGTAACTGAAAGCCAGCTGAACAGGGTGCGAGTTCATGTGTATCAAATAAATGTCTGTTCCATTGAGAGGTTATATATCTGTCTGTGATATAATTATCAATTCAGAATACATATGGCAGAAGAACAATATACAACACAATCAAGTTCCCCGTGAGAAGCTGCTTTTTGCCACTATTACATGCAGCAAAAAGAGACTTCATTAAGCACCACTATGGCTTGCGTGCCTCTTTGTGCATTGTACAAGAAGTAAAGGTGGGCGAATGTAAACGTTTTCAAATACGAATTGAATAAAATATTATTTATCAAATAATCAATAGTCATACGACGACACACGTACCTGTAGTAACAATATTTATTTTAATTTAAAAAAATTACGTACCACACCTTAACTAGTGCAAAAAAAGAGCTAAATATTGGGCACAAAAGATGAAGTTTTAAATGCAAGACTACTAATTGTTACGTAAAAAAATCGACATAAACAGTCTATCAACAACTTTAGAGCCTGGCTGCAAAGAAGCTTTTCGAGAAAGAATGGCCTCTGAATGGCTAGCTTTCAAAAACGTGCAATATATTGTTCCCAAGAAAACATCAAAGTTGTAGAAAAAAAAGAATAGCCGATGAAGGACCTACGTGTTGTAGACATATGTAAAACTACTCGTTGCAAGGAAAACAGCACAGACTTGTAGCATAAAAGATCAGTCTGCTAGATCAAGAAATGTGTGGTCACCTTTCGCGTGAAAAAAACCCTATGGGAAAGTTTTCTTGCCAATATGACTGAAAGATACTTTCGTAAACGTGCTTGCCTTTGGGAGGCTACATACACTTGTTCACATGCAAGTACCTGTCGCGTATTCATTGTTAAAGAAGTTCAATTAATATAATGACACGAGAGCCTCCTCTGATTAGGTAAAAATAATAGTTGTGTGGTCATATATAGATAAAGATTTAGAATGTCAAGGTACCCTTTTCCATATTATGCAAGTACTCATGAAAGACAAGACTGCAAGAAACAGCATAAAACTAATGCAAAATCTATAACTGATTATGTCAATGAGATTTCCATTTCATGTGGCAAAGTATTTCACAGGGCAGATAGGATGTGACATCTGTGATTCAGAGATACGTCATTGTATTGGGGCACAAGTATTGTACAACTGATAATTTTGGGAATAAAGAAATAACAAGCATTGATTCCCGGTATGTCACCATGCCACTTGTATCTTAAAAAGGACTATCACTTATATGTCAAGCTTGCACCATTATGTTTATGTGACCATACATGTGTACCCCATCTGTAATGAACCGTTGCTTTAAGTTATGACCACTATCATGTCATTCCCGTACATTAATTTAGGTTTTGCACAATACACCTAGAAAACTTTTGAGCGGCATTGCAGTACTTTTTCTTGTATGTGCACACTGGCTTTCTGTCACAACACCCACTTCGCATCCATGATAAATGCTGCAGTCAAGCAAAATAGAGTTTCAGACTAAGGTACCTAAACTGCTTTCATTCCAGAAAACCCCAAACAAGGTTTAGATTCTTGAGGACACAAGTTACTTGTGTCCTTTGATCTAAGGCTGTTTTCTGCATGCGATGAATGTTAAGATTCCTGCTGTGCAAATCAATGTTAACCTGATAAAATGTTAACCAATTAATAAAATGCTAACCAATGTTAACCAATATTAACCTGGATGGCAAGCCAAAACTTGCATTCGTGATACTAGTTGCTACTGGGGCCAGATTAACCTACGGGCTAAGGGGGCTGCAGCTCCAGGCTAGGGGGCCCAGTGAGAAAAATGTTTCCTTGAATTAAACTTTATTTCTTGCGTTCAGTACAGAGTAAAACATAATGTGAACATATACATTGGGATCCCTAGCTCGAGGCCAGTTGCAATCCATAAAAAATGTAGAGGATGCAAAGCAATTAATTTAGCACAGACACATGTACTTAAACTCAGCAACAATATGCACTTTACATTATAAGTAGAGAATACAACATAAATAATCTTCAAAATGCAAACGGTATCACTGAACATTTACAAGTAAAGGAAAATGCACCAGAAAAAAGAAAAAAGGAAGCGGTGAATGTATTAATAAACATACGAAAGAAGATCACGAAATGCAGTTTTAATTATCTCTGAAAATTAGCTGCATTTCTAACTTACATGGACTGAACGTTCCTCTCGACTACTCCAACACTTCAAATTCTCTGTTTACCACACACATTACAAGCCTTTGGAACCAGAAAATTTAGTTTTAGTGCACTGCGTGTACAGCGTCCTGATTCGGTGAAGTTGGTAGCAGAGAGTGGGTAGTCAGTAACGATGCTACTATTAACCATTACAAGAGTTTAAAAATTTAGTAATGAAGTAAACGGTAAATTGTGTACGTGTTGAAAGAGCGGTGTTTGTTGTGTTAGCATTGTAATGTGAGGAAGTCATAAAGCGGACAGCCCTCTCTTGAAGTTTTATAAATGGCTCAATGTATGAATGGCCCAGAGATGTAACACAGTATCACAGATGGCTGTGGAACAAGCTGAAATAAATTTCTCGAAGGGTTTCTGTATCAAGACAATTTCGGCTCTTGAGCAGAATATAACAAGCCTTGCCGAGATTTTTGCAAAGCTTGTCAATGTGAGGTTTACATAGAAACAACTCATCTAATTAGTACAACCCCTTGATGGGCCCCTCAGAAATTTAAGAGGACCGTTCACCAGGGCCCTATGGAAAATTTTAGTTATACTATAAAAGTTGTAAAGTGTCTTCCAAGGAGTGTTCTACCACAAGAATTCTTTAAAACAGCATAGTAGCAGCCGAAATAGAAGCAAAGAATCTGTAGTACAAGAACGTGACCTGCTCTTCGTGCACAGAGGCATTCTTTCTTTGCCCAACCAGCAACGCAAAGGACCTTTCTCTCTTGCCTACTCCCATATAAGAAATGAGGGTTCACCTCCTCTCTTTTTTTTGCAAAACACCTAATGCACCTTTCATTTTTTATTTAGATCACGACAACGGCATAATACATCCATGTTACATTTACAAGTCGAACTGCAATGAGTTTGTTGACATGATGGCAGATAATTAATGTAAGGAGATGGATCGTTGCGAAGCGGCCTGAAGCTAAACATTGTTACCTCGTCAATTCCACGCCTTACGTTTCTCATGTTGCCTAGCTTTCTGTTTTCCTTTGGTGCAGGCTACATGGTGACGTTCACAAAAGATTTACAGATGTTAGGCCCTTCTCGCATGCTCGTCTTGTACGATGAATTACTGTGGCGGTTAGCACTGGTAACATCAGTAGCCACCCTAACCGTGATTACGCAGCAACATGAAATTATGGGGTTTTACGTGCCAAAACCACGATCTGATTATGAGGCACGCCGTAGTGGGGGACTCCGGAAATTTGGACCACCTGGGGTTCTTTAACGTGCACCTAAATCTAAGTACACGGGTGTTTTTCGCGTGTACTTAGATTTAGGTGCACGCAGCAACATGGCACCGCCCATGCAGCCCAGACCACCCGCTTCAATCTCAATTTGCCCTTTTACTAGCTGTACGCCCTGAAAGCAATAAATAAATGGTAAAATCCATCACTGCGTAGTCTCATCTCATGCTGAGGACAAAGCATTAGGTATTTCTTGTTGTTCTTATTGAGATCAGCTGTTTGTTTTGACACTGCTAGGACTACAGAGGCAGTAAAAGTGGTTCGGTTTCCATTTAGCAGGTGTCACCACAGCAGTAGCAATGGTGATGCATTGACGATGCAGAACGCTACGAATGCGTCATTGTTCACTGCATCATTAATTCCTACTCTGCTCTAGTACGGTACGTGATGACAGTGGTGAGCAAACGTCAAATACACGCTGAGCAGATGGCGTGGTGCATGTGAACATTTATCAGGGTGTTCACTTTTACTAAAACTAGCTCAGGAGGCTGTATTGAACTGCTCAGATAGCGTGTTGATGAAGCGAAGCCCAACAGAAGCATTCATGGAAACGCAGCCTTTAGTTACAACGTAGGAACATTTGTTGCGTCACTGCTCCAACAGTGGCTGATGTATCGAAAGGATGGCAAGCAGACACTGAGCAGTTGACGCAGCATGGATGAACACATCTTGAGGGGAATTCAGCCTTCCTATTGGCTAAGAAGTCCTGCGGCTGCCCCAGTGCTGCAAGGAACTACTGAGATGGAGTATAACTGGCAAAGCACATTGTTCAGCATGAAAGGTTGGGCAGTGGCAGAGAAGGTGCGTTGCAGTGTAGTTACATCCGTAAAAAATAGCATGTGGCACATTTGCATTGTTTACATTACAGCACATGACACCTAGCACAAAATTAATAATTGCAATACGTGGAGCAGTGCTATAAGTTTTAAGCTGTTCCCTAGCCTCCCCTCTTCGTAAAGAGTAAAGTGTGCAGTGACAACACTGGAAACAAACAACACGTGTACAAAGCAAGGAAAGCTGGTTTGATACAAAACCCATACTGAGATGCAACGAGCACAAACGACCAGCAGTGCTTCTGCACTGTTTACTTCAGAGCACATGCATAAAAAGCACCCTAAAGAGCTTGTAGTGTGTGTCCAACTCAGCAGCTGCTTAGCTACAAGAAATTTCGGCCAAGGAGAAGGAGGTTTAATTATTTTTCAATGTATGTGTACAGTACGATTTGTTTCCGCCTCCTTGAATTTTGGTTTTGGCATCCTTGAATTTTGGGTCTAATGTTCTATACAAACCGTTCTGTATGCACGGTTCACTTCAGAGCATATGCATATCGCATAAAACGAATACTTATACGCCTAGCACCACTGCGACACATTGCACGTATACATAACAGTACCCTTCACCTCGTACAGTAAGAACCCCAGCACTCAAACGCTCTGTACGTGTTCGCGGTCACCAAGGCGCATCGCAGCCCCCAAAACAGCTCACATGAAGCAAGGCACAAACAGCACATTACGAATGGCTGCGATGACGCGACAATAAAGCTAATCGCTACAGGTCATATGGTCACTTCTTAAACACAAACCAGCACTGCACAATGCACATACACGTATGAGCTTCGCCGCGATGAAGCGCGCAGGCGACCGCACTATTTTCGTTCTGGCGCGTACTGAATGCATGTGTCATGCTTAGAATGCGCGTGTATGTGATGGCCTTCGCGTTTGTACTGCTGGTACTGCACAAGCGAAATACGGCCCAACACACACGAAATCGCCGGTTTCGTTGCTTCCGACGCTCGCGTAAACACAACACATTTCCATCTGTTGCTGTTGACGATCGCACGCGCTGAAGAGGTCAGGCAGGGTACATCGGATTGCTGCGTTCGACGATTATCTCCGCGAGTGCTCGATAACTCTTGCAATGATCCCACAAAAACACAAAAACGACAAAAAAACAAACTGCCACAGCAGTCTAGGCGCCTAGGCCTCGCGCTTCGCTTCGCTTCGAACCAGCGCCATGTTTATGCGGTCGCCGCATACATGCTGCATACTGGAAAAAGTTCACGACCGCCTCTCGGGACGTCAGAGCGGCCATTTTAATCGGACCGCGCAAGGGCGGTGCGGCTTGCGGCGATGTGCGGCTCGAGCGTGTACAGGCCTTAATGCAGCGCGAGAAACAAAGACTGAAACACACATAACGCAAGCGCTCACTATAGCAACGGGGGGTTTATTAGAGAAACTGAAATATATACGAGGTCCTACTCAAACTTTCGAGGAATTCGGCCGTAAAAAATGTGCTCACGAAATCTCTTAATCTGCAATGCCTCCTTCAAAGTAGTAACATTGAGCATGTAACGCTGATCTCAATGTATCTCCCATGATTCTATTCATCAGTGGAAGTTTCAGTGGAGTGCGTTGAGAAGCT